>NC_052063.2:37699309-38062887 GCF_903992535.2 Arvicola amphibius
TACACCTATAAAGATGGTGGCATTGAACCCACAGTGTACACCTATAAAGATGGTGGTGTTGATAATAGTAGTTGTAACAATAACATAGTTCAGTCCTCAAAATTTGCTTTCAGCTCTTCGATGTTTCAAATATCCCTGCTGTTCTACCTTTCCATACCTCTAGGATTGTACTGACTTAGCAGTAGGTGTCACAAAACAAAAGAGACGGAGACAAGCATCTTCGCTGCTGTTCCGTCATGGGACAGGTGTTCACTCATCTGACTTACAAGACCCCAAAAATGGAGTCATAATAACTCAGGAGAGATGAGATGTCATTCACTAGATGACGAAAATTTTCCTCGTGTCTGATAGTTTCCTGAATTTGCTCACTGTCACCTCAAAATGGAGGAGACAGCTCACAAACACAGTCTCATTCTGAGACTCCTGGAGGCAGGACCGCCATCTAAGACTGAGATGGCGGTAAGAGCCAGTGGCTGACTGCTTTGCTTTTCTGGTCTTCAGGCTGAACCCCAATTTCTGTCTCCGAGCTTTTATTATTCCCGCTTCATTAACCCCTTCTAATAAGGCCAGTGGTCACTTATAATTGTTTTCCCTGGGCACCAAACTCCTTTACCCACCTAATGGCTGTCAGTAAACAGGGGTTGGAGTTCTGCAACAGTCAGTCTGGTAGCCTGACAATTGTTGGAAGCAGTACAGAAAATGGAATAGAGACCAGCAATGTTCTGTACATTTGGACTAAGTAGTCTATACATTTTATGACTCATTTGTTTTCAGCAAGTAAAAGAGGAGGGAATGACAGAGAACTGTAGTATCTGGAGAAAATTGAGGAGCTGCCATGGCTAGAAATTGAGAATCCAGGAGAAGAGATGCAGGATGGACCACCTAACCCCGCCCAGTTTTTCACCCTCAAAGCCTAGGCGCTCATTGGCCCATTTCATTATCTTGAAGTACCAACAAGCACCCTAGACTCCAAAGGCCTCTCTTTCTGTCTCTTAAATTCTTTGGAGATCTGGGCTGCCTTGGAATAATAGACTCCTTCCTTTCATTGCATGCATTTGAGCAAGTGGAATTAACCAAAGGCAAGGATCATTTATCTCAAATGCTTTTCCTAATACCAAATTCATCTTGATTATGTTTAGAGCTCAATTCACTGGAAAATGCCCCTCCTCAACCAACTCAAAGTTCCTGGAGTGAAACCAGGCAGCTGTGTGTGTGTGTGTGTGTGTGTGTGTGTGTGTGATTTCTTAAGTGATTCCAATATGGAACCAGACTAAAGAACCTGTACTGCAGAGGAAGTGGCTCTGAATTTTGGTGGAAATAAGGAAGGACAAACAGGGAAATCCTTCCCTAGGAATGGGAAACCAGTGTATAGCACTTTAAAATATCTAAATAAAAACCAATTTTATTAAATAAAAATTTAGTTACTTACTTTAGAAAAACATCACCTTTTTATTTTTATTTAAAAAAAGAAAACAAACTTTTTCCATTATACATACCAATCCAAGTTCCCACTCCCTTCCCTCCTCCCATTCCCTCCACACACTCTCCAACCCCACCCCAATCCAATCCTCAGACAGGGTAAGGCACATTGCTTGGGGAAGGTCCAAGGCCCTCCCTACTATATATACGCTGAGCAAGGTATCCTTTGAAGAGAATTCCCAAAAAGCCAGTACATGCCGTAGGGATAAATTCTGGTGGCACTGCCAGCAGCAGCCCAGTCTGCCCCAGCCATACAACTGTCAACCACATTCAGAGGTTCCTTGCAAGAACAACTATTTAAAATATTTCCATTATTATTCATTAACAAGGGCTACTTTTATATTAATATATTTTATTTTATATTAATATAATTATCCAAGATTATTCCATAATTATGGAATCTTATTTTAATTATAGGAACATGCTTCTTTCCATATTTCTCCTTTTGAAAATTTGCATGATGTATTAAGTTGAATAAGAAACGAGGGGAGGTCACCGAGCTGCTTGGCCAGCAAGGAAACCTGACTGTCTACCAGAAGATCCATCATTCATTGGGCTTGCACCCAGAACCCCCCCTTCATCCTCCCATCTTTGGGTCCACAAAATCCCACAGCGCAACCTGTTTGAGTACCAGGACCAGGAATTGAGTGCACCCAGGCCGGTGGGCCCCTGTTTCATTAGCCTGCCTGCAGGAAGGTAGGCCCTTTGTCACCGAGCTGCTTGGCCAGCAAGGAAACCTGACTGTCTACCAGAAGACCCATCATTCATTGGGGTGAGTGAGTGCCTGAACCGTGGCAGCCGCCCAGAAAGGGACCACCAACATTCCCCAATCCCCCCCACACACTTCCTGCTCTTCCTGCAGGGGTTATTCTCCCCCCCCATACTGCCTCTCTCTTCCTGTCCCTTCCCAGCTTGCACCCAGGACCCCCCCCCCCCCCCCCCCCCCCCCCCCGCTTCATCCTCCGGTCTTTGGGGCCACAAAATCCCACCGCTCAGCCTGTTTGGGCGCTGGGACCTGGAATTGAGTGCACCCAGGCCGGTGGGAGGTCCCCTGTTTCAATAGCCTGCCTGCAGCAAGGTAGGCCCTTTGTCTGTGAACCGCTTGGCTAGCAAGGAGACCTGACTGTCTACCAGAAGATCCATCATTCATTGGGGTGAGTGAATTGAATTCATTGGGGTGAATTGAACTTCTAAAAGAAGACCCAAAGGGGATTATTCAGAGGAAGAAATGGGCAGGCGCCAATGCAAGAATTCCTCCAACAATTTGAAAAACAACATGAAAGCACCAGAACCCAGCGAACTTATAACAGGAGGACTTGAACACACTAATCAAGAAGAAGTAGAAAAAAATGACTTTATGAAAGTAATAGAGTCCCTTAAACAGAAGGTGAAAAACTCCCTTAAGGAAATGGACGAGAAGAATAACAAAAAGTTTGAAGAATTGAGTAAATCCGTAAATGATATCCTAGGAAACCAAGAAAAAACAATCAAACAGATAATGGAAACAGTGCAAGACTTGAAAACTGAAATGGAGGCAAGGAAGAAAACACAACCCGAGGGCCGGCTGGATATGGAAAATCTAGGTAAACGAACAGAGACTACAGAAACAAGCATAACCAACAGAATACAAGAGATAGAAGAATGAATCTCAGATTCTGAAGATACCATAGAGAAAATAAACGCACTGATCAAAGAAAACAGCAAATCCAACAAATTCTCATCACAAAACACTCAGGAAATCTGGGACACAATAAAAAGACCAAACCTAAGAATAATAGGCGTAGAAGAAGGAGAAGAATTATAGCTCAATGGTCCAGAAAATATATTTAATAAAATTTTAGAAGAAAACTTCCCAAACCTAAAGAAAGATATTCCTATTAAGGTTCAAGAAGCTTACAGAACACCAAATAGACTGGATCAAAAAAAATCATCCCCTCGCCATATTATAATCAAAACACAAAACATACAGAATAAAGAAAGAATAATAAGAGCTGCAAAGGAAAAAGGTCAAGTAACATATAAAGGTAAACCTATCAGACTAACACCTGACTTCTCTATGGAAACCATGAAAGCCAGAAGGTCCTGGATAGATGTTTTGCAGAAACTAAAAGACCATGGATGCAAGCCCAGATTACTATACCCAGCCAAGATTTCATTCACTATAAATGGAGAAAACAAAATATTCCAAGATAAAAACAAATTTAAACAATACATAGCCACAAATTCAGCCTTACAGAAAGTAATAGAAGGAAATTCACAAACAAAGGAGTCCAGCATTGCCCAAAATAACTCAGACATCTAGCGACCCTTCACCAGCACATCTCAAAGAAAGGAAACACACAATCTCTACTACCAAATAAAAAATGACAACCAGAGTTAACATCCACTGGTCATTAATATCACTTAATATCAATGGACTCAATTCACCTATAAAAAGGCACAGGCTAAGAGATTGGATACGAAAACAGGATCCAACATTCTGCTGTTTACAACAAACACACCTCAACCACAAAGACAGACATCTACTCAGAGTAAAGGGTTGGGAAAAGGTTTATCAAGCAAATGGACCTAAGAAACAAGCCGGTGTGGCCATACTAATTTCTAACAAAGTTGATTTCAAACTAAAATCAATCAGAAGAGATGGAAAGGGACACTTTATACTCATTACAGGAAAAATCCATCAGAATGAAGCCTCAATCCTGAATATCTATGCCCCTAATACAAAAGCACCTACTTACGTAAAAGAAACATTATTAGAACTCAAGGCAGCAATCAAACCAAACACACTGATAGTGGGAGACTTCAACACTCCTCTCTCACCAATGGACAGGTCAATCTGACATAAACCTAACAGAGAATTAAGAGGCTTAATGGAGGTAATGAACCAAATGAACTTAACAGACATCTGTAGAACATTCCACCCAAACAGGAAAGAATATACCTTCTTCTCTGCGGCTCATGGAACCTTTTCGAAAATTGACCACATACTTGGTAACAAAGCAAACTTCCACAGTTACAAAAACATATTAGTAACCACCTGCATCTTATCGGTTCACCATGGATTAAAATTAGAATTCAACAACAATGCTACCCCCAGAAAGCCTACAAACTCATGGAAACTGAACAGTCAACTACTGAACCACACCTGGGTCAAGGAAGAAATAAAGAAAGAAATTAAAGTCTTCCTTGAATTTAATGAAAATAAAGACACAACATACTCAAACCTATGGGACACTATGAAAGCAGTGCTAAGAGGAAAATTCATAGCACTAAGTGCCCACTTAAAGAAAATGGAGAAAGCACACATTGGAGACTTAACAGCACACCTGAAAGCTCTAGAAAAGAAAGAAGCAGACTCACCTGGGAGGAGTAGAAGACTGGAAATTATCAAATTGTGGGCTGAAATCAACAAAATAGAAACACAGAAAACAATCCAAAGAATCAATGAAACAAAAAGCTGGTTCTTGGAGAAAATCAACAAGATTGACAAACCCCTAGCCAAACTAATCAAACGGCAGAGAGAGAACACACAAATTAATAAGATTAGAAATAAAAAGGGGGACATAACCACAGACACAGAGGAAATTCAGAGAATCATTAGATCTTACTACAAAAGCCTGTATGCCACAAAATTGGAAAATGTAAAAGAAATGGACACTTTTTTAGATAAGTGCCATATACCAAAGTTAAACCAGGACCAAGTGAACAATCTAAATAGTCCTGTTAGTCACGAAGAATTAGAAACTGTTATCAGAAACCTCCCTACCAAAAAAAGCCCAGGACCAGATGGTTTCAATGCAGAATTCTACCAGAACTTCCAAGAAGACCTAATACCTATACTCCTTAAGGTATTTCATAATATAGAAACAGAACAGCCATTGCCAAATTCCTTTTATGAAGCTACAATTACCCTGATACCTAAACCACACAAAGACTCAACCAAGAAAGAGAATTACAGGCCAATCTCACTCATGAACATCGATACAAAAATTCTCACTAAAATACTGGCAAACAGAATCCAAGAACACATTAGAAAAATTATCCACTATGATCAAGTAGGCTTCATCCCAGAGATGCAGGGCTGGTTCAACATATGAAAATCTATCAATGTAATCCATCATATAAATAAACTGAAGGATAAAAACCATATGATCATCTCATTAGATGAAGAAAAAGCATTTGACAAAATTCAACACCCCTTTATTATAAAGGTCTTGGAGAGAATAGGGATACAAGGGTCATTCCTAAATATAATAAAGGCTATTTACAGCAAGCCGACAGCTAACATCAAATTAAATGGAGAGAAACTCGAGGCGATCCCACTAAATTCAGGAACATGACAAGGCTGTCCACTCTCTCCTTATCTCTTCAGTATGGTGCTTGAAGTTCTAGCAATAGCAATAAGACAACACAAGGGGATCAAGGGAATTCAAATTGGAAAGGAAGAAGTTAAACTTTCGTTATTTGCAGATGATATGATAGTGTACATAAGTGACCCCAACAACTCCACCAAAGAACTCCTACAGCTGATAAACTCCTTTAGTATTGTGGCGGGATACAAGATCAACTCCAAAAAAATTAGTTGCCCTCCTATATACAAAGAATAAGGAAGCAGAGAAAGAAATCAGAAAAGCGCCACCTTTTACGATAGCTACAGACAGCATAAAATATCTTGGGGTAACTCTAACCAAGGAAGTGAAAGACCTATTTGACAAGAACTTTAAGTCTTTGAAGAAAGAAACTGAAGAGGATACCAGAAAATGGAAGGATCTACCTTGCTCTTGGATTGGGAGGATCAACATAGTAAAAATGGCAATACTACCAAAGGCAATCTATAGATTTAATGCAATCCCCTTAAAGATCCCATCAAAATTCTTCACAGATCTTGAGAGGACAATAATCAACTTTATATGGAAGAACAAGAAACCCAGGATAGCCAAAACAATCTTATACAATAAAGGAACTTCTGGAGGCATTACCATCCCTCACTTCAAACTCTATTACAGAGCTACAGTATTGAAAACAGCTTGGTACTGGCATAAAAATAGAGAAGTCGACCAATGGAATCGAATAGAAGACCCAGATCTTAACCCACAAACCTATGAACACCTGATTTTCGATAAAGGAGCTAAAAGCACACAATGGAAGAAAGAAAGTATCTTCAACAAATGGTGCTGGCATAACTGGATGTCAACCTGTAGAAGAATGAAAGTAGATCCGTATCTATCACCATGCACAAAACTCAAGTCCAAATGGATTAAAGACCTCAATATCAATCTGAACACACTGAACCTGTTAGAGGAGAAAGTGGGAAGTACTCTACAACATTTGGGCACAGGAGACCGCTTCCTACGTATAGCCCCAGCAGCACAGACATTAAGGGCAACATTGAATAAATGGGACCTCCTGAAGCTGAGCAGCTTCTGTAAAGCAAAGGACACTGTCACTAAGACAAAAAGGCAGCCTACTGACTGGGAAAAGATCTTCACCAACCCCGCAACAGACAAGGGTCTGATCTCCAAAATATATAAGGAACTCAAGAGACTAGACTTTAAAATGCTAATTAACCCAATTAAAAAATGGGGCACTGAACTGAACAAAGAATTCTCAACAGAAGAAGTTTGAATGGCCAAAAGACACTTACGGTCATGCTCAACCTCCTTAGCAATCAGAGAAATGCAAATCAAAACAACGTTGAGATACCATCTTATACCTGTCAGATTGGCTAAAATCAAAAACACCAATGATAGCCTTTGCTGGAGAGGATGTGGAGTAAGGGGTACACTCATCCATTGCTGGTGGGAATGCAAACTTGTGCAACCGCTTTGGAAAGCAGTGTGGAGGTTTCTCAGGAAATTCGGGATCAACCTACCCCAGGACCCAGCAATTCCACTCTTGGGAATTTACCCAAGAGATGCCCAATCATATTACAAAAGCATTTGTTAAACTATGTTCATAGCAGCATTATTTGTAATAGCCAGAACCTGGAAACAACCTAGATGCCCTTCAGTGGAAGAATGGATGAAGAAAGTGTGGAATATATACATATTAGAGTACTACTTGGCGGTAAAAAACAATGACATCTTGAATTTTGCGTGCAAATGGATGGAAATAGAAAACACCATCCTGAGTGAGGTAACCCAGGCCCAAAAAGATGAACATGGGATGTACTCACTCATAATTGGTTTCTAGCCATAAATAAAGAACTTTGAGCCTATAATTTGTAAAAAATCCTAGAGAAGCTAAATAAGAAGGTGAATCCAAAGAAAAACAAATAGTTATCCTCCTGGATATTGGAAGTAGACAAGATTGCCAGACAAAAAATGGGAACTTGGGGGTGGGGGGATGGGGGATGGGGGGATGTGGAGAGAAAAGTGTGAAGTGGAGGATGGGAAGAGCTTGGGGGAATAGGATGGTTGGGGTATAGGAAGGGTGGATATGGGAACAAAGAATTATATATCTTAATTAAGGGAGCCATTCTAGGGTTGGCAGAGACTTGACTCTAGAGGGGTTCCCAGGTGTCCAGGAAAATGCCCCAGCTAGTTCCTTGGGCAGCTGAGGAGAGGGTGCCAGAAATGTACAGATCCTATTGCCATACTCATGAATATCTTGCATATCACCATAGAACCTTCACCTGGCGTTGTATGGAGAAAATGACAGAGCCCCACATAGGAGCACCAGATGGAGCTCCCAAGGTCCTGATGAGGAGCAAAAGGAGGGAGATCATGAGCAAGGAAGTTAGGACTGTGAGGAGTGCGTTTACCCATTGAGACGGTGGGACAGATCTAACAGGAGACCACCAAGTCCAGTTGGAATGGGACTGATGGAACAGGGAACCAAACCGGACTCTCTGAATGTGGCTGATGGTGGAGGAGGACTGAGAAACCAAGGACAACGGCGATGAGCTTGAACTCTACAGCATGGATGGGCTCACTGTGAGCCTTGTCAGTTTGGTTGCTCACCTTCCTGGACTTAGGGGGAGCTGGGAGGACCTTGGACTTAACATAGTGAAGGGAACCCTGATGGCTCTTTGGCTTGGAGAGGGAGGGAGTAGGGGTATGGGTAGAAGGGAGGGGAGGGAAGGGGGAGGAGGAGGGGAGGAGATGGAAACTTTTTATAAAAAAAAAAATAAAGAATTTAAGAAAAAGAAACGAGGGAAAAGATAATGTAACTTTAGGTCCTTTTTACTCTTAAATACCCAAACTCCTAATGCATATATTAGGAATCTATCTATCTATCTATCTATCTATCTATCTATCTATCTATCTATCTAATCATCATCTGTCTTCTCTTATCCATCCATCCATTTATCCCTACTGCATGTTCTCTCTCTCTCTCTCTCTCTCTCTCTCTCTCTCTCTCTCTCCCTCTCCCTCTCTCTCTCTCTCACACACACACACACACACACACACACACACAGCTGCCTGGTTTCACTCCAGGAACTTTGAGTTGGTTTAGAGTGTACACTCAGTGCTAGAATTTTAATTCTAACAGCAAAAATGTAATTTTCTGATTATTTTCCAGTTACCATAGGTCAGGGAGGAGGGGCATTTTTCAGTGGATTGAGTTCTAAACATAATCAAGATGAATTTGGTATATCCCTGCTTTCTGAATCACTGATATTCTGAGCATGTCATTCCTACCATGCTGTGATCTCCTTATTTTAGAAATGCCCAGTTACATGTAGAATGAAGTTTCTTCTTCTTACACAATCTGGCTTCCCTCACAATTGTTATTCTCACTTCTCCCTTGCTTGCGGATACCATGTTTATTCTGTCCATCTCTGCTTCTAAAGACTTTTCCATACAGAATACCGCACTACATTCTTCTCATTTTACTCACACACATTTAAGAACAGGTAGATGAGTAGGTCCAGATAGATAGATAGATAGATAGATAGATAGATAGATAGATAGATAGATAGATAGATAGATGATAGATAGATAGATAGATAGATAGATAGATAGATAGATAGATAGATAGATGATAGATGATGGATGGATAGACAGACAGACAGACAGACAGATTCCTAATATATGCATTAGGAGTTTGGGTATTTAAGAGTAAAAATGACCTAAATTTACATTATCTTTACCCTCGTTTCTTACTCAATACATCATGCAAATTTTCAAAAGGAGAAATATGGAAAGAAGCATGTTCCTATAATTAAAATAAGATTCCATAATTATGTAATAATCTGAGGTAACAAAATATATGTAATTAATCCAAATGAAATAGGTATCTATTGCAAGTTACAAAAACCAAACCTACAAGTATTCCCTATGAAAAATTTAAACAAAAACTTTAATTTTAAAATTAAATTAAATTAATAATTCAATTAAATTAAACTCAGTCCCGTCATAAAAGAAATTTTTATCTACATAATTATAATAGCCAATTATGCTTACAATTATGGAGTGCCAGGCGTATGTGTATTTTATCAGTGGGGACATGTGTTTGCAGAATGGATTTAGAGGGAAATTGGTATTAAGTTTTCATATTACACCAGTATTTCCACTTTGGGGAATATATTATAAAAAACAACTTTGAATCTGAGAAAAAATATCTTTATAACTAGTTCTTTCTGGCAATATCTATTATCGGAAAATGCAAGCAATTTATTAACTTTGAGTAAAGAAGACCCAAGGACCACATGTGATTTGAGAGTGGCTAAGGATAATGCTGGAATGGGTAGAGAGACAACTGAGGGATAGAAACAACAGAAACAAACGTCATCTGGAAATGCCATATGAAACTTAAACTAACCAAAATTAATTCATTAACTCAAAACAAACAAATTCACTATTGTATCCTCAGATATTTAGGAAAAAAGAATTATCTATGGCATGTACACCTTCCCACTATCAAGCAATCAGTAAAATTAATGTTTAAATGACTACGTTATAACATGAAATATTAAGCCACAATGAAGAATGGAGTGCTGATTCATATAACATGGATGAACCCTGAAACTTTATGCTAAGTAAAAGAAAGGAAGATCTGAGAGATGATTCAGAGGTTAAGGTGGTTCTGCACCATGGAGACAGGCACAATCCATCTTTCACCTCTGACGCCCGCATTGAAGCAGTAGACAGACAGGAGGGCTTTCTGACTGTCAGCAAACCAAACAGTAGGAGGTTCAGGCTCACTGAGAGACACTCCCTCAAAGGGACAGGGAAGAGTAACAGAGGAGGGAATCCAATGGCCTCATGCCTCTTCTGGCCTCTGTGCACGGCTTTGCACCGGCACATGCGAACATACACAAAAACACACACACAAATACATATAGAGAAAAAGAAGCCGTACAATTTTTAAAACCACATGTTTTATGATTCCAGGCCACACAAAGAGAAAACAGCTTGATTGTTTGAGAGCAAGGGAAATGGCTGCTGCTAATAAGTATAATGTTTATCAATAATAACTGACTTCATCGAAGTGTCTTCATATAAAGGGTAGATTTTATATTATATGTTTGATAAAGTATTTTAATTATTTGTATTATGCCAATATTGACTGTACTTACATAAAATTGAGAAAAGGAAGAAAATTATATGAGCATTATATAAAAATCTTTTAAGTGTAAACAAAATGGAAAAACCTTTTTAAATAACAGAATGTAGAAGGAAATAAGAACTGGAAAATTGATTACACAAAGGTGAAATATCTTTATTGATATGAAACGAGCTTAATGTCAAATTGTGTCTCATGGGCATTGCTGGAATGAACCCACACTGGGACTGATTTATCTTCCTGAACAAACAGCCATGGGAACCTAACCTACTCTGAGCATCACAGTACTCAGGCAAGTTGGCCAAGAACTTAGTATGGCTGCTCTAATTTAGGCATCTACTCCATAGCTGAGCTGGTGCCTGGTAAACAGTCCTCATATCTCTGGTTAGTCTGGGTAACTGTCAGAAAGATCGCTTGCTGAATATCCCAATACTACTGGGATGCTCGTGTCATGCTGCTGGTAAGCCTGAGGGAACGGGGTACATGTCACACCCAAAGCTTCTGTTAGTTGGTATCTCTCCATCACTGAAAGAAGTTATTCTTAGAGCCAACTGGGAAGTCTCAGTGTCCTCTAGAACCCCCTGTACCACCAAACAGATCCAACCTTCTTCCCCAATGGCATATGTTAAGTTTCCCCTGGAATAAAAAGAAACTAGAGACACTGTGTTCTCTTTCATCAGACACCCCATTTCTCCATTCCACTAGGTATCAAAGAACACACTGAATACAATACAGCCCACTGCTGCACCCTTAACCCCACACCTGTACACTATGATTTCTGAGAAACTACACACAGTTAGTGAACCAGAGAAATCCTATCCTCTGTTGGTTACTAATGCCTACACAGATCACTCCCCAAATGGAATGGTAGAGATCCAGAAGAAGTGGCTTGTATTCCCTGGTTGTGTCTATTTAAAGGAAGAAAAATGATCAGCTACTAACTTTACTTGTTACTAGAAAATTATTTATCAAGGTACTGTATCTAAACTTGCCTAAGCCCTTCAAGTCCTAAAATTGAGGATTTTGTGGATTTTACTTTTTGGTAAAAATCAATAAAGCATCCTTATTTTTATTTTTTTAAAAAACAAGGGCCTTTAAGAGAATCCTCTCAGCTTTCCAGACACATCATGATTTGCCGAGGTCAAAGAGGGAAACATTTACTTCACCATTTCCAGAAATAACAAAGACAAACTGCTCCTGCAGTGATGTGGGGACTTTGACAAACGAATGGATGGCAGTACTGTTTTGCCGCTTTTATTCTGAGGGTTTTATGAGACGTTGTTACACTACCAGACAGGCATCAGCCTTATTCCTGAACTTTTATCTACTGGGAATAAATTAATAGATTAATTTTAAGTCTCCAATGCTATATTGAGGACCCAAGATATATCTTAAAGAATGAAAGAGTAAATGTTGAACCTAAAATTAACATTTCAGTCGGAACCATATTTCCATGTGCTCTTCCTCACGAGCATTTCATCCATTATTTACTAGTATGTAAAATGCTCATTGTTCAAACCAGAAGGAACACTGTCCTTCATCAACGATCTGCTCTGGAATCAGATGCCCCTAGCTGCACATGTAGGTCCGTGTATTTCAAGTTCTCAAGTTTCCCAATCCACTAAACAAGAAAGTACTTTTTTATACTGATGGTTTATACATAGGCATGCATACACATATTATATGTTTGTGTATATGGTTGTATAAGTTTTCCTTAAGTAGGATTTTAGTTAATTAGCCAGAATGCTCTTGAAGAGTCTAGATGTACAGATAGAAGATAGGTAGATGATAGATAGATAGGTAGATAGATAGATGATAGATAGATAGATGATAGATAGATAGATAGATAGATAGATAGATAGACAGACAGACAGATAGATAGTAGTAATAATGAAGGAGAGAGAGAGATGACAGATGAAAGATATAAAAGCAAACAGGGAGAGAAATAGATTTCTTATTAATAATTGGCTTATACAATTAACTGAGAAGTCCCCATAATAATTACTAAAAATCAGGCAGACAAGTTTCCAAATACGAAGTTGGAGATCCAGAGAGCTGGTGTGTATTTTCTACCAGAATCCCTTAAAGGCCCAAGAACCTAGTAAACTAATGATGAAATTCTCTCATGGTAAGCCAGTGAGGAAGCTGTAGAAGAGTCTGTGTAGGGTTCAGTTTGGTGGTAGTAAAAGACCAATATCTCGGTTCAGAACCCAGGCGGGAAGAACAAAGGAGTCCAACTCCTATTCAAAATAACAATCGGCTTTACTCAGACTATCACTTAATGACAGTTGCATTAAAAAAGTTACCCTCCTGAACACCCAGAATAGCTTCTGACCAAACACAGTTATGGACTGACTATCTAACATATTGGTCAATGATTGGCTGTATATATGTTGGTGGTCTCAAACGACCTCAGTGAGGCTAAAACAGACTTAAACAGCTGTTATAGAGTTACAAAGCAATGCATTAACCATTTGTTTATAGAGGTGCTGCTATGACCAAGCCCACTTTGTGGGAACCCCCCCCCTTGTGAGGCTCCCTGATGTAGGTGTGTCTTCTATCTGATGATTTCATTGGTTAATTAATAAAGAAACTGCCTTGGCCAGCCCTTGGGTGGAGTAGACAGAACAGGAAGAAGGAAGTGAGGTAGATGGCTCAGACAATTGCCCTGCCTCTGCTCTCTGAACCAGTTGCCCTGCCTCTCCTCTCTGAGCTAGACTGCCATGCCTCTCCTCAGGGAGAAAGATGCAATGAAGCTCCGGCCCAAGATGGACATAGGCTGAATCTTTCCCGGTAAGACACCACTCGTGGTGTTACACATATTATTAGGTATGGGTTAGTCAAGATGTGAGTAAGAGGCTGAAACTAAGGGCCAGGCAGTGTTTAAAAGAATACAGTTTCTGTGTAATTATTTCGGGGCATAAGCTAGCCGGTGGCTGGGAGCCGGGCAGGATGAAAAGCAGGCCTGCCCGCAGCTCCTCACTACAGCTCCCCATCAAGCAGTAGCTACTTGCTTTCTTTGCATTAGAAATATAACATGAGTATTTTTTGTCATTTAAATCCCTAGTAAAATTAACTCTCAGCTGAGTTATGTAAGTCTAGTGTCTCAGAAGCAAAGATCCCTTCTAGCAGAGAATTAAATTGATAATTATCTGAATTGAAATACCCTTTAATAATAAATCATCCTCATCAACTTAGATCATGAAACCCAATATGGACAAGTTCAACAGAGCTACCATATATGGTTTTCTATGTATGCTTCATAAAAATTTAATGACAAAATACATTTATGAAAATGCAGTTATTTTGCCTACACACCATGGATGGACACAATCTTGCTGTGTTGTTATAAATTACAGTAATCCCTTCTCATCTCTGATGAACATGCTCAGCATCACTACATGAAACCATGATTGCAGAATTGTATGCACCATGGAACTACAAAAGCCACTCTAAAACACAGATGGCCTTGGGACCAATGAGCCATGATATATACAGGATAGATACACTGGGAAAGGAAGGATGATAAAGAAAGGGATGAGGTCTCATCACACCAACTGGAGTGGCCAGCAATTTAAAATTCATGAGTTATCTGTTTCCAGTTTTCCACTTAATGTTTTTGGATTGTAATGTAACTGAAACCATGGAAACCTCAATTATGGCAAGACCGCTGCCTAACTATGGAAACCTAGAAAGCAGTTCTGTGGTTTCCCTAAGGCAGTGTTTAAAAGCAAAGATTCACTTTACTTTCTTAATTGTGTGTGTGTGTGTGTGTGTGTGTGTGTGTGTGTGTATGCGTGTGCTGTGTGTGGATATGGGCACATGTGTCTAATGACCCCTCTAGAGCTGGGGTTACCAAGTAGCTGGGATCCACCTTCTGCAAGAGGTTCAGCCATCTCTCCAGCCCTTCTTTGAAGCGATCCTAAAATATCAAGAAGAGTTACTTTTCCTTGTTTAAAATCATGACTATCTTGAATATCACCATAGAACCTTCGTCTGGTGATGGATAGAAATAGAGATAGAGACAGAGACCCACATCAGGGCACTGGACTGAGCTCCCAAGTTCCAGTTGAAGAGCAGAAGGGAGAAGATGAGCAAGGAAGTTAGGACCACGAGGGGTTGGCCCACCCACTGACACAGTGTGACTGAGCAAATGGAAGCTCACCAAATCCAGCTGGATTGGGACTGAACCAGCATAGGATCAAACTGGACCCTCTGAATGTGGCTGACAATTGGGGCAGACTGAAAAGCCAATGATAATGGCACTGGGATTTGTCTCTACTGCATGTACTGGCCTTTTGGGATCCTAGTCTGTTTGAATGCACACCTTCCTAAGCCTGGATGGAGCAGGGAGGGCCTTGGACATCCCACAGGGCAGGCTACCCTGCCCTCTCTTAGGACTGGAGGGGGAGGAGGGACGGTGAGTAAAGGAGTGGGAGGGAAGTGGGAGGAGGGAAAAATAAAAGAAAAAAATAAAATCATGACTATGTAGCACTTACAGTTTCTCATGTGCTTTATTATTTATGATTAAATCCCCAACAGGATAATCCCTTTATTTCTCCTGTGGAAATAGACTGTCCTATACTATTGAGTACCATTTGTTTGCATTACAGACATTTCAGATGTGGCTCTCAAATGCTTCTAGTGAGTGGATCAAGATGATGAGAAGTGCATCCTATCACATTTTCTTAATTTGCAATGAAATTATAATATGAAAGCCCCCTGATTCTGAGATATACAATGATGTAAGATGGGGCTAAGATTCTTTTCTAGGGTTTGGTTTAAGAAGAATGAACTCCTTAACTTTTGAGTGGCCTAAAACACATTCTTTAATTTTATGTCACGCCTGTCTTTTATTTGTGAAATAAAATTATTAGAAGAGCCTACTGCTTGGTGGAGGCATGCTTGCCCAGAATGTGCAGCCCCTGAGCTCATCCCCAGCACTTCAGTAAAACAGAGACCCCTTTGAGAGATAACATAAGGTGACCAATGGAAACTGTCTATCACACTGTGTCACCAACAGCTGGGTGAAGAGTCTTATTTGGATGGGCATGATGGATAGTCAAGAAGCAACTCTCCATGTGCAGGGAGCCCTGAGATCTCGAGCGACAGGTGCTTGTGATTCCAGGCTTTAAAACCCACAGGCTCAAAGTTCTACATGTGGAGACAGGACACTTATTGCTCTGGGCTTTGTGTGCCAATGGCCCAGAACCGAGTAACTGGTATTTCATCTCCCAGTCTTGGTGTATCAAAGCTTCCACATTACTCAGGACTGTCTAGCTAGAAAAGGCCATGGCATGCTTCCAATCAGATTGTAATTCCACCAATTATGTACGGTCTTTTATGGGAGTGCATGACTTCCAGTCATGCCAATTATAGAGCCTTACATCAGCTGAAACCCAAGTTTGACTCATGGACCAAACATAAGCCCCACATTGAGCAATCACAGGCTTTCTGATGAGTTACTGGAGAAGGGCCCCGCCTCCTTTCAGAAGAGCTGCAGGTTGAGAAAGGTCATCTAGAGTTCACCTGAGATGAGACTGCTGGGTGGAAGCTGTCCTCACCACCTCAAATCTGATAATCAGTTGGCCCATGCTGCCACCACGTAACTTGCAGCACACTGCCCACAAGCCCCATTTAAATGCTCAGCCTCCTGAAAGAGCCAGAGTTCATGTTGGCAGCATGGACCAGAAGGCCACCATTTGCCAAAAGACAAGTCTTGGTGAACAGACTTCTGCCATGCTGGACTGAGTAGAGCAAGCAGACAGCTCCGTATTTCCCCTAGCAATGCTGCAGCTTAGGTTCTTAAGAAGCACTTAGCATTTTAAGAAATGCTCCTGGACAGAAAAGAATTATAGATTCACAACAAGGACACATTCAGACATAAATAAAACTATAAACATGACACAATGTGTTTAAAAAATGTATGTAGGCTTGAGAGAGAGAAGAAAAAGAGTATAGAGGGTTATAAAAAATAAATGGTTTTTAAGAAACAAAACAAAACAAAGTCTTTAAAGAGACAGAGTACAGTCATAGATAAAAAGGAGTAAAGATAATAAAATAAATATTAAAAAGTAATAGAATAAAAAAATAAGCCAGGTAAAGATGGAAAATACACTGGCAGTCTGGATTTTATACATTATTGTGTTTTCTTTGAATTTTTTGACTGTGAAGGAGCTAAATACAGAGAGACATTTCATTGCACAGACTGTTAAAGTAAACCAGCATATATACTCTAATATCTTGATATCAAAATTTGGGTCTAAGAATATGTTGGTTTGGGAAAGACATTCTTCTTTTGTTTCCAGAGTATGTGAACCTGTGGAATCCTTCCAGACTAATGTGGTTTGATGGACCAAGACCACCGAAAGGTCTCTGTGAGAACCCCCCCCAAAATTACTTTGCCCAACAAAAAGCAGGAAGCAGTTTGGAGAGAACTACATTCAAATCCCCTAGATGATTGTTTATAAATGTTTGTTTACATTTAAAGGGGGATATGTTATAGAGATTTGCATTGGTATGGATCTTGGTTTATTGATATAAATCTAAGGTCAATTTTGTTATATGTATATTTCTGCTCTTGATTAAAATATTGTGTTTGTGCAGCTCATTTAAAATGTAATGTATAATTAAGAAATAAAAGTTAATAGATAATCGTCTATAATAGTCAAGCTTGTAGTCATGTTAGATTTTCTAGATGTACAGACATGTATTTCAGATGGATAGGCATTCTTCAAATCTTTCAGAGACCTTCAGAAAATAGCATTTAAATGTTTTAATAACTTAGGACTTTTTGTGACAATGAGACACATCTGCTCCTGGCAGCACCAATTACTTCTAGAGGAAGATGGACATCAAAGAAGCTCCTTATGGAGTTTGCTAATCATTTGAGGCAAGAAACTGTTCTTGCCTGGACTGCTTGATGGTATGTTGTGTGAACTGGACATGCATGACCCATAGGAAAATGACTGCTGAACTTGCCTAAAGGTAAGACCATCCTTTAGGATTCCTGCTTCATAAAAGAGTATGCTAGACATTCTGCAGGACACAGAAAAATGTGACTGACAAACTGCCAATATAAGTAGAACTGTCTTTTGAAATTTCCTGCTTCAAGGAAAAATCTGCTGGATACTATGGGCCTGTAGGCTGAAGATTAGATGCCCACAATGTTACAGAAGAACTTTGGGTGACTGTCCAGGCAGCAAGATGTCTCTATCAATTCTAGAGTTTTGGAAGTTATTTACAATGCACTTTCTGTTTACTTAGGTAATATTATATCCTTCTGAAGTCTTTGATGGAGTTTAATAGATATCTATAGCTATAGTTTTCCTTAGTTTTGATAAAATATAAAGTAGATATAAATGTTGTAACTAATTCTTGCTTAATACCTGTTTTGTTATATGTAATTTTACCACGTTAAAGATAAACAGAAAAGGGGAGGTGATGTGGTATTCCCCTCTGTATGCTGTGAATACAATTGGTTAATAAAGAAACTAGCTTGGCCTGGTAGGGTAGAACAGAGCTAGGCAGAGAGAGAAGCCATGAAGCCCTGACATAGCCAACCAGAACTTTACCGGGTAAGCCACAGCCTCATGACAATACACAGATTAATGGATATAGGTTAAATTAAGATGTAAGAGCCAACCAATAAGAAGCTAGAGCTAATGGGTCAGTGATTTAATTAATACAGTTTCTGTGTGGTTACTTTGGGGCTGAGCAGCCGGGAACTAACTAGTGGCCTCCCTACTACAGAGCATCCTGTAGTTTCTGTCCCTAGAACATTCCTGGATGAGCTTGTTTCCCCTTCCATCCTTTTGCTTTTGGTGAAAGCATATATGACTTCCTTTAGGTTATCTTTTTGGTTATAGACAGCAGAACCATCTCTTTCTGTTGTTTAGAACCAAAGCCCACCAATATACCAATTCATCAGGGTTTTCTCAAAGGAGGTACTACTGACAAATGTGGTAGCCACGAAGTCATCAAGCATGATGCTCATTCCAAACTCACCGGCGGGGGGGGGGAGGGGGAAGAACAGGAGTCATAAAATAAATAAAGAAAAAATCAATAAAAAATAGCTGAACCAAACAGCAGGTAGTAAGTGCCAATGAGTGACAAAAAACAATGTTTCCTAGACGTTCAGAGGAGAAAGGTAGTTCTGAGAGGTTTGTTTTGTTGTGGCAAAATATAGAATCTGGGATCAAATAACATGCTTTTAAGCCCCAACTCTGCCCCTTTTTTATTTTGCTTCTGCCATGCCTTTCAATGACTTTAACCTTTGTATCCTGCTATATCAAATGAGAAAATGGAATTGCAAGCATGCCCAGACCTGGTACCCACAACAGACATTAGCTGCTGATTACTGTTCTGAACTGGGCATGGTCAGCAATTTCCTGACTTTAGTTATTCTATGTATTGTAGCTAACATTCACTACATGCCTGATGTACACTATATACGCTGCTAAAGATTTGAATCTTATAACACAACGTGGTGTATATATTTATTTCTCTTCTACAAATCAGAATACTGTGACCCTTGGCCATTTGGTGATTTGCCAAAGACTGAATAATTAGTAACTGGCAATTCCAAGACTTCATCTGCATCTGCCTGGCTTCCAACTCTACATCATTTCCACAAAATCCTGCCTCCCTTACAGCACCTTTGAGAAACATGATATTCCAAAAATGTAATACTCAGAACAAAATATGCTATGCCCATGGGTTTCTCTACTCTCATTTCCTAGATGTGAAAACATCCTTTTGACAGTGATCATCCTTATGCTGGCATCCCTCAAATGATCCTCAGTCACCACAAACATGGACTTTGTCACAAGGTCATTAGGAGCAAATTAGTCTAGATTTCCAGATGTGGTGACAGTTGGGGAACAAAGAAAGTATGTCACCTCAAAAGAGGCTATGATCTACCCTCAGAGCATAGGTAAGGATGAGCTTCATGGTGACAGAAAAACTCTGCTTCCAACACACTGCCTGATTTCCTCTTCCCACCAAGTGCTGAAAATCCGGTGCGTACAAGCTCTAAAATCAAGACTCCCGTTGAGAAAAGTCACCAGGTGAACGACAGCAAAGTGCTAACATGAGGCCTTTAGCTCCGATTCAGACAGACACCACAGGAAGTTACCACAGACCCAGTTTTAAAAAGTGTCAGAGGGTCCAGATATCTCTGTATTCCCACAGCCATATTTCCATTGGGTGATTTTGTTGTTGCTGCTGCTACTGTTTTGCTTCTGGGTTTTGGTAAAGTGGTGTGCGTGCATGCATGTGTGTGTAGTGTGGGGTGTGTGTGTGTGGGTGTGTGTGTGTCTGTGTCTGTGTGTCTGTGTGTGTGTCTGTGTGTGTGTCTGTGTGTGTGTCTGTGTGTGTCTGTGTGTGTGTCTGTGTGTGTGTGTGTGTTTGAGTTGGAGGTCTAGGCTTTTCCCAAAAGCCTCTCTGGATTGTAATCCTCACCTTGTGCAGCTATCCAGTGCAAATCTTTCTTAGCTGATTGAGTCATGTCCTATAGTCTTATCACCCACATCAACTTTATATTGCTGGTAGTTAGGTGCAGCAATATTTCTTGGTCATTTGAATACTCTCAAGGGCTAAAATACAGCTACTTAACAGCAAATCGTGTGAAATGTGCTGTCCCTTGCAGGTGTTCAACCTCATTTACTTAAAGGCACATGCTCCCATTTACCATGTTACACTGACTGATTGCACAGTTGAGCAGAGTAACTAGCCAATGCTTAAATTTCCTGAGGAAGATCAAACTGTTTCATGTATTAAGTAAGCCAACATTGTATAGCCACAGAATTTAACATAAAGTATCATTGACTGATAAACATTTGTGGTTCCTATGCAAAGTATCGTAATGGGTACAGAACTAAATTCAGTAACCACTTGATTTATTCTATGAGAAGCAGGGGACTGTGGGGACTGAAACACCTGTTTTACAAATCTAATTCCTGTCAAATTCCCTGTTATCCATACATCAGATCTGCTTCCTCATACCCTTGGCAATTCAGTTATAAGCAGAACACTGACAGTTTGTATTCTGCTTTCATATAAAAAGATGAGGGCAAATGTTTTTATTTATATTAATATCTAGCCCACCTTATATATGCTGAAAAAACTTTTATTTGGAGACAGTTTTATACTTAGAATACCTGCAACAATTTTTTAAAAAGTACATAAAATCCTCCTCTTTAGATTGATCTAATGTGAACATTTTATCCCATTTGCTATCTCTCTTTCTCTGTGTACATGTGTTTGACACTAACATTTATTTGTTGTTGTTGTTAACAGTTTTATTAAATTCTTTCCTGCTTTATTTCTCACTACTAGAATCTTTAAAGACTTGATATAAGCCATGTGCTATGCAGGTCTCCTTTCTACATCCAATGATTCAGGGCAGGGGGATTGGCCATGAGATTGTACAATTATTGTCGTGTTCTAATTCCAGAATGTTTCCTTTTCACATTAGCACACAGAGTAATGGCTTTTCTTGTGGCATTCTCATTCACACTGAGTTTGACCCGACCCCTGCCCCACTCTCCCGAATCCTGGCATTTCCTTTCCTTCCCCCCACCTTCACTTGTGTCCTTCCCTCCATCCTCCAGAGGGACCTTTCACTTTCTCACAGCATGTGTTCTGTTCTTCACTCCACTCCCTCAAAGTCTCTTTTCCCTCTCTCATGAGCTCCTTTATGATTGCCCGGCCTCTGGCCACACTGACTCACACATAAATACACATATATAGATAACATACATCTCTTGGATCTGCATCCAAGAAAGAACACAGAACATCCCTATTTTAATAATATACTCTTTAATACTCATCCTTAGAATTGCTTTTCAAGGGCTAAAGAGATGGCTCAGTGGTTAAGAACACTGGTTGCTCTTCCAAAGGTCCTGAGTTCAATTCCCAGCAACCACAACCATCTGTAATGAGATCTGGTGCCCTCTTCTGGCATGCAGATAGAACACTGTAAATAAACCAAAAAAAAAAAAAATTGCTTTTCAAAGACCTGGGAACTTGGGAGTGGGGTGGGATGGGGCTAAGGGGAGATGGGGAGAGAGAAGTGTGAATGGGAGGATGGGGAGAGCTTGGGGGAATGGGATGGTTGGGATAAAGGAAGGGTGGATATGGGAGCAGGGAAGAATATATCTTAATTAAGGGAGCCATTTTAGGGTTGGCAAGAGACTTCACTCTAGAGGGGGTCCCAGGTATCCAGGGAGATGTCTCCAGCTAGTTCCTTGGGCAGCTGAGGAGAGGGAGCTTGAAATGGCCCAATCCTTTAGCCATACTGATGAATATCTTGCATATCACCATAGAACCTTCATCTGGCGATGGATGGAGATGGAGACAGAGACCCACATTAGAGCACTGGACTGAGCTCCCAAGGTCCAAATGAAAAGCAGAAGGAGGGAGAACATGATCAAGGAAGTCAGGACTGCGAGGGGTGCACCCACCCACTGAAATGATGGGGCTGATCTAATGGGAGCTCACCAAGGCCAGCTGGACTGGGACTGAAAAAACATGGGATAAAACCAGACTCCCTGAACATGGCAGACAATGAGGGCTGCTGAGAAGCCAAGGACAATGGCATTGGGTTTTGATCCTACTGCATGTACTGGCTTTGGGGGAGCCTAGCCTGTTCGGATGCTCACCTTCCTATACCTGGATGGAGGGGGAAGGACCTCGGACTTCCCACAGGACAGGGAACCCTTACTGATCTTCGGACTGGAGAGGGAGGGGGCAGGAAATGGTGGGAGGGGGAGGGAAATGGGAGGTGGAGAGGAGGTGGAAATTTTTAATAAAAAAATTAATTAATTAAAAAAATAAAATAAAACCCATGTGAAATATCAAAAAAGGACCTAAGTGATGGATGAATTTCAAAAGGTTTTATTTTATCTATAAAATTTAACTTACAGGCAAAGGACAAATAGGTAGTAAAAATCAGCTGTGTGTTGTATACTTGATGAACTCCTGATCAAGACTTCTTCCTAACCTTTGGATCATCAAGTTATAGGCAGTGTAATCACCTCCCAATACCACATCCTCTGTAAAGTAGCATTGATCTATAAGCATAATTTCCATTAAAGATGCTTTACATATATTTAATATTCTAGCTTTCCATTACCTATATATGGGTTTGCTAGCTTTACATCTTTTTACCTATGATTTTACCAAGTAAACTTTTAGCAACTAAGAGTTTATGTGAATCAGGAATCTTGGTACTTTTTTTCCTAGGGGTTTGGGCTCAGAACCACTCTCAATGCAAAAACCAAGGTGTCAGCTGTAGCTAGCATCACATAAAGGCTACTGAAGAAAAGACCACTTCTAAACTCCCTCCCATGGTTGCCAGTATTCCTTAGTTCCTCAGTTCCTTAACACCAGAGCCTCTATAAGGCAACTCAGAAGACAGTGTCCTGTTTCCATCAAGTAAATCAAGTGAGAGAACCAAAGACGGCGAGACAGATGAACACCAGACCTTTCTCTGCTTGAACCTCTGAACTGAAACTGTCACTGTTTGGGGGAGTAATCACCAGTCTAACCCACACTCAAGGGAAGAGGATTACACCATGCATGAGTACCACAAGATGGGGAGCCATGGTACAAGCTGCCTTTCATATCCAGCAAGGACAAGGCTCACACAGTACAATCCCATATTCTACACTAAAAGTCACACTGAAAATGCTTAATATACTGGAAAATGATGTAAGGTTTTGATTTCCTCTGACTTCAATTATATCATAGACTTTTAGTGTCTATCTCTGTATATTTCTTGCTAGGGGCTCCCATACACAATTCGTGGATTTTTGGTTGGCTCAAATGCATTACCAGGAAGAGTTGGAATATAACTTAAGCATCTTCTTGAAGTAAGAGCTTAATAACTGGGTTTCATAAACAGAATGACAGCCCTAAGTCAGATAAAGTATGGCATACAGACTAATTTTTTCCATTACTCTTGTGCTACCACTTTTACTATTTCTGCTAGTCAAATTGTAATTCCCAGTTTTAATAAAAGAAGTTGGGATCATTTAATGTGATGATATAGGAACACAAGTTATTCTGAGTGGAAAATTTTTTACATTTAATTGCAAGTACTTTCCTGCCACTCAAAGAAGAGGGAGAGATTATACAGAAAAAATAAAATGGAAACTCACCCTTTAGGACTCTGCCTTTCTCCTTCAACTGGCATGGGTGTCATGAATCCTCTAGAACACTCCATCAGTGTCGGCCCTGGGTGTCACGTATCTTCTGGAACATCCCCATCAGTGTCTTTTAAAAGCAGAGGTACTTCTGAGGATAAATCATTGGTTATAACATCTGACATACATGGGAGTATTTATTATACTTGGTACATGTGAATAGCCTTCATGTTATTCAACGTATGTGATGCATGAAGCTCTGAACACCTACTTTTCACCCTAGGAAATGAAGAAAGTATGATCAACACAGACCCAAATCTATAAAAACGAAAGCAATATGTTAGGATATACTACAACGTTATAACTAAGCAGAGTCCTAACCTAACGCAACAAAAGCGTGTCTCTTCTTCACATTGGCATGTGTCACCTCACTCAAAGGAGGAAGACCAAATCCTGCCACCATGAAAAGAGTCACCATCAGCTCCCACACTGAACCAACAGGAAATGTCTGGAACAACAAAAGAAACAGAGACTGGGCATGTAGTTAGAGTTTCTATTGCTGTGAAGAGACACCATGACCTCAACAACGCTTATAAAGGAAAAGATTTTATTGGGACTGGCTTACGGCTTCAGAGGTTTAGTCTATCATCATAATAGTGGGAAACATGGCAGTGTGCAGGCAGATATGGTGCTGGAGAAGGAGTGGCGAGTTCTACATCTGAATCCACAGGCAGCAGGAGGAGACAGTGAGCCTGCTAGGTCTGGCTTGAGCTTCTGAGACCTCTATGCTGGCCCCTCATGGTAACACACTTCCTCTAACAAGACCACACCTACTCCAACAAAGCCACACCTCCTAATGGTGCCATTCCCTGTGGGTCTATGGCCCATTTTCATTCAAACCACTACACTTGGACTTTTAACTTTAGAACAGGCTCAGGGCAGCTCTCGGGCAGTCTGCTAATGCAAGCCTGTTGTAACAGATCATCTGGCAGAAGGAAGGAAGTGGGAAACTCTTCACTATCTTCAATTAAAAGTAAATCATTTCTACCTCTATCAACCCTTATCTTAAAACTGCAAATGTCAACAGACTTGTGTCAGTTTGTATGAAAATAATATCTTCCATATATTTATTTTTTTGGACAGGCATTTTTCTCAACCCTTGGGCTCAGTGAAATAGAATGTGTCCTCTACTGATTAGTCATTGTTCCATTGTTCTTCATGCAGAGGAAAATATTGAGAAAAGTTTGGCAAGTTAGTTATTATTTATTATACAGTTTCAATAATCATAACGTAATATACCCTGGTACTCATATAACTAGGACATTGGCATAACAATGTCTCATTGTACATGACTCTGAGTTTCGCTCCCTGTCCTCTTCAGGAAAAGTCATTATTACAGGAATAATAGCAAGCACAGCTTCAAAAGGCTTTTTTTTTTAAACTCAGAGGAAATAATCATTGCCATTGTCACCATACTCACGGATGTCACAGATCAAATACATTCCCTGCTAGTCAGCTTCAATTTCTCCTTCTAATACTGCACATAATTCTTTCCTGGGCGGAGATCAAAGCCATAATGTACTTGCCACTGGAGTTTACTAATGAATCCAAAAGAAGACCCAGTGCACAGATCGACAGGGCATTCTTGAAAGATAAATCAATAGCCTGCTCTTTCCAACATATTCTACGGTGGCGGAAACCAGAACTTCAAACCTTTTACAGATGAGATGAATGGTTGTCTTAGAGAAATCCCACCAAGAAAACTGACTTTGAAGCATTTCTTTTGATAGGTCATATCCTAATGTATTACTTATCATTACTTTATAGTTTAAAAAAAGACAATTTCCCTACACACTTGCACTACTGCTGATGTTTTCTGACTGCTGATAAAAAAAATTATATTTGTATAAGCCCACTTAAGACATAAATAAGAGCTCAAAATCACCCAGAAAATCTACCTCAGTCACGGAGTTGTCGCCTGTATCTCAACACTTGGAAACTGAAATAGAAGGATTGCCAAAAATCCAAGGCCAGTCTGGGCTACAGAGGAAACTGTCCCACAGTCAAAAAAACACAAAAGAGCAACATATGCAGATAGGGGTGTCTCTTCCGACAAAACAGAGTTCTGAAGTAGGAAGATGCAAGCAAGGTTATATTCTCTATCTTTAGCCTACCAAAAACAAACAACATGGACAGCAAATACTTTTAGATTGTTATGCAGTGTTACCACAACAAAAACTGGGTTCTACAGAAGCAGGTACCTACAAATGAGCCCTTGGTAGAGCAAACTTTAAACCCCATGGGAAGGGCAGGAGCAGGGAAGCTGTTGCGTGCAACAGCTGCAACGATGAAACATTTGCTGAAGCTACCACATACACGCATTTTAGCTGGTGAGTGTGAGTGTTCTGCCTGTTTATATGTGTGTGTACTGGGTGCGTGCCTGATACCCACAGAGGTCAGAAGAAGGCGTTGGATCCCCTGAAACTAGAGTTAGGATGGTTGTGAGCTACAACATGGGTACAGGGAATTGAACCTATGTCCTCTTCAAGAGCAGCCACTACAATTAACCACTGAGCCATCTCTCCAGTCCTTAGGGTTACTTTTTGTGATAAGGTTGTTGTTCTTTCTATACCCATGGATTGGCCTTTTGTGGCTTGCTTCGGAAGTGATTTGGTTTCCTGCCTCTGAAGCGCGGTGGTTCATTATCACGCATGCTCCTCAATTTACAACAGAGTTATATAGCTCAATAAGCCAGACATTTTCAGTTTAAAGGGCACTAATAAGCATCACCGCTTCATAACACTATGTTTATGCTGAGGTGGTGTTGCTGGCTAGAGTTGTCCATCTAGAATCTCGACAGTAGGGTGTTGCATGTTACTATCCTGAAAAGAAAAATCAAACTTGACAATTCATTAAGTTGTCTCCTTTGTACATAAATATCACTTTTGCTTCACTGTAACACCCAAAGTTCCTTCAGTTGAAGCATCGTTAAGACAGAACCACAGGTGCTGGTTAGTGATTTGTCAACTTGACACAAACTGGAGTCGTCTGAAAAGAGGGACCTTCAGTTAGGAAATGCTTCCCTTTGACGGGTTTAACTGTGAGTAATGATCCCACCTCCTTCTTCAGCTATATGCTGGACCCAACCTACCTATTCAACTCGATATAATACATACGATGAGATTCTAGGATGTGGAGGCCTCGCCAGCAGAGAGCCCAGTCCGCTGGACCCCAGCTTTTCTGTGTGTCCATGTGTTTATCCTTTCTTCATTCCCTCGTTGTCTTCAGTTAGGTCAAGCACTTGAAACGTACACAGAGACTTGGCATTTTGAAAACGAGTTCTTCACCCTAAAAGCAGTGACCTTGGCTTGTCTCTATTGAAACGCTTCAAGATTTGGGCCACATAGACTAATGCAGACTTTGAAATTTGACGAACTAAAAAGCTGAAGAGAGATGGGGGTTGAAGAATGGAAATCCAATTTCAGGCTCTCCAGGAAGTCCAAGTTGAAGCTTTGAGGGTTTAAAAAAAAAAAAAAAAAAAAGCAGAAAAGCGATGTGGGCAGAGCACAACGCTGTTTCCGTGGCTACTGCCGTAGGGTCGTCATCCACAAACCACAGCTTAAAATAACGTCCTCATTATCCGTCAGGCTGTGAGGCAGAAGTTCAAGCAGGGGTTCCCTGAGGCTGTTCTCCCGGGCTCACGGAGCTCACTGTAATGCTGAAATTTAGGGCTGCGGAGGCTGAGAGGGCCTCGCTCACCTCTGGTAATTTGTGCTGGTGTCCGTCTGCACGCATTATTTCTGCCCTCCACGGTCTCTCCCTGTTCCTTCTACCCTTCACAAGGTTTGCGGATAGAGAAATGCATGTTAGCACCTCGCACACACCCCACCACTCTGGCCTTTGTCAGTAACGAATAACTAACTGCATGACACTTTTGCAGGGAGTGATGCTTGCTATATTTTGGTATGTTCCTGGGAGAAACACGAAATTGTGAGCACCGAGTAGCTGGTAGAGAACCATCTGCAGAGATTGCCACCCACTTGCAGGTGGCCTCTCCCACCCACAGGTGCAGTTTATTTTCCTTCCCTTTGAATCTGAGCTCATTCATGGCTTGTTTTAATCAATAGGATGTGTAGCTATAACAGAGAAATAAATATTTCTAAGCACTTAACAATAAATAAAATTTTCATCAATTTATGACAGACAAAAATTGTATTATCACATTATCTCAATAGATAATAACATAAAGTAACATAAAGACTTTTTTAATGAAAAAAATTAACTGAACAATGTCTGCCAAAAGTTACTCTAGAGGCACAAATGACTTGTTACCTTCTCAAGGTATTGATCCTTTTCTGTGGGTTTTTTTTTTTTTGGCTGTAATATTTATCCAATCTTTTTTATTTTAGAAAAGCTCTACAAAAAAAAAATGCTTAAATGCACTAGCCCCAATCATACGTATTTATCTAATCCCACACTGACAGCGTGCTGTTGTCCAGGTCTCCATTCTGTGGCAGAGAAAGCCGAGGGAAAGTTTAAGATCACAGACATAGTAAATGGTCAAACCTGGATTTGAACTCAAACACATCGATATCTGACCCTATGTCTTTCTCATTTGTTCTGTGCTCTAAAGAGAAAACTGGTCCTCTGACCTGATGGAATTTGAAAACCAGCAAGGAGCCCAGACAACAAATGTCAACATATTATGGCATGTTACATATGTTATACAAGCTAAAGACTGCATCAGAGAATTAAATGTCTATGATAATAGGAAAGGGTTCAAAAGGAAAATGGCGCCTACTTGCAACAGTGAAGCTTACAGTGTTGTCTCAGGCTATCAGCTGGGGACTGGCCCCTGGAAGACCCCATACTAAATCCCTCATGGTAAAGGATGTAGCACTGACATATCTTCCCATATGCTTTTCGCCTCTCTAGACAGAGTGAACTCCATTTTCCTGCAGCTGAGCATGACAGGGCAAATGGACTTAAAGCGATAGAATGACAGGAGAACTGGGAACAGAAAAAAGTTTCAGTCGCTCAGTTTTAATGAGCTTCTCCATTCCCCCAAGAAACTGATAAACGAAGTAGATTATTTCCCATGAGATCTGCTGGGAATAATAAAGCAGGCTCGTTGAAATTTCAGTTTTTAAAATAACCCTGAGCAAAAGGTTTATTAATCTATCAGATTTAATTAACCAGGTCAGTGGTCAAGCATTAAAAGTTTTGTTTACTATACAGTTTGTGGGGAAAAAAAGACATTGAATCAAGGATGATTAATGAAAACGAACTGCTTTTTAAAGGTGCCGGAAAATGAAGTGAGGATAGACATGAAAGAAACAGAAAACCCTTCCCTGAAAAATCAGTATGATAACACCTTCTTCTGTGGTTTGCCAGATTCTCCTCCGCCCAGCCAAACCTGCTCAGATTCCAGGTCTCTGCTTCACTGTATGCCTGCCTCACAATTCCCCAGTGGCTTCTCCGTGTGCTCCTCCCGTGAACTGCTGTGGCTCATTCTCTTCCATTTTCTTTGTACTCATCGGCCCCACTATCCCGTGTCTCTTTCAGATATTCTGTAGTGCCCCTGCACCCATGAGAGAAGGTAGTCTAAGACCTCCCCCACGTATATACCTGAAGTTACAGACAATACTAACATAGTGTTTTATCCTAGTTATGAACACCCTTGATAAAATTTATGAACTAGGAATGATAAGAGATTTATGACACCATTAATTAAATAGAGCAATTATAAGAATATACTGTGGGAAAAATTAAATTTTATGGATTTGTTCTTCATGGAATTTTCCATTTAGTATCTTCAGATCATTGTCAATGGCAGTTAATGGAAAACAAAACAAGAGGGGAGCACTAAGTCTTTTCCTAAACAAAAACTGGAAGAGGAGTAGACTGGGAGGTGGGAGCAGAGAGGGGGTAGGGAAATGAGGAGAGGAGCAAGGGGAAACTGCAGTAAAATCAATAAATTTATTTTTTTAAATCATTTAGAAATGTTAAATATATATAATTTGATTTCAAAAAATCCAAGACTGGAAATCAAGATGAGGGCTGGGTTAACAATAGAGTTATTCAGCTGATGCTAAACGGTGAAAAGGGAATCCAAAAGAACTGAACTCTTTCAAAGTTTGTATTACCCAGCAGCTGGATAAAAATGGAGATGCATTTATACCTGTGGTCAAGACTCTTGTTAGCAGGGAAAAGTGGAAGTCGCCTATAACCCCACACTCAGAAGACCGAAGCAGAAAGATCACAAATTCAAGGTCAATCTGAGCTACGTCTAGAGACCCTGCTGCAGAAACTATGAACAAACCAAGATCTCGTGTCTGTGCCTCTCTGGGAGCACTGAGGAATGAAGCAGCAGCAGTGTGCACAGGACATTAATCACGGACAGTGGATGCTACAGAAGTCTGGGAAGTATTAGATTATGCATCTGCTATATGCCATGTGACAAGGGGCCTAGGAGAGGTTTAAACATTAGACAAATTATTTTTACTTTCTGAAGTATTACAGACATAACTAGAAATGCTGATTTTAAAAAATAATCTTTGAGGATCATGAGATGGTTTGGTGGTTAAGAGGACTTGCTGCTCTTCCAGAGGATCAAAGTTCAATCCCCAGCACCCAGATTGGTCAGCTCACGACTGCCTGTAACTCCAGCTGCAGCAGACCTAACATTTTCTTCTGGCTTACACACAATTCCTGCACATGTGTGTGTACACATAGATGCATACACATAAACAAAAAAAATAAAATAAACATGTAAATAATTTTTAACAAGTTGGCATTAAATATATATATTTATTCAACTCAACTACATATATATTCAAATGTATATTTATTCAAATATATATTATTCAACTTAACTTATATGTATAAGTTGCTATCCACTAAAAATATATACAATTATATATAATATATGTACATATATAGTAGAGTTGAAGAGGTCAATTTTGTTTGAAATATTCTGTTTCCATGAGTTGCTAAGGAAGGTTCTAGTTTTTGCTTTAGGGATTGGAAATAGGGAAGGGAAACAAAAGGTGGTGGGGGAAAGACACTGAAGGAAGTAGATTCACAAATGGCTTCATGTGACACTGATAACAAGGAAAAGAAGACTGGTGCTGAATTGACAAGATGCTGAGCAGGGATAGTAGGTGCTTTGGGACAATCTTTTTGTAATCTATGAATATGTACAGTTCTAAATCAATGGCTGATAGCTGGGCAGGAAGAGGTTGAGCACGAGAGCCAGAATAGAAGTCTGGGGAGAGAAAAGGCAGAGTCAGAGAGTCCCCAGCAAATGAAGAGAAGCAGCATGAGAATGTTGTACTAAGAAAAGGTACCAAGTCATGTGGCAAAGCATAGATAAGAATTATGGGTTAGTTTAAGTGTAAGAGTTAGTTAGTATCAAGCCTGAGCTATTGGTTGACCATTTATAATTCATATTCAGTCTCTGAGTCAGTTATTTGGGAGATGCCATGTAACTGCCAAAGGAAAAAGACACCACAACCTTACTGGTAAGCCACAGCCTCATGGTGATACACGGATTAATAGAAATGGGTTAATATTTAAGATGTAAGAGCTAGCTAGGAATACACCCGAGCTGTTGGCCAGTTGGCCAGTGTTGTAATTAATATAATTTCTGTGTGGTTATAATTTCTGGGTGGGCAGGAAATGAAAGCACAGTCTCTGCTTACAGAGAAACTTTTTTAATAAGCAGACTTATTTAAAAAGAGCACTTGAGTGGGCATCTCACATCCCCACCCAAGAACATCAGAAGCAAACATCTGCAGAGACTGCAGGGTGGCAGGAACTTGGAAGAGAAAGAGACTATAAGAACTGATGTCCCTGGGACATAGACATGCCTTGTTTATACTCACTGGCTGCCAACGCATATGGGTTACAGTTTCTTTTAACATGTAATCAAACCATAGTCAAGACATCTCAGACAACCTGCTCAGGGCTTGCCAACAGAGATAAAGGCACAGCCAGCACCAGCAACACTCCTGGTCTCCTAGCACAGACACAGGGTTGCTAATAAGATGTAAAGTCATTTCCTCTAGCATTCTATAGTCCCGTAAGTCAGTAATAAGGAAGGCACATTTTTTTGGTTTGGGGTAACTGAAAGCCACTGTATAAAGAGGACTTATTCATTAATATATTGACAAATACCTTTACATTGTCAATTCAGAAAACTCTAGTTATAATTACTGACCTTAATTTTGACATATGTTGAAATAAATTAATATGTGTCAAATCAAAATGTTTTTCATAATCATGGAGTATGCATGATGGCACATCTAAAATCCCAGAGTCCAGAAAGATGATGCAGGAAGATTGACAGTTTGATGACAGACTGGGCTGCATAGCAAAACCAAATCTTAAAACATAATTAGATTAAAAAATGAAATAAAATAAAAATATTGCTAAAGAAGTATAATTTACTGCATAATTATCATTTGCTATCAATGTATAATCTAATTTATTTCTTCCTCAGCTCCATGGCATAGGCAATGTTACTTTTTTTTTTTTTTTTTTTTTTTTTTTTTTTGGTTTTTCGAGACAGAGTTTCTCTGTGGCTTTGGAGCCTGTCCTGGAACTAGCTCTTGTAGCCCAGGCTGGCCTCGAACTCACAGAGATCCGTCTGCCTCTGCCTCCCGAGTGCTGGGATTAAAGGCATGCGCCACCACCGCCCGGCTCCTTATGATTGTCTTTCTTGATCATTGATTCAGGTATGCTTAAGAATGAGAACTGACCTTCAGGATCCTGCACTGAGAGAAACTAGTCATCCATCCCGTGTTTATTCTCAGTTCCTTCTGACTGTATCAAAATAGTAATCGGCCAGCATTACTCTCATCCTTCCCAATTTAAATTCTGCCACACTTTCAGGGAGTGTAACACCTGATACTGTGTTACCCCCTCGGTACAGTTCGTGAGCCACTATACCCGTAGGCGAGTCGGGCAAGAGTCCGGAGATTGAAAGAACACACAAAGAGACCTGGGTCATTCGAAAGGAGATCAGCCGAATGCCATTTTGCAGCACAAAGATTTCTGCCCAGGCAGGTGGGAAATTACCATACCAAAGATGGAGTCAACAATGCCCTACAGCTAATCACCAGGAGGGGCAGAGGGAGCACAGGAACAAACAGAAGGTTTTAGCTGGCTGACCAGAAACTGTCCTCAGGATGAACCCCAAGAACAAGGGTAGACCCGGGCCTGACAAGGATTTCTTGCCGGCATGCTTTCCTTATCTCCTGAGTTTTCTTGCACCTTTTCTACCTAGATCCCGCTCCACGGCAATCAGTCCTACAGGCCCAAATCTCCCTTCAAAATCGCCTTTGCTACAGATCCAATGTTAAAGACTTTGTAGTTTTCAGTTTTTCACAAGAGCAATGAATGTGCAATGATAAAATAAGAATTCAGCAAGTTTACCCTCACAAACCCACAATCCAGCCAAGACTTCATAAGTCATTTCCAGATTTCGTTTTCCCCAGATTTCTTTTTTTAATATTTATTTTACTTTGGATTAGGTATATGGGGTGTGCATGTGAATGCAGAGGCGAGGGGTAGCCTGCAGCTATAATTAGAGAGGGTTGTGGGCTGCCCAAAGCGGGGTCTAGAAATCCAACTCAGGTCCTCTGCTGAAGTAGAGTGTGCTCTTAGCCACTGAGCATCCAGCTCAGGTCCTCTGCTGAAGTAGCATGTGCTCTTAGCCACCGAGCTACATCTCCAGCCCCATTTCCCAATTTCTATAAAGTCAAGATGTATTGAAGGTCTTTTTCTCAGGCTTTATAAGGTTTTCAGTATCTATTTAATGCTTATTTATTTCTGTTAAAATAAAATTCTACAACCTCAAGTTCAAGCATATAAATAGCTATAAGGAAAATTATATTACCCTTGGGACACAAACATTTTGAAACCAAAAAAAAAAAAAATTTAGACCAAATATGAACATGCTATGAGATTTCAAGGCTTTAAGTGACGCTTTCACACCTATTGATTTGAACTGGAGCACAGGCAGCTGTCTGTGTTCAGATTTTACATGGGAAGGCACAGTGGGACAGGTTTTGTCGTCACCCTATAATGACAGAGTCAAGTGGCCAGAGCTGTTTGAGCAAATTAAACTACTTAAGTAGAAGTAAACAATATAAAAATACTTTAATTCTCAAACCACCTGGGTTGCCAAGGATTCAACAGAAAGTCTAGACCCATGTTCCCACTGTCGCCTCTCAGAATTGGCCTCACTCTGGACGCGGGCGTATCGACAGACTTCAGTAGAAGCGTCCCGTAGAAGAGGAATCTTACCTCACTCTGAACACGGGCGTACCGACAGACTTCAGCAGAAGAGTTCCTGTAGAAGAGGAATCTTACTCTGAACAGGGGCGTACTGGCAGACTTCAGCAGAAGCGTTCCTGTAGAAGAGGAATCTTAACTCAGTGTTTTTTCTAAAGTCTACCACATGTGCCACTTTCTAAAAGTATCACCTAATGTTTCAAATCTTTTGTAATTTTTTGGTAAGATAGCTCAAGTTTTCATAACTTCTTTTCTTTAGAAGATTAAGGTTTAAGCATGAATGCAAGGGGATGATGGCTTGGCAAGAATTAGAAATAGATACACAAAGCTGTTATTCAAAAATGTCTCTATCTTTGACACTGATACACAGTCCAAACAAAATCCTGACAGCCCCACACCCCTAACACAAAACAGAAGGCTGTCAACAAGGTCCTGCTACGAAAGTAGCCAGGACTCGACGAGCCCACACTGATGAAGCATAAAGAAATATTTTTCTCGTCATTTTCTCCCATGATGAACTCTGGGGCATCATGAGCTTCCTCACACATCCGCAACAGCTTCCCTCTGCTCGAGTTCACAGCGTCATCTCCCAGGGTCACAAGAGATCACATATTCTTTAGTAAAACATAATGTGTGTTCTGGGTCTAAGAGGCAAAGCCAGCCTTTTCTTGTGCAGCTGAAACCCTAACAGTTTGAGCAACACTGACCTCACCCAGCAAAACTGTCTATAGATAATGAGCGATTGTTTGTTGATGCAGTTGAGAGTATCTACATTAGCAGATTCTCAGTTTTCCCTCTGGGTTGGATTTGTGACTCGAAAGCATTTATAAACCAGATCATGTAACAGGCTAACATTTTCTGTCACTTGTTTTAATTCCAAGCTACCCGAGTGCAGTTATTTTGTGAAGCTTCTTATTTGTATTTCTCAATTATTTCTGCTGATATTCAAAGTTTATACCTTCAGAAGGAAGGCAGAGAAATGGACTGTGTCTAGCTTCTGTTCTCTTCCATTCCATACGACATAGTCATATAATTCCTGACGTGGTTCTGAGAGGACATTTAAAAAACAGAAAACATCGCCTCCCCAGAGCACCCAGAGAACAAAGCTCTGTACATCGTGGTTGCTTAGTAAAGCTTCTTACATTGATTAAACAGAAGAACTCTTTACAGCCTGCAACGAAACAGGAGCTCGGGCCCCCGCTTAATACTCACTAGTCAGTGCCTAAGGCGCCACATTCTGTTCTGGTCTCAGTGTCATGGCGTTGATTCATTTTTTTTATTTTAAACAATCTTTATTCAGATACAGTTTATATAACAACACTTTTCCTTGAGCACTGGCAGGTTTCGACAAAAGCACATATCCAAGCACAATTCACCAGCCTTACCAACATACGTGTGTGTGTGTGTATATTAAGATCAGGTTGTGTGTGTATGTGCGTGTGTGTGTGTGTGTGTGTGTGTGTGTGTTGTATCTGTAAATGTGGGAGCTAAGTGTGGGCTATGAATGTGACTGTAAATTTGAGATATTGCTTTCGGCATGCAGTGCTATCAACTCGCGAGCCCACATGGAGCCTGGGCAGATAGTCCAATGGTTAAAAGAGCACTTGCTGCTCTTGCAAAGGACCTGAGTTCAAATCCCAAATTTACAACCCACATCTGGCAGCATAAAAACACCAGCAACTCCAGTTCCAGGGGATTCTACTCTCTCTTGACCTCCAAGCACTGCCACACTCATATCCATAAAAAGACACAATCGTATAATTTAAAAATAAATCTTGTTTACGATCAGTATAGACTCGCACAATCATCTCCACAATTGGAATAGAGGATAATTAATATCTCAAGTACAAGTCTTCACATGCATACATCTGATATCTGTTTTCGGAGGTTCAGGGCTTTCTTTTTGTATTTTGTTCTCGTATTTTAGCATACAGATCCTGAGCATGCTTTGAGCTGAACTTAAATTATTTCCCATTTTTGGGAGTATTGTAAAATAAAAACTTTACCATCTTTGGCAACTGTATGTTGCTTCCTATAGATCTAAGACGTGCTGCATTTCGCCATGGCTGTTTCTGAAAGAAAGCACAGGGGGTTTATTCGACATGTCATGTGATGAATAGTTCAAGGAACTGGAAATATTTCCACACCACTAGAAGACTTGGGGAACCAAGATAAACTATATGAATTCGTTCCCAACATCTGCAACATTTCAGTAGCAATCACAAATAAGATTTGTCCTGTTCACTAAAGAATTATAGAAATAATTCAGAAGTCTAGAGTTGATTAATAACACAGGAGTTTAGTCCAAAGCCCCAGAATACTCACTTGGAAATCAAGCTGTCATCATCAACCTTGGGGCATTTCTGGAGCTTCTCATTCAAACACCATTTTTTTTCTCTTGTCTTCCAAAGTGGCAGGAATAGCTGACAAACGGAGCTGAATGGCGTGACAGGAAATTATTGCCCAGAGGTTCCAACTGTCCGATTTCCTTTGTGTGAGAGTTCTCTATACACATCACAAAGATAAACATTGCTACTAGAATTCAAGGTTGAGCTTCTCCAGAAACAAAGAGCCGGGTAGCTGTCATAACTGAGCGCAGTAGAGCACATCTGTCTGTGTATGCAAGGCGCGGCCATTTTTGCCCCCTGCAAACACTAGCAATACAAACTGCCCTAACTTTTCAGATCCAAACTTGATTGTAAAATGTCTTTCCTCTAGGTTCCAGGCAAGACCAGGCATATTTTGAGGCTTGCTCAAAGTAAGATTAAGGAGCTTTGTTTGCGTTGAAGAGCGAACTGGCATCAGAAGAGCTGTTCCTAAACAGTGCATGCATGTCCTATCAGCAGAACCGGCACAGCAAGTGACTTTTGGTGCATTAGCAGCATCCCTAGCACTGCGGTAGGGCAGCATCAGTGTAACCATCACAGAGAACTGGTAGCAATGGGATTTTTCCTGGGTTTTAACCGGGGATAGTGCACGGGAGACATTACCACAGCCAACCAAGGTGAAGGAGGAGGTAGATTGAAAACATCATTGGGCAGGAGACCACTTAGCAGAAATAGCAAGGAGGGGACAAGCCCCAGTGCACAGCTGATGGTGCCAACACAGCTGATAAATCTTCCTTTTTCTTGTCGTGTTGAGTCCATTTTGACTCTCAGTTGAAGTGAACTGGGAACAGAGCTTGCTCCTAAAAGATTGGTCACATTTATGGACAGATATCTTTAATAACAAACCCAGAATTCTCTTTGAAAAATTATTTTGAACCCAAAACAAACATCAGTTCACAGATACATAGAACACCCAACTTTTGTACTATACTTTTAAAAGAATGCTAACATTTATGTTAGAGCACCTCAGAAATCTCTACGACATCAGTAGTGTTGCTATATCTAAAAGTCTGCCTACAGTGCCCTCTTCTGTCCACTAGAGTAAAGTGTGGTTTCCCATCGGCCCTTTAGAGTAACCTATCTAGGCTTTTTTTTGTTTGATTGCAAAGTTTGTAAAGAATTTTTGGACAGTTCACTTCCCGTAACATTTTTGCTATGTTAAGAAGCTACTGTGTCAAAGAAAAGAGCACAAAATCGACTACAAAGATTATTTTAGTTATTTTCCCGAAAAGCCCCCACGATTTATGATTTTTAAATCTAAACTGTAAAGTTGTAACATACACTTTGAACACTGTTCCACAAGATCGACTGTTATCTATCTTACACATACATAGCGTCTGTTTATGAGATGACCTAGGTCACTAAATAATCAAAACTGCTCGTAGTTGACTTCAGGCACCAAGCAAGGGTAAATCTAGCACGGTTGCCGCCTTGACTGTCTGCTGCTACCACTACAGAGGTGGGAGCACACACTATCATTTTGACACAAAGATGGTTCCTTTGAGGAAGAGTTCTGTTTGCCCACACCTAGTGCCGCATTGCTGAAACAAGAGATGGAGACGTGAGGTGGTAAATAATTATCTGTTGCCTGCACAGATGCTTAGAACACTCTCCACATTCCATTTGTTGTTTTTTTTTTTTTTTCGAGACAGGGTTTCCATTTGTCTTCTAAATAAAGACATAATTCAATTATTGGATGTTGACCTTAAAAGCCTTATTGACACCTTCTCTTGATGATACCTATGAATTCTATTTTTGGAAACTAAATGGTTTGCTCTGGGGCAATCATTGAACATCCTTGAAACACATTCACAGATAAACTCTTGCTTGACTCCTAAATCCCATCCGTCACCCAATTGTGTGTATATTTTGCTATACTAATATTCTGGATGTAAAATGACTCACAGTCTCTTGTCAGTGAGTTCTTCAAATATCACTGTATCAGTTAGAAGAAGCTAATCAAGGCTGGGTTACAGGCAATGCAAAACCTTTAGAGCAGTGGTTATCAACCTCCCTAACACTGCAAACCTTAACACAGTTCCTCACATTGTGGTGACCCCCAATCATAAGGTTATTTTGTTGCTACTTTATAACTGTAATTTTGTTACTGTTACGAATCATAAAGTAACATAATGTATCTGATATTTCCAATGGTCTTGGGTGACCCCTGTGAAAGGGTTGTTTGATGCCCAAAGATTGTAACCCACAGGTTCAGAACCACTGCCTTAGAGGCTTACAAAGAGCAAGGCTTGTTTCTCTCTTTCTGACCATACCATTTAAGCCTAGCTCTCCAACAGAAGAGTCCCTGTTTCTGTTCACCACACCCTGGACGGACACGTGCAATGCTTCCTTGAACACAACCACTGTCCTCTGCGAAGTCGACACACTCGACTGCTCTACAATATAGTTGTCAGAGTAAGTTTACAGTTCTGTGTTGGACCACATCCGTAGTCACCCTGAGCACAGTAATCACGAACGGTAGAGCGTTCCTACAACTCTGCCCCAAAGTGCCATATGATGGTGTGTTTAAAAATTACTAGCCAAAGCAATTTATATGGCCAGAGATGAGGTCAAATACCGGGTCAGATACATGAGATTCTTCTGGGAGGGTGGAAAAATGCTAACAAAGACTAATATACTCTAACACCATGGGTACTGAAAAATAGAATGCATGGTACCAAATCAATAATTTTGTTGCTCCTGGGTCAAAATGACAGTTATTTTACCAAGAGAATGGGTAAAAATAATTTAATGTATGATTTAAATTTGAACTTGGTATTGGAGAGATATCGACTAAAAAGCTTTCCTACTATTAACAACATTTACAAAAGTTACTGTGTTCCTGAAACGGCCAGAGTTTCTCAGAAATAACTAAAGAAACTAATTAATTTAAGAAATTTCATATGACAAAAACAATCGGAAATGAAACCAAAAGATCAAATATGTATGAAAATAAACAGCTTAACAAAAGATGTCAGAAGATCCAGGCCTGAGAAATAATTCAGTCAGTAAAGTTTTGCAGGATCCCAAATTAGTTCCCAGGACACAGAAATCCCAGTGGCGAAAAGGCAGAGGCAGGAGGGTCCCTGGGGTTCCCTGGTTGTCCTGGCTAGGTTTATGTGAACTTGACACAAGTTAGAATCTTTTAAAAGAAAGAAACCTTAATTTAGAAAATGCCTCCACAAGACCAAACTGTAAGACTGACATGTTTCTATACCCCAATAAGTCTCACAGCCAACACAATAATCCAAATCAGACCAAATCAACGTGAATTAGGAAAAGCCAAGGTTTAATGGATACCAATGCTCCTGGATGGCTTTCCAGCCTGCCAGAAAGGAGCAGAGGAAGAAAGACCCCCCAAAAGCCACGTTTTTGTTTTCTGGGGTGCAGTTTAAATACTCTGTGGGAGTGGTCTTGAGCATCTGTGGGGAGGGGTCATTGTTTGGCAGGCTATCTCAGGGGTGGGATCTGGACTGAGGCAACTCCCAGGGGTGGAGGTGAAGGCGTAAATCACAAACAATCCCACACCAGTTTGGAGTTATAATTAATAGAATGGTTATTTATTTACAGGGGAAAAAACTTACAGATCACTGTCCCAGCCAACAGCCCTCTGCGCAATCAGGAAGGAAGCCTAGTCGCTGGAAGCAGAGCCGGAAGCCAGAGAGCGAATGGAGGGAAGTGGCCGCATTTTTAAAAAGAGAGACCACGCCCCAATGGGCGGGTATCTCAGCGGCTATTGGCTGAAGGAGCAGAAGGAGCTCCCGCAACACCTCCCCCTTTTGTTTAAGTAAGAGAGTTCTAAACCTACTATAAAATTATATACAATAAGCACAAATATCCTATTCCAACTAGCTTAAGTCTTATATAATAAATAACTTGGCCAAGTCATGAGAGGAAAGTAACTGCATTTATATAGTCTTCAACCCCATCGAAGATCTGAGAAGGGAGAGAATGTTACCTGAGTAATTAGGAAGTGCAATTAAACAACTTCCAGAACATGCAACAAATCACAGAGACAACTAGCTACCTGGGCAATCACCCAAGTTCACGTTTACAGCATTGAAGCAACCAACTTTGGCTAAGGCCTAACATACCATTTTCAAAGGCAAGATACTTTTCAGAACTATCTTACCCTGTCTTGGCAGGATATGACAGTCCTGTTTTATCCATTTATCTGTATCTGTCAGTGGTTGAGGTATGGGCATTTCTTTGCCCAAAGGCCAGTTCTGCCAAGAAGAAAGGCTCCACGTGGAGTGTCTTTGGTGCTCAACATTTTCTCGGGAATAGATTGGTGTTGCCAGGAGCAATTGTGTCTCACTACCAAATTATTTGTCTACCATGGAACTCTGAGTTAAATTAAAGGCCATTTTCTACAGCTCTTTGAAGAGGTTGAAGATTATCTATCTATTCTGAGTATAATCTTTATTTATCTAACAAACCTGATTAGTCTAATTATAAATGACAAACATAGATAACTACTGATCTATATAATTCTCAATACCTATCTAACTTAAAGACTAAGACAATAAACAACTGTGCGATAAATGAGGACAATATGACCTCCAAATATAAACAATGTACAAATATACAATGCAATATGGTAAATATATATCAATACATAAACATGTTTTAAACAGAGGTAGAAACATGCATGCATACAATAGTCAATATAATTTAACTTTGTATCAATATACAACAATCAATACCAATATTTGTCTAAAAACAATAACTCACAATTACAAATCTATTATCCCATCATCCAATTATCCCTCTTTTTTTTTCAAAAAGATCCCTGAGCTTATAAAATTCCTCCCCTAATCCCCCAACCCTCAAAAGTATACTAATTATAATCAACCCTTAAATGATGTCCCTAAACCCAAGGACAAACTTTACTGGGAGAGGGGACGTCATCCTCTAGAATTACTTCCAGCTATCATGGGGGCGACGTCTTTCTGGGGGATCCTGTGAAAGTAAAATGATGGTTAAATTTCAAGATTGATGTCTTTTAAAATTGTGAATAGTCTCTGAGTATTTTGTGCAGGTCTGGCCAGAATGTTGTACAAGATGTGCACCATTTCAGCTAACCAAGTTCGAACCATCTTGTGCAGCTTGTACCCCAAATGGGTCTTGTAGTAGCGCTATCAGTATCATGACATCATATCAACCAGGTGGAGTTGTTGTTTTGGGACCCCATCTTCTCCCTGGAAACTTCAAATGTCACTGCAGGAAAAACTCATTGTTCATTGTGGAAAACTTAAACATTAATCATATAGACATATACAGGCATACATATATTCAATGAAAGGCATGGTAGATATATTCAATGAAAAGTATGAGAGATATGAAGAAAAGCAAAGATGTTTTCTAAACTCATATTTCTTTCTGTCCCATATCTTGGCTCTTGACATGAGACAGAAACTCCAGAAACTCTGGGTTTTCTCTTAACAACAGGCTTGGAATTAGAGAGGGACTGAGCCAGAGTCCAACTCCAAAACCAGCTCTATAATTTTAGAAATATAATTTAGTATATTTTACTTATGGAACCTACTCAGTTTTCTTAATAATCGCTATTGGGCAGTTATTTTTCCATCTGTCAGTATTCAAACATCCAGAGTCCCTTGAATTTTTCAAAGATGAATGTTTTCCTGTGGAGATAAGAACAGAACCCTGCCCCCATTCTATATGTTTTTCTTACCACCTGTATGAATATCATCATTGTGGATGAGTTGTCATTTCACCTTTCCAAGAGGTTTCTCCTCTTCACATTGAACCTTTATAAATTTTGATGGTATCCACAATTTTTCTTCTCCTGTAGAAACAAGAGCAAAACCCCTTCCCCAACGTAGCACATCTCCTGGCTTCCATTGAGAGGTCAATACATCTTTGAAATAAATCAGTTGAGTTAGTTCAGCAGACTTTTCCACTATCCAATGTCTTTCTGCTGCTGTTGTTCCTTTCTCATTAGCGTTAAGAAAATTCAAGGTTAATAAAGCATTATGCAATTTATTTCTGGGGGTATTTTCCACCCCTTTCTGTTTGTTCAGCATATCCTTTATAGTACGATTTGATCTTTCTATAACTGCCTGACCTGTAGGATTATTTGGTATACCTGTAATATGCTTTATATTATAGTAATCAAAAAAGCGTTTCATTTTCTTAGATACATATGCTGGACCATTGTCTGTCTTTATTTGTGCAGGTATACCCATAATGGCTTTGTTTTACATGAGATAGGGTTCCAATTCCCAGGAATTGAACATCTACCTCTTGAAGAGGCCAATTCGGATGCCAAGATTCTGGAGTAATGATACTTACATCCGCACCTGTGTCTAATAAGCCTTCAATAAAAATGCCATTTATACAGACTCTTAGCTTTGGTCTTTGATAGTTAATAGAAGTCTTCCAAAATATACGTTTACTCTTTCCTACTAGATTTTTTTACTTGTCCTCCACATGTAATTCATCATTTAGACCAGTATTACTTTTTACAGCAGAAATTGGAGCTTTTAATTTTCTTGGTGAGGCACATTCTCCACTGTTACTGGGAATGACTGAGCCACTGTTGGCTTGGGGGCCTGTGAGAGGCCCCTCAAGGGGTTTCCCGAAGGTATTGGGTTGCCTTGTCTGTCTATCGTTGACCTGCATTCATTGGACCAATGTCGGCCTTTGCCGCATCTCCTACATATAACTGAAGGCCGAGGTCTCCTATTTTTGTCATTCCCAGAGGAGATATTATTCCTAGAAGTTCTTTGTCTGCAATCTCTTTGCAGATGTCCTAATTTACCACAATTAAAACACCTGGCAGTTTGATGTCTTCTCATTGCTTTGGAAATTGCTTCTCCTACCCAAGATTCATCATTATAGCTAAATGTCTCAACATTCATCCTATGCTGAATCCATTCATCCACAGGTGCTGATCTAGACTTTAAAGGCCCAATTATCTTTTTGCAATCTATATTTGCATTTTCAAAAGCTAGAGATTCAAGAAGTATTCGTCTAGCTTCTGGGTCTGTTACCCCTATGTCCAGAGCCTTAATTAATCTCTGCAAAAAGTCAACAAAGGGTTCTCTCTGTCCCTGCCTGATCCTGGTATATGATTCAACCCTTTTCCCTGGATCTTGTATTCTATTCCAAGCATTTAAGGCTGCCTTGTGACACAATGACAATACTTCTTCATCATAAAGAGCTTGGACCTGTGGATCAGCATATGCTCCTACACCAAGAATTTGATCTTGGGAAACCTCTACACCTTTTGCTTTTCCTTGCTGTTCCATATGTTTGGATTCTTCTCTGAAATAAATTCCAAACATCAAGGAAGGTCCATCATCTAAAACTGCAGACACTAACTGAGAGAAATCATGGGGTGTAGCTCTGACATTAGAAGCCCAAGTCCTTATCATTTCCTTAACAAATGCAGAGTGCAAGCCATAATTAACGACAGCTTGCTTGATTTCTTTTAGGTCATTTATTTCTATTGGCTTCCATCTAGCTTCTTTGACTCCCTTTGAGACTTTAGAAATTGACGCTTTGTCAGAATAAATTACAGGGTATGTCGCTAAAACCCTGGGTAAGCCAGTTCTAATAGCTGGTGGTGGCATTGTATCCTGTCCTTGTGCCTCCTCACTCTGTTGACCAGCTCCAACAATTTCTTCAATCTTTTCAAATCTTTTTATTATTGGCTCTCTTAAATCCTGAATTTCCTGACCTGCCTGAGTTTCTAGTAAAGATTGTATGGTTCTTAGGAGTGCCATATTCTTCCTTAAGGCTAGAATATTTAAAAGAATACTGAAACCTAGTAACCAATAAATTAAGGTATCCCCATAGTCATATAAACCTTGCATGATATAAAACATTGTATTAATAAACAAAACAGTAAAATTTGCGTTGGAAACAAAAACTGCCATATTACCTCTTATCCGGGAGGTGGCGCTGTTGTAAAGTCGCGACTAAAAATGCTGCAAAAGTGACTAAAACGGGATCCTGTTTCAGTGTCCGCCTTAGTATTTGTTAAAAACTGGGAAATACGAGTTGCTCAACAAAGAAAATGTAATTAAATCAATTCCTTACACGGAACCAGAAACCCAGAACCCAGGGGTAAAGACGAGCAACCGGGAAGCCGCGTATGGCCTCCACATGACAGAGTCGCCCTGAGGGGCTGCAGTTTTCGGCAACTGCCTTCACTCTGGCTTGCAAGGGAGATTTAAAAACGACTCAGTAAGAGCGAACCAGGCGAGTAGAGACTGTCTGGGCCTGTGGAGTTTAAATCCATGTGGGGAGGCAAATGATAGGGTGCGTGGGGACTGGAAGCCACTCTGAGGCGTGTAAAGAGAAAGGCACAGGCCACGGCTGAGAGAGGAAGGGCTCGCACCATGCCGAACTGGCAGCAGGCAGCCGAGCGGGGAAGGAAGGGTCCTAAAACCAACGTTCAGGCGCCAGATGAAGGCGTAAATCACAAACAATCCCACACCAGTTTGGAGTTATGATTAATAGAATGGTTATTTATTTAAAGGGGAAAAAACTTACAGATCACCGTCCCAGCCAACAGCCCTCTGCGCAATCAGGAAGGAAGCCTAGTCGCTGGAAGCAGAGCCGGAAGCCAGAGAGCAAGCGGAGGGAAGTGGCCGCATTTTTAAAAAGAGAGACCACGCCCCAATGGGCGGGTATCTCAGCGGCTATTGGCTGAAGGAGCAGAAGGAGCTCCCGCAACATGGAGGTTTGGGTTGGAACTTCCACCCAAACATTCCAGACTCTTTGGATATATGGATTCCAGAGGCTGGGGTGAAGCTTCTACCCAAAACAATTTGATCCAACATTTTCAGTGTCTCTTATATTTCTCATCTCTATATTTTGTTCACAATTTTGATAATTGATTGACATTAAAAGATTTCCTTCAAAAGAGGTGCCATAGGAAGGTAAAACCCTACAAGAATTTCCTTGTTTTATTTTCTAGGTGGCAGCCTCAGGAGACAAATGAAAGTCTTAAGAATTACCAGGATGCTTTGCTTCAGAGTGACCTCACATTGTGTCCTGTAGGAGTGAACACAGAATGTTATAGAATATATGAGGCCTGCTCCTTTGGTTCCGTCCCTTTGGTAGAAGATGTCATGACAGCTGGCCACTGTGGAAACACATCCAGTCACCACAGCGCCCCTCTGCAGCTGCTCAAAGCCATGGGTGCTCCCTTTATCTTCATCAAGAACTGGAAGGAGTTTCCTGTTATTTTAGAAAAGGAGAACCACATGATAGGAGAGAAATGAGTCTCACAAGCTGCCTTGTGACCTCTCACCAGCATGCAAACACATTGAATAACTTACTCAGGTTCAGTTCTACCAAGATAAATGGGTTAGCATTTACTAATTCTTCTCATCGACTTGAGCCCACATTAGGGGCCGTAGAGTTGCCTCAGTGGTTAAGAGTGTTTATTTCTCTTGCATGTAAACTAAGTTTGCTACCCAGAATCCATGTCAGGCTTTCAACCATCTGTAAGTATTGGTCCATACATTCTGACACATGTCCTCATGGACACCTGCACATAGTGCACATAACACGTGAAATAAAAGTAAGAACTAGCATATAGTATTATTTACTAGGGCTGACATTTGGATATGAGGGTATGAGAATAGATGCTGACCAAATTACAAAATTACAGTTAGATAGGATCAATGAATTCAACAGCTCTATTGTACAACATGGTGATTATTGTAATAATATATTTGAAGAGTCCCTGAGTGGATGCTATATGTGCTCATAAAATGTATTAACTTTGAGGTAATGTTAATTAGCTAGGTGTGGTTGGTCCACAATGTATATATTCCCAAAATATTTCACTTGATAAACACATTTAATTTTACCTGCCAGGATTAAAAATAATTAGCTTACTCTAGGGAATCAGCATTGTATATCAAAAGACTGGGTATTGTAATAAGAAAAACAGATTAAGAACTGCAGTTTCCATGAGGATTTTGCCCAAGCCAGCTGCTCATGCTGTGTCTTAGTTCTTTTCCGTGTGAAAAGTATTTGCTCCCTTGCTATTGTGATAAAGCACCTGGCAGCTTTTTTCAGTTACACAGGCAATCCCAAGTCTCTCCATAGTCTTTGGTGAACACCAGTCTTAAAAGCAATACTTGCCTTTTACTGCTGAGCCCAGGAGGCCTGATGGATTTTGCTTTGGGGGTAGGGTTCAGTCTACCTATCTTGGCAGGATGAGACAATTGATCCTTCGGTGGTGTAGTATCCAGGAAGCTGACGAGGTGAAAGAGCTTTTTGCTGTGTGTGTGGCTTTGCCATATCCAAACTCAAGCATCCAGGTAGAAGGTTTTATTCAACCATGCATCTTCTTGGAGGAGCTATAGGATGCTGCTGGAGCTGGCATATCTCTCTATCCTAAGAAGCTCTTTTGTTGCCAGGCGGTAGTGGCGCACGCCTTTAATCCCAGCACTTGGGAGGCAGAGGCAGGCGGATCTATGAGTTCGAGGCCAGCCTGGTCTACAAGAGCTAGTTCTAGGACAGACTCTAGAAACTACAGGGAAACCCTGCCTAGAAAAAAAAAAAAGGAAGCTCTTTTGTTAAATGCCATACTCTCAGATCTGTAAAGGTACTTGAGAATTAGGGTGCCATTACCGGTCAAATATATCTAAATTAGTCATATAATTTACCCAATCAGTTACAGCTTACCAATGTTAGTAGAAGCAAGAAGATTAGAAGGAATATTTTAGTAAGCCTAAGGATATTGAAGGCAGAATGTCTCCTTAGTAGGTCCAGCCCATGTGGGTACTCTTACCAAAGATAGCACTGAGGTTTCAGTTTTGACCTCAACCAAAAATGGCAGCTATCCACAGGTTCGTATTTTTCCAGAGCTGTTGTTTTCTGGAGTTACACATTTTATAGATTTTAAAACAAACACACATATACACACAAGCATAAAATAAGCATACTGTGGCCACATTATTTACACATATATATTAAGAGACAGATGAACAAAACTTTTTTCCAGGAAACTGTTTCAGCTGACCAACTTAAAAATCCTGGTGTAGGCTGTAGAATCCAGGCAAGCACACAGTGGTCCCATCTCAATCATCCCATTACCTCAAGTTCTCTTCCCCTCTCCCTTTTCTCCCTTCTCCCCCCCTTCTGCCCTCCCTCCTCCACCCCACACTCCCAATTTTCTCAGGAGATCTTGCCTATTTCCCCTTCCCAGGGGATCCATGTATGTTTTTCTTAGGGGTCTCCTTGTTACCTAGCTTCTCTAGACTTGTGGACTATAGGCTTGTTATCCCTTTGCTTTATGTCTAATATCCACTTATGAGTGAGTACATACCTACCATGCTCATCTTTCTGGGTCCGGGTTACCTCACTCAGGATGGTTTTTTTCTAGTTCTATCCATTTGTATGTAAATTTCAAGATGTCATTTTTTTTTACCACTGAGTAGTACTCCATTGTATAAATGTACAGTTTCTTTATCCATTTTTTGGTTGAGGGCATCTAGGTTGTTTCTGGATTTTGGCTATTACAAATAACGCTGCTATGAACATAGTTGAGCAAATGTCCTTAAAGTATGATTGAACATCCTATTATATTCCCAAGAGTGGTATTGCGGATCCTGAGGTAGGCTGATTTCAAATTTTCTGAAAAACTGCCATATTGATTTCCAGAGTGATTGTACAAGTTTGCATTCCCACAAGTAATGAAGGAGTGTTCCCCTTACTCCACATCCTCTCCAGCATAAGTTCTCATTTGTGTTTTTGATCTTAACCATTCTGACTGGTGTAAGATGGTATCTCAGAGTGGTTTTGATTTGAATTTCCCTGATGGCTAAGGATGTTGAACATTTCCTTAAGTGTCTTTTAGTCATTTAAGATTCTTCTGTTGAGAATTCTCTGATTAGTTCTGTACCCCATTTTTTAATTGGATTATTTGGAATTTTAATGTCTAATTTCTTGAGTTCATATATTTTGAAAAACAGTCCTCTGTCTGATGTGGGGTTGCTGAAGATCTTTTCCCATTTATTCGTTTTGACTTATTGACTGTATCCTTTGCTTTACAGAAGCTTCTCAGTTTCAGGAGGTCCCATTTATTTACTGTTGCTCTCAGTGTCTGTGCTACTGGTGTTATATTTGGGAAGTAGTCTCCTGTGCCTATACGTTAAAGTTTACTTCCCACTTTCTCCTCTATCAAGTTTAATGTGATTGGATTTATACTGAGGTCTTTAATCCATTTGGACTTGAGTTTTGTGCATGGGGACAGATATGGATCTATTTTCATTCTTCTACATGCTGACATGAAGTTATGTCAGCACCATTTGTTGAACAAGCTATCTTTTATCTATTTTATAATTTTAGCTTCTTTGTCAAAAATCAGGTGTTCATTGGTGTGTGAATTAATATCTGGGTCTCCGATTTGATTCCATTGGTCCACCTGTCTACTTTTATGCTGTTTTCATTACTATAGCTCTATAGCAGAGCTTGATGTCAGAGGGTGGTGATGTCTCTGGAAGTTCCTTTATTGTACAGGATTGTTTCAGCTATTCTTTATTTATTTTTCCCTATGAAGTTGAGTACTGGAGTTTTTGTATTGTTTTGTTTGTTTGTTTGTTTGTTTGTTTGGTCTGTGAAGAATTGTGTTGGAATTTTGGTGGGGACTGCATTGAATCTGTAGATTACTTTTGGTAGGATTACCATTTTTGTTATGTTGATCCTACCTATCCAAGAGCATGGGAGAGCTTTGCATTTTCTGATATCTTCTCTAGTTTCTTTCTTCGAGACTTAAAGTTCTTGTCATATAGGTCTTTAACTTCTTTGGTTAGTGTTACCCCCGAGATATTTTAAGTTATTTGTGGCTATTGTGAATGATGATGTTTTTTTGATTTATCAGCCCCTTTATCATTTGTATATAGGAGGGCTACTAATTTTTCTGAGTTGATCTTGTATCCTGCCACATTACTGAAGGTGTTTATCAGCTGGAGGAGTTCTTTGGTTGAATTTTTGGGGTCATTTATGTAAACTATCACATCATCTGCATATAGTGAAAGTTTTATTTCTTCCTTTCCAATTTGTATACCCTTGATCTCCTTTTGTTGTCTTACTGCTCTAATTAGAACTTTGAGTACTATGTTGAATAGATATAAAAAGAGTAGACAGCCTTAGCTTGTTCCTGATTTTAGTGGAATCGCTCTGAGTTTCTCTCCATTTAAGTTGATGTTGACAGTTGGCTTGATGTATATTTATTACGTTTAGATATATTCCCTGTATCCTTGACCTCTCCCAGCTTTTATCATGAAGGGGTGTTGAATTTTGTCAAAGGCTTTTCAGCATCAAATGAGATGATGATATGGTTTTATTTCTTTCAGTTTATTTATATGGTGAATTACATTGATAGGTTTTCATATGTTGAACCATCCCTGCATCTAAGGAATGAAACCAACTTGATCATGGTGGATTTTTTTTTATGTGTTCTTGGATTCTGTTTGCCAATATTTTATTGAGTATTTTTGCATCAATGTTCATTGGGGAGATTGGTCTGTAATTCTCTTTTTCGGTCAAGTCTTTGTGTGGTTTTGGTGTCAGAGAAACTATAGGCTCATAAAAAGAGTTTAGTAATGTTCCTTCTGTTTCTATTGTGTGGAACAATTTGAGGAGTATAGGTATTAGCTTTTCTTTGACGTTCTGGTAGAATTCCTCACTGAAACCATTGGGCCCTGGGCTTTTTTTGGTTGGGAGACTTTTGATGACTGCTTCTATTTCCTTAGGGGTTATAGGTCTATTTAAATTGTTCATCTACTGTTGATTTAATTTTGGTATGTGGTACCTACTCAGAAAAAAGTTAAAACCTTTTTATTTAAACAGGAAAGGGGAAATGGTGTGACAGGTCCTTCTGTCTATGTGTTGCTTTTATTCATTAATGAATAAAAAAACTGACTATAGCAAGGTACAACTTAGCTAGTTGGGGAAAACTAAACTGAATGCTGGGAAAAAGAAGGCAGAGTCAGGAAAAGCCATGTAGCCCCACCAGAGATAGAGCTGGGGATGGAACTTTACCCAGTAAGCCACAGCCATGTGGCGATACACAGATTAATAGAAATGGGTTAAATTAAGATGTAAGAGTTAGCCAATAAGAAACTAGAACTAATAGGCCAAGCAGTGATTTAATTAATACAGTTTCTGCATGATTATTTCAGGGCTGAGTAGCTGGGAACAAACAAGCAGCCTCCTACAACATGCTTACATCTGTAGTTCCTGTTTGTTTACCCAGATTTTCCAATTCCAGAATTCCCTTGGTATGTGTTTTCTTTATTGACTCTATTTCAATTTTCAAATTTTGAACTGTTTGCTTCACCTGTTTGTTTTTTTATTTCTTTTCTTGGCTTTCTTTAAGATATTTATTGTTTGTCTTTTCCTCCATTTCTTTAAGGGAATTTTTCATTTCCTCTTCAAGGGTCTCTATCATCTTCAGAAAGTTATATTTAAGGACATTTTCTTCTGCTTCTTCTGGGTTAGGGTGTTCAGGTCTTCCCTTTGTAGGACCACTAGGTTCAGGTGTTGTCATATTGCTCTTTAGATTGTTGAATGTATTCTTGCATTGGTGTCTACCCATCTCTTCCTCCAAAGTGTTCAGGTGGGGCCTGTGCTTCAGGGGGGTCTCTCTTTCTCCAACTGGTGCAGGTGGATCCTATGGCTTGGGTGGTCACTCTTCCTCCTCGTGTAGGCAGGGCCATGCCTTTGGTAGTCGCTGATGTGGCTCTGGAGGCTTTTCTCCAAGTGAAGTCAAGGCCAAAGCTCCAATGGTTGTAGGTGCAGTTGGAGATGGCTGCAGGTGTGGGGAGCCTGCTCCAAAGTCTCTGGGGTTTGGTGGTTGTGGGTGGGGCATGGGATGTTCCTCCAAGGGCCAGGGCCTGGAGAACAGGGCTGCCCATCTGGGAACCCAGACACTCACCACTCCAGGAGTAGCCAGGACCAAGGCTCCAGTGGTCAGAGATGTGGTGGGGGATGGCTGTGGGTGTGGGGAGACTACTCCCAGGTCCCTGGAGCCTACCTAAATGGGGGTGAGGTGCAAGATGTGCCTCCAGGGGTTAGGGGCTAGAGAACTAGGCCCTCTAGTCATGAACTCAGACACTCGCCCCCCCCCCCAAGGCAGTTGGGGCTAAGGTTCAGGTGGTCAGAGATTGTTTTGACATTTTCTTAATTAGTGATTAATGGGGAAGGCCCAGAGCATGGTGTGAGGGGCCACCCCTGGGTTGGTGATCCTGGGTTCTTATAAGAAAGCAAGCTGAACAAGCAACAAGTGCACATCAGTAAGTAACACCCCTCCATGGCTTCTGCATCAGCTCCTGCCTCCAGGTTCCTACCGGGATGCTTTTGATGATGAACTGTTATATGGTACTATGAGAAAAATAAACAACTTGCTTTTTAATCATGGTGTTTCATCACAGCAACAGAAACCCTAACTAATAAAGGTCCATAAACAAAGTATTCAATGTTTTATAAAATGTCAATCAGCAGCTGGGGGTGGTGGCTCACACCTTTAATCCCAGCACTTGAAAGACAGAGGCAGGTGGATCTCTGTGATTTCAAGGCCAGCCTTGTCTACAGAGTGAGTTCCAGGGCAGCCAGGGCTACATAGAGAAAACTTATCTCCAAAATCAAATAACAAACAAGTCAATCTGCACACAAATTATGCTTTAAATGTAACAAACTTCCATTGCAACTCTAGAGGGTTTTACATGAAATGCCACAAATTCTAAACTTACATCAAAAACTAAATGAAATGAGAATAGCCGAGATTTAAAGGTTATTCATCTTCACTATTAAACAGGGAGATGAAAAATAAAAGATCATTTTAACCACCACACTGACAAAATTAAAAAGCCTGACCACAAAACCTTGACCATGCGGTAATTAAAATAGTATATGCGATCTTTCTATTTTCTCTTCTAGACCAAAAAAGAAAGGCAAATAGCAAAAACAGCATGTTCGGAGTGCAGCCAGTGCCACTGAGGAAACAGTGGGTGTCTAGCTTTTCCTGATGATGAACTGATGAAAAAGGCCACCAACTGTCCAATTGAAGTTAGGAGAAAACAGTAAGCAGCTGAACGAAGTGACCAAAATAAATAAAAACCAACGCACAATCTAATAGTTGCCAGAGTTAGACAGATAAGCCCAAATATTGTTGGAAGGAGAGATAAGAACATATAATAAAGTGCTAAAAAATGAATTTAAATTTTGAAAACCTAATCTAAGAAGCCAGAGGAACCCAGGTATCGTGGCACACGGCTGCAATCTAGAACTTGGGAAGTGGAGGCAGTAAGTTGTCCTCCACCATTTAGCAAACCCGAGCTATATGAAAGTAGAGGTGGGGGAGGTGGCAGTTTGGGCAAGAAACTGCCCTTGTCTGGACTGCTTGGTGGTATGTGTGTGAACTGAACATGCAGGACCCACAAAAAGTGCCTGCTGAACTTTCCAAAAGATAGGATGATCCTTCACTGTTCCTGCTTCACAGAAGAAACTGTCAGACATCCTGCAGGACACAGGAGAAAGCACTTGACAAACTTTGTCAGTGTAAGGCATAACAAATCTTCAAATATCCTGCTTCACTGAAAAGTTTGTCAGATATTATGGGCCAATAGGCTGAAGATGTTTGCCCCAGTGGTACAAAAGAACTTTGGGTGACTGTCCAGGTAGCGAGATGTCTCTGTCAATTCTAGAACTTTGGAAGTTGTTTACAATGCACTTCCTGTTTACCTACATAATACTATATCCTTCTGTAGTCTTTAGAGTTGAAGAGTAAATATGATTATAGTTTTCCTTAGTTATGATAAAAGATAAATTAGATATATGCTTTAGACTCGCAAAGATAGGATATTTTCCTTAATTTGCGAAACATAAACCAACTAAATACTGTAACTATAATTCTTGCTTGACAACTGTTTGTATATGTAATTTTACTATGTTAAAGTTAAAACCTTCATTTTTAATTAGATGATGTGGTATTCTTTCTTTTTATGTGTTGCTTTTACTTGTTGATGAATAAAGCTGTTTTGGCTAATGGCTTAGCAGACTAAAGACAAGTGGGAAATCTGAACAGAGATAAGAGAGAGAATAGGCAAAGTCAAAGAGACGCCATGTAGCCACGAAAGGACATAGATACCAGAACCTTACCAGTAAGCCACAGACTCATGGCAATACATAGATTAATAGAAATGGGTTAATTTAAGATGTAGGAATATGTCTGAGCTATTGGCCAAACAGTGTTGTAATTAATATAGTTTCTGTGCGATTATTCAGGTCTAGGCAGCCAAGAAATGAAAGCACAGTCTTGGTCTGCACCATATTCAAAAAATATTATAAACATGAATAAATAAATACAACATTAGTAAGGAATTATCACCACAAGATGTTCTAGGTTCAATCAGTAGTATTGAAAAGCACCATCACATTTTCAGGAAGCTAGACAACATGGCCCATGTTGTCTCACTTGATCTAGGAACATTTTTAAAATCTGAAGTGTTATCCAGTCCACTGAGAGGAACCCTGACATAAAACAAACAGTAGGGTATACTGGAAATTAAGAAGAAACCACTAGATAGTGAGTATGTATTATTTTTTCTTAGTTTTTACATTTTTATTTTTTTGCTTGTACACATGTGTGTGCATCCAAGCTGAGGTCAGAGGACCCCTCCTTCCAGTGAGGAATCTGTTCTTACTAGCTGATCCATCTCACAGACTGAAAGTGCACTATTAATCAGAAGTGTCTATTGTCATTATTGGTTAAGCAAAGCATTATTTTGTCCATGATTTTCCAAAGCCAAGAAGTTTTTCTATAGAGCTTCTTCACTTATATTTGTCAGCATTATGTGGAGGCCCAAAAATGTGAGCCTATTTCCACTTTGAAGGTTGGTGAGTTTCAGTTTGCTCAAGGTTGTTGCCATTCCACCCCTCCAAGTCAGAGAGTTGGAACTTACTTCCATTCCTTCAAGGTTATTGTCCATTTCTACCTCAAACAAAGGTTTCACCTAGATTTAGAACAGAGAGTTCTGCTCACTCAAGCTTATCGTCAACAGGTGTAGCTAATATCCATACCTTTTATTTCAGGAATAGAGAAGTAGATATGTTTCTACCCTGAACAATAGTCTAAAGATCCAACTAAGTTCCTACTCCCTTAGGGAGATTACATTGGATTCCACCCAGAGAGTGGTTTGCCAACAGAATATTTTGGTCTAGGGTGTAAGTGTGACTTGTTTTATTCTAGCAATAGAATTTTTAACTAAGAATGTAGCCCATAACCTTCAATTTGTCTGTTCATTTCCTTGTGTCATATTAATGCAGTTTTTTTATTGTACTCCTACCTTTTGGGGACGGGGTATATTAAGCAAATGAAAATTAAACACAGGCAATTTCAGCATTCACTGGAACTCCCTCCCAGTACTTTCTTATGTTTTCTGCTTGTTATTTTAACTCTCATCTTTGCCTTCTTTACTATTTTTGTAATGCCCATGTCCTTACCCTGGTAAGTGGTATTTTTTGTTGAAGCTGGTCTCCGGCAACATTATAGACAGAAGAGAAAACTATCTCTTATATCTCTCACTGTGTATGAATCTAAGGAACTTAATATATAAATTTTATACACCTATTGATTATGAAAAGGGAATAAGCTCAAACTCTCCCACTCTACACTCAGTACACATTGGTTGTGGCATATCAGAAGGTGTGGGGTCTGTCCCCACCATCACACAAGTCATTTTGCAGTGAACACAAGCTAGGTGTCCTCTAAGTTCTGACGTGTTCACACTAGAACTCACAAGTTGAAGGTTCGATCCCTAAGACAGTCTCTACTCCAGACCCAGCCACAAACCCATCTACAAAGGGGTTTCCATGTTCCCACCCGTAAGTTCAGTTAGTTTGCTAGATGGGCTTGCAGAACTTGGGGTAACATAATGCTTACCTTGACCGCTTTGTTTTTGAAGGATTGCAAGGGAGACATCCAGTTGAATACGTAGGTAGGGTGAGGGCTTGAAAGTTGAGACCAAGACCCTCCATCCCCATGGAGGAGAGGTGCTCCATCCTCCAAGCACACGGGTGATTTTTGCTTACCTTCTTGGAAGGTATGATTGAAGGATGGACGATCACACCAACAATGATTGGACAAAAAGGGTCTGATCTAATGCTGATGGACCGAGTGGAGAACCCAGCAAGGCCTGTCTAGATTTTTTCTTTCCAGCACGCTCACAGTACTCCATCCTCCTGGGTGTGGGGCTGAAGGTCCTCTGAAGTGGAAGTTGTGTGAGGTACTGTCTGACAAGGCGGGTCAGAGACTTTCTCACTGACCAGCTCCAGCTCATCCCAGTGGGATAGAATCAGCTCTCCTCCAATCTGAAGAGAACTCCCAGTTTCTGTGGTACCTGAGAAGGTTTTAAAACGCGCAGAAGGCCACTCGGAGTGCTTTCGCCTTCTGAAACCTAAGAATGATGCATGGTGTCCCTGTAAGTTAGGAAATAACGGGCTGAAAGAAAGATCGATGTACACACAGATATGCATGGATATATCCTAATTTCACAACGACCTTTAGTGACGTATAGGTTCTTGTTTTTATTTTGTGTATATTAGTGCTCTATCGGCCTGCACACCAGAAGAGGGCGCCCAATAGGCTCTTACAGGCAAGTCCTTCCAGGAATGTGTTACCAAAGAGTTTGAAACGGAGGCTTGGCTGGGCTGTGAGGGAAATCTCTCCTGTTAACACACCTCTCGATAATGACTAGGGCTCTGAGGAACTAAGAGGCATATTTTCAGCCAGAGCACAAGAGTGGGCGCCCTTGGATTTTTAAGAATACGTCCGCCCACACCGCGGGCGGCGGGCTCGAGCCCGGCTCTTCCTAAGGCCCGGGAGCGCGGCGAGGACGCCGGGACCGGAAGCAGCAGTGGGATGCGGCTGACGCGGACGCGCCTGTGCTCGCTGCTTGTCGCCCTGTACTGCCTCTTCTCCATCTACGCCGCCTACCACGTCTTCTTCGGGCGCCGTCGCCGGGCGCCGGTCGGAACCCCCCGGGGCTCCAGGAAAGCGGCGGCGCAGGCGAAGGAGAGGCGCGGCCGAGGTAGGGCGGAGGCAGGGAGGGCTGCGGGCCTGCGGCTCGCGCTGGGATCCCCGGGCCCTCGGGCGTCCCTTGTCCCCAGCCCGGAGCCAGCCCGGGTTCGGATTGGGGGCTCTTCCCACGCTGGGCGAGCTCCGTGCCCCAGCCGCCCCGAGGCTGGTGGCCTGCACGCCTAAAGCACCGAGCAGTCCCCGCTCGGCCTCAAGGGCCAGAGTTGCGGTAACGCTGCGGGCGAGCGGCAAGTCTCCCGTGGTCATAAAGCACGCTCCTTTCTAGTCATGTGACTGCAGAAGGCCGTACCTTATATTCCCAGCTCCGAGTCCCAGCTGGCATTTTGACTTGTTTTGGAATTGCGGACCTTTTTAAACCCCCCCTCCCACCTCCGCTCAGAATTCTTGCACAGTTGTGTGTTATGACATTGCTGGAGACAGCGCGCTAAAGTTAAGATTTACTAATAGTTTGCTTACAGAAAACCCGTTAAGCAATTCCAGAACTGAAACGTGTGATTTGATGTTTTCTAAAGGTATTTCTAAAGGTTTGCGGGGAAGACATAACTTGTCCTATCTCACGTTAAAAATTTTTAAATCTTTAACAGAGATGGTTCAATTAAAAGATAATGGTTTCTTTTTTTTTCCCTATTGTATGCCTCGAATTCGATTGTTTGTCTCTGAAGTTTAAAGGTGAAACTAGTTCACTCTGGTATCTCATTCAGATGACTTTGTATAAGCAGTTATTCCTCAGTGGTAAACGCAGCCCCTTTCTTTAAAACAGAGCAGTCTGCGCTGGAGAGTGAAGAATGGAATCCGTGGGAAGGAGATGAAAAAAGCGAGCAGCAACACAGAATTAAAAGTGGCCTGCAAATATTAAATAAATCCACCAAAGAAAAAGTAGAGCACAGAGTACAGATCTGGGGCAAAGCCGCCATTGGTAAGTTACAGCAGACGGGAAGTCTGGGAAGGCCGTGTACAATGTGGACCGTACGGGCGCCACATTTGCTAGAGAATGAATTTCATTGTTTAATGAAGACATTTTACCTTTCCTCCGAATTTCATTGCCTTTCCCCTTAGGTAACAAGAATACAAATACTCTCCTATTGGTCATTTGCTTTCATTGGTAGATGCAAAGTAGACTGGGTGTGCAGTGAGGGATTCAGTAGGTAGCTGATTAAACTATGACCCATGCAGTGCCCTCAGCTCAATCCCAGCAGCGAAGATAAATAAACAAAAACCTTGTTCACAGGAGCTGCTTTATCAGGAATCTAGTGTTGCAGGATGTACGTTATGCTCAGAGCATGAGGCCATTGTTGATTGAGATTGTGTGTATATAAATATATATATATATATAAATAGCATAGTGCCTAGCTGGAGGTATATCATAAATTTATTTATGATTAGTTACAAAAGTGTATCTTGAAGATTACTACTGAGCTCTGAGCTTCACATAGCTTTACCTGGATTTGAAGTGACTCAATTTTTAACAGTTTTGAGGGGTTTTCTGGTGGTTTTTCTGTTGTCGTTGAATTTTAAATTAAGTACTGATTTCTTCCTATAAAACTCCATATTCTCATTCTACATTGAATTGTATGTGTGAGTGGATTTTCATGATTTTAGACTTCTTGGTCCAGTGAGCATCATAGTGACCCTTGAACTACCAGATACTCCTTTCATTGGCATATGCCCCTATGGTTACAACAGACTGTTACAGAATTCCTGCTAAAGGGGAGAAATGGGCATAACAAGAGTCCTTGATCTAATTTGGAAACTGAGGCAAATTCCATGAGATTTTTCTACCTAGAGTAATCTCTGATACAGCTTTGCCTTGTCTTTCAACTCCACCTTTGGAGCCATTCTTCCATTTGCATGAGGAATATCATGTGTTTACCGCTCAGTAGATTTATCAGTCTTTCCTGCTGGTAGAATTTTTGAGGCAAATGGACTTCATTCATTTCAACAATTGATCTTGGTTGGCAGGATTCCTGATAACGTATCATTCTTCAACACTGTAAAGATCTTTTGTGCATCACAAGAGTTCACTCTATTAGGAATGGAACTCCCCCACATATATTTCCTGGACAGTTCCTTCTCTATTTCTGGCATCTGCCAAAGTGGCTAAGGAGATCCACAAATCACACGCATAATCTCTTCCAACAGCCTCTTATGCACATGAATATTTTGATTTTCTTTTGATTTAATTTTGTTGGCACATACCTTTAATTCCAGCACTCCAGAGGCAGAGGCAGGCAAATCTCTGAGTTCAAGACCCACCTCTTCTACAAAGCAAGTTTCAGGACAGCCAGGGCTACACAGAGAAGCCCTGTCTCAAAACACAACAAAAACAAAGCAAAAAAAAAATTGAATAGGTCAAAACTTTCCCACTACCAAATGCTGCTTTCTTATTACTTAACAGTTTGTCCCTCAGTCTTTCTTTCCTCTTGTATTTTACTATAATCATAAAAGGAAAAAAAAAAAAAACCAGACATTCAATACTTTGGTTAGAAATCTCTTCAGAGAAATACCCAAGGTCACCAATTGTAAATTCTGCTTTACACATCTATACCAATGGGGCACAGCTCAGCTAAGTTTGTGGTTCTTCTACAGCACAGTTCTCTATAATAATTTCTAATAACACAGTCTTCATTTCCTTCCATGTCCCGCCTACCTTTACCATGCTCATTCTACCAGCAGTCAGCCTGCGACAGTCTGCGTGTACTAGAGACAGCGTAGGCTTTCTCTCCTGTGGTCCTTGCCCTCACCTGAGTCTTCCTCACTGAATCAACCATGAACATCTGCATTTTTCTGCACTCTGAGGCATTCTAGTCTAATCTTTGTTAAAAGTCATACTCTTTCAAATTCTTCCAGCCACCCCCATTTTCCTATTCCAAAGGCACTTCCACACTTTTAACTATTTGCTACAGAAGCACCTCACCTCGTGATACCATGTTCTGCCCATATAACACATAGTTTTCTATGACTGCTATCACAGATGTTACAAAAACTACCATATTTCATAATTCCTAACTACAACTTTATTTCCTGCCTTTCTCGAGGGAGACATCTCAGATGTCTCTGGAAGGCTTGCCGCCTGGGCACCTTAGTCACATTGAGACACGTGCTGTGTAAGATAGTGTTCACTGGCTCTAGAGATTTAGATACGGACATGGGGAAGCAGATAATTATTCAGCCTTACACATTTGGAAGCTTTATCTGATTGCCCAAATTTTAAATCTGGTTGTTAGAGTGACTTTAGAAACAGGGCATAATGGAAGTGGAACAAAATGCATCTTTCAGTATAACTGACACCGTGTTCTCAGGTGCTGTATGACTCCATATTATTATTACCTCGTGCCGACTGCTGATCTTGTCCACCCTTAACGCTTTCGTTCAGATGAAGCATCATGCTTGTCCTCAGGAGAAACGATGAAGTGTCATTGGTCTGCAGAGGGGATCATGCATTCGAGGATGTCTGTTCAAATGGGGAGGTGGTACCCCCTCGACATGCTCAATGTTTTGGTTCATACTGATAAGCTCCTCTGGCTTCAGCACAAACGTTTACTCCCTCAGTTACGGTGGTAACTTAATTCTAATGATGGTAATTTAGTTTATAAACAAACTTTTCTTCAGAATATGTGGGTAGTAAGGGTTCAGTAGCATTAGTGCTTCCTCAGTATAAAGTAAAAGATTCTGTTGTCTTTACTACACCCCACTTTTAATGCCTACAGCCACTGAAGTCTCGTACAGTTAGTTGCCGTATTGACGACTGAGGTTTTGCTTGGTAGGACTGCCTGCCAGCAGATCATGGCAGGCACCTTCTAGTCTCATAATCAAGATAGAAAGGAAGAAAACATATGATTCTCAGACATATGCACATGGATAAGGCAGCAGATGTTTCTCTTTTTCTTCTTTCATTACCAGGTCTGTATCTCTGGGAACATATTTTTGAAGGCACTCTTGATCCTCCCGATGTGACTGCTCAATGGAGGGAAGGACAGTCAGTTGTAGGAAGAACACATTACAGGTACCAATTAGACAACATAAACCTGGGTTGCTGTGTGGTGTTTTATGTAACTAATGGAAGAAAATTCACATTTATATGTCATTTCCATTTCAACTTGGGAAAAATACAGAAATCAACCTTGTGAATATATGTTCTTAGTTCAAGCTTCATTAAACATTTTTGTATTAAAGTTGACATTACAGCCAGGCAGTGGTGGCGCACGCCTTTAATCCCAGCACTAGGGAGGCAGAGGCAGGCGGATCTCTGTGAGTTCGAGACCAGCCTGGTCTACAAGAGCTAGCTCCAAGATAAGCCCTATAAGCTGCAGAGAAACCCTGTCTCAAAAAAACCAAAAAAAAAAAAAAAAGTTGACATTACAAAATAATTTTGGAGGGAGGAAAAGTGCCTCGTGGTGCAGTGGTAGAAAAATTGCCTGCCGTGTGCAAGGCCCTGGGTTCTGTTCCCAATACTGAGAAAAATTAAGTTTTGGGGAGTTTATTTCTGTTTTGTTTTTAGATGATGATTTGGAAAGCTTTGTGATAAATGAATACTTAATGTTCTGTGCCTTGGAGGACTAATATGTAAGCAAGTATTGCTTTCATGATTTTCTTTTTATTAGTAGCTGTGTTAGTTGTAGATAGAATCCAACTTTGATCTGTTAAAGCATTTTATGTCATTTCTACTATGATTTATTTAATGATCCAGATTCCCAGTTTTTAGAAAATTCAGAACTGTTTCTGTTTTGATTTTTGGATTCTATAAAAGTAATTCATTAGAAGTTTTACTTTAATTTACCTATCATTATGTAATTTTTTATTGTTGAATAGAATTAACATGACTTTAATTACGAAAATCATAATTTTGTCATGAAAGTACTATTTTCATTTTTATTTTTACTGAAATAAACATGATTTGTTTTTTACCTGTTTACTTCCTGTGACAGTTGTGTGTTGGGCAGATGTCAATAAGAGAGTCTGGTTTTTATTACAAAGCCCTTATTTTTCCACAACCTTGGGCATCCTTTGTTAGGAGCTATAGATGCTGTTTGTTTTCAATAAAATATTTAATGTTAGTACATGAATATAATGTATTTGGACCCAGTTAAACCTGCATTTCCTACCCTCCAGTTCCTTCTCCATACAACTCCACCAGTTTCTCTCCTGACTTCATGTTCACATGCATGCACATGTACACTCTCAATGTCTGTCTTTGTGTGTCTGTCTGTCTCTGTCTCTCTCGTTCTCTTGCTCACTCTCTCTAATACCCACCAAGTCCATTTATTGTTCCCCATATGTGAGATCATGTCCTGGAGCATGGGTAGCTTCTCAGGGCCCAAATCCCTGAAGAAAAATGGCTTTTCCAGTCTCTCTCTCTCTCTCTCTCTCTCTCTCTCTCTCTCTCTCTCTTTCTCTTTCCCTCCTTTCCCTCCCCTGCAAGTAGCAACTGCTAGTAGTTGTGGTTTTTTTTCTTACTTTCTTATTATTTAATTGAAATTTTGAATACCAATTGCTGTTCCCACTCCCTCTTCTCCTCCTGCTCCCTCTGCCTTTCCCCACCCTCCATCCACTCTCCAGAGAGGGTAAGGCTTCCCATAGGGAGCTGCAAAGTCTAGCACAGGGCTTTGAGGCAGGACCAAGGCCCTCCCTACTCTATCTAGGCTGAGCAAGGTATCACTCCAAGGAGAATGGGCTCCAGAAAGCCAGTTCAAGCACTAGGAATAAATCCTGGTCTCACTGCCAGTCTCCCCAGCCATACAACTGTCATCTACATTCAGACAGCCTAGTTTGGTCCTATGCTGGTTCCCCACTGTCAGGCCAGAGTCTGTGAGCTCTCACTAGCTCAGGTAAGCTGTTTCAGTGGGTATCCCCGTCATGGTCTTGACCCTTTTGCTCATATTATCATTCCTCCCTTTCTTCAACTGGACTTTGAGAGCTCAGTCCAAAGTTCCCCTGTGGATCTCTGTGACTGCTTCCATCAGTTGCTGGATGAAGGTTCTATGATGACAATTAAGGTAGTCATCAGTCTGATTACAGGGCAAGGCCATTTAGGCATCCTCTCCACTATTGCTTAGGGTCTTACCTGGGGTCATCCTTGTGGATTCCTGGGAATTTCTCTAGAGCCAAGTTTCTTGCTAACCCCATAATGGCCCCTTCTATCAAGATACCTCTTTCTTGCTCTCCCTCTCAGTCCTTCCCCCATCTTGACCATACCATCCTCTTATGTTCTTCTCCCCCTTCCCTTCTCCAACCCTTCCCCCTCTCTTCTAGCCTCCCTTCTCCCCCCACCCCACACTCCCAGTTTTCTCAGGAGATCTTGTCTATTTTCTCTTCCCCGGGGGATCCATGTGTGTTTCTGCTAGGGTTCTTCTTGTTACCTACCTTCTCTGGACTCATGGACTATATAGGCTTGTTATTCTTTGCTTTATGTCTAATATCCACTTATGAGTGAGTACATACCGTGCTCATCTTTCTGGGTCTGGATTACCTCACTCAGGATGCTTTTTTTCCTAGTTTCACCAATTTGTATGCAAATTTCAAGATGTCTTTTTTACCGCTGAGTAGTACTCCATTGTGTAAATGTACATTTTCTTTATCTGTTCTTTGGTTGAGGTACATCTAGGGTGTTTCCAGGTTCTTGCTATTATGAATAATGCTGCTATGAAAATAGTTGAGCAAATGTCCTTAAAGTATAATTGAGCATCCTATTATATACCCAAGAGTGATATTGCTGGGTCTTGAGGTAGATTGTTTCCTAATTTTCTGAGAAACCGCCATACTAATTTCCCGAGAGGCTGTACAAGTTTGTACTACCACCAGCAATGAAGGAGTGTTCCCCTTACTCCGTATCCTCTCCAGCATAAGCTAACATTAATGAATTGATCTTAGCCCTTCTGACTGGTATAAGATGGTATCTCGGAGTCATTGTGATATGCATTTCCCTGATGGCTAAGGATGGTGAGCATTTCCTTAAGTTTCTTTCTGCCATTTTAGATTCTTCTGTTGAGAATTCTCTGTTTAGATATTTTTTAATTGGATAATTTAGTATTTTAATATCTAGTTTCTTAAGTTCTTTATATATTTTGTAGTTCAGTCCTCTATCCCGTGTGGAAATGGTAAAGATCTTTTCCCATTCTGTAGGCTGCCATTTTGTGTTACAGAAGGTTTGCCTTACAGAAGCTTCTCAGTTTCAGGAGGTTCCATTTATTAATTGTTGTTCCCAATGTGTGTGCTACTGGGGTTATATTTAGGAAATGGTCTCCTGTGCCATTGTGTTCAAGGCTACTTCCCATTTTCTCTTCTGTAAGGTTCAGTGTGGTTGGATTTATGTTGAGGTCTTTGATCCATTTGGACTTGAGTTTTGTACATGGCAATAGATATGAATATATTTTCATTCTTCTACATGTTGACATACAGTTTTGGCAGCACTATTTGTTGAAGATGCTTTCTTTTATTCATTGTATAATTTTAGTTTCTTTGTCAAAAATCAGATATTCGTGGGTATGTGGATTAATATCAGGGTCTTCAATTTGATGCCATTGGTCCACCTATCTTTTCTTTTTTTACAATATTTTAAAATGAGCTGTATAAACATAATATCTTAAACAAGAGTAGAAATATACATATAATAAAATAGACCTTAAATTTATATCAATAAACCAAAATCCATACCACTGTAAAGTATTCATTTCTGTATCATATCCCTCTTTAAATGAAAACAAGCATTTATAAACAATCATTTTGGTAGTTTTCTTCAAACTGATCTCTTTTGTTTGTTGGGCAATGTATTTTTAGGGTTCATGGATACTTTTTAGGGGTCTTCTTCCATCAAACCATATTAGCCTGGATAGAATTCACAGATTCCCATCCTCTGTGGAAACAAAAGTAGAACCTCTTTTCTAAAGTAATATATATTCTAGAAATGGAAAATCTAGGTAAGCAAACAGGAACTATAGATGTAAGCATAATCAACAAAATTCAAGGGATAGAAGAGAGAATCTCAAGTGTTGAAGATACTATAGAGGAAATAGATTCATCAGTCAAAGAAAATGTTAAATCCAATAAATTCCTAACACAAAATATCTAAAAAATCTGGGACACCATGAAAAGAAGAACAATTCGAGCTCAAAGGCACAGAAAATATATTCAACAAAATCATGACATCTCAGACGTCTTTTACCCATTCTCAGTCAGAGCCTTTAGCCACCCTGCATGCTGTGTGGTGACCTTTCCTAGTCCTACGTGTACATTCCCTTTCATCTTCAAAGAAATGTTTCCAATAAAGGACCTTTTATTCTTCACTCATCAGAGAAAATTGCTGTTATGAATTTGGTGTATGCTCTCACTCACATTTTTATATTTCTACTGATAGAAAGTATATAAATATTTTTTCAATATGTGGTTTTATATTTGCGTAAAATTATACTTTAAGGGCTGGCAGGATAGTAAAAATTGCTACCACCAAGACAGACAACCTGAGTTCAACTCCAAGACTTATATGGTAGAAGGAGAGAACCAACTCCTGCACTTTGTCCTCTGGGACACATACGTGTATGCATGCGTGTGTACGCACATGCACACAGATCCTTTTAGTAATATGTTAAGTGTCCCAAAATGTGGTATGTTTTCCTTTACATTATATTTCAATACCTTGGCTTCAGTGAAGAAATGAGAATCCCACATATTCCACTCTCATATACTAGTTGAATTTTTCATCCAAAGCTTTCTATTAGTCTATAGCCCTGTCCCAGACTTATTCAGAAGAACTTGTATTATACAAATTTCATTTCTAAAGAATGCAAATTAAATCTCATTCTGGATTTCATATAAAGTTATTGAAATTTTCCTTTGTTCAGTTTTGTTTATCTCTTATTTGTGGTGTGCTGTTTTCTACAGTTTCATCACTGGCCCGGCTGTAGTTCCTGGCTACTTCGCCATAGATGTGGACCATGTGGTACTTGTTTTAAATGGAAGAGAAAAAACAAAGATCTTCCACGCCACCCAGTGGTTACTTTACACACAGAATTTAATGCAAACCCAAAAACTGCAGCATCTGGCTGTTGTTTTGCTCGGAAATGAGCAGTGTGATAACGGCTGGATAATGCCGTTCCTCAGAAGAAACGGAGGCTCTGTGGACCTGCTCTTCATAACATACGACAGCCCCGGGATCAATGGTGCAGATGTTCTCCAGTGGCCTTTGGGTGTAGCAACGTAAGTACAAGATAAGACTGTGTCCGTAGTCTCCAGGGTCTAATGTTCTGAATCAGAAACATGATGTTTTAAATGATGATAAGCTTACAGGTGATGGGTCCAGGGGCAGTCTTTCCCAGGGTCAGTAAGAGTGTGACCTCATGCCTCAGTAACAGTAGTGACAGGGTCTTTGTTGTTGTTGTCGTTGTTGTTTTGAGAATATTTTACCCTCCTCTGAGGAGAACTGATGAGTACTTTTTTGTTTTAAAATTAATATAGACTAAATATTTAAGCTTACTAGTGTCCTAAAGAGATGTTTAACAGAATGAATAAAGGTAGAGTCATAATTTCTAGTAAAAGACAAATACTTTTGTGGCAGTATTTCATATAAAGAATGCACTTACCCTTGGGTTGTGATTGACTGACTTTATGTAAATCTTAACTATACAAACAAAGGTTATTCAATGAATAATTTAAGATCCTCAGTATATAATCATCCCCCCTGCTTAAAAATTGCAAAACATTTTTTAAGCTTTCTATGGATAGATTTTTAATAGTAAGCAAACTTTAAGCTAGGTTCCCACTAGTATATAAACTTTTGGAGGGCAGAAATTCTCTTCCCAGCTCTAAAAATGTACGTGAACAACTACAGCAATAGCCCAGCAATTAAGAACACTTACTGCTGCTATAGGGGACCCAGCACCAACATGGTGTAGCTTACAGCTGTGTATGATTACAGTTCCAAGGATCTGATACGTATTTCTGAACTCTGGGTACATGGCTACACATGGAGAAAAACAGGCATACACATACACACATAAATGAAAAATAACTAAATTTTTAAATAATGCTTATATACTGTAGGTACTAAATTATTTGACTTAAATCAGACATTCATTATGTCACTGGTTACCACCATTTGTAGCCTCAGGCTTTAAATTTCTATTTAGCTACACAGCTGTCACCAGAAAAAAATGCCATTGATACATTTCCTACATGTACAACATTCCAGCTGAATAGATTTGGGCTAGAACCAGTCTTAAAATTTCAAAGACTTGTTGAGTATATCCACCCTTAAGACCTTCAGAAAAATCTATTCCTTGAAAAGGGTCTATATTTATAAAAATATTTTTACTTTTTCCACATTGTATGACATCACCTATTTGTAATAGAAGATAGAAACATAGTAATTCTGGTATTGCCATATTCGTCCTGTTCCCAACAAGGAAAGATTCAGTACCAACTAGAAATTTGGTTGCTCAACTAAAAAGAAGAAATTGTTACAACTGCCATTAAGTGTGTAGATCCCAGGTGTCTTAGTCAGTGTTGTATTGCTGTAAAGAAAAGTCATGATCTTAGCAACCCTTATAAAGGAAATAATTTAATTGGGGCTGGCTTATACTTCAGATGTTTAATCCATTATCGTCATGGCAGGAAGTAAGGCAGTGTGCTGGCAGACATACTGGAGAGGAGTAAGAGCTCCACATCTTGATCCACAGGCATCAGGAAGTGAACTGAGACACACTTCCTCCAACCGTGCCACTTCTCCCAATAATGCCATTCCCTGTGAGTTTATTAGGGCCAATTACATTCAAACTACCACACCAGGGATGTTGTTAAACATGGCACCGTGTACAATACTTTTCCAAACAAAAAGTTATGTGTCCCAAAATGCCATAATAATCTTATGTACCACATAGTCAGCCTCTATCATATAGTATACAGGTTTATTTGTTGTTTTAATATATACTTGCACATTAACCCTTGGAATTAAGTTTTCAGAGCTCATGACTCTAACAGTATATTTTCTTTTTAATGAAGAATGATTATATATGTCTGTGGTGTACAGTGTGTTTGGAAATCATATTTTAAACATCCTTACTATACATAACCTAACAAGCCAGGCTGTGGGATGTTCCTACCATTCAATAATGTATTGGTTGTTTCTGTAGATACAGAAAGTTTCCTGTGGTTGAAGCCAGCTGGTCGATGCTGCATGATGAGAGGCCTTATGTATGTAATTTCTTAGGAACTATCTATGAAAACTCATCAAGACAAGCACTGATGAACATTTTGAAACAAGATGGAAGGGATAAACTTTGTTGGGTTTCTGCAAGGGAACAGTAAGTTCGGTATTTGCATGATTCCTCCCTGTTGCTCTCCAATCTGAGTGTCAATTTGTGTACACATAGGTTTCCAGAGAGTCGCTGGTGCTCCGCTTATTCTGCTGTCCTGTCAGGAGCTACCGTAGTAACTGTTTGGTTGGAAGTGTCACCCCAGCTCCTGGCATCCATTTTGGAATGTTGGGTGGAAAACTGCATTTTAAGCCCCCCTCCCCTGGGAGTTGCCACAGTCCAGACTCCACCTCTGAGAAAGCCCATTAAAGACAACCCCTCCCCAGGCTATTTAAACTGCCCCCCAGAGAACGAACACGTGGTCTCCCCGGTTCTCCTTTCCCCCCTCTGTGTTTTCCTGGAGGGCCACCTGGTAGCACTGGCATCCATTAAACCTGGGCTTTTTTTATCTGGTTTGATTTGATCTGATTTGGATTTCTGCATTGGCTGAGAGGTTTGTCAGACCAGAAAAGCTTAACAGTAACTAAAACAGAAGAAACTGACTTTTCTCCCATCTTTTACATAGTAATCAAGAAGGAGGTGTCGATAAAGTAACAGAAGTCATTTTGCAATAATTTATTTTGCTTTTAAATAAACACAGGGAGTATAATGGAGTGTAAGGCAGAGTGGCCATGGAACAGACACCTAAAAGATATGCTTCTAGATCTAGAAATTTATTTTTTAATTGTGACAAAAATTGCCTTCTAGATGGATACCACTACTCTTTATGTAACTATATTAAGTTCATTCACTTAACACTTGCCAAAAACCTGCCATATGCCAGAAACCATTGACCCCATGATAAAGTCAACAGTGAAAAACAAAAACAACAAATGTGCCTTCATAGCAGTCAGATGTTTGTTGGAGGAAACAGATAAAAATATAGCATGTGTCGGAAGATGACTGTTAAGGTTTTTTTGGTCCAACAAACCTCTCTGCCAATGCAATAATCCAGCTCAGACCAAATCAAACCAAATTAGAAGAAGCCCTGGTTTAATGGATGCCAGCACTCCCAAGAGTTCCAATGGGAGTGGTCTTGCCCCTCCCTGGGGAGAGCTCACCTTCTTCTCACCCCATACCCACATTGATCATCAGATATTTAAATATATAACAATAAAATGTTCAAATTCTTTAATTGTTTTAGGGAGTCTTGTGTAGCACAGGCTCTCCTCAAACTCAGTGTATAGCCCAGGATGACTTTAAACTCCTAATCCTTCCTACACCTACCATCTTCTGGTTACTGTCATGTACAGCCACACCCAGTCTGTGGACGGATGGTGGTCAGTACAGCCACACCTAGTCAGTCTGTGGACGGATGGTGGTCAGTACAGCCACACCCAGTCTGTGGATGGATGGTGGTCAGTACAGCCACACCCAGTCTGTGGATGGATGGTGGTCAGTACAGCCACACCCAGTCAGTCTGTGGACGGATGGTGGTCAGTACAGCCACACCCAGTCTGTGGATGGATGGTGGTCAGTACAGCCACACCCAGTCTGTGGACGGATGGTGGTCAGTACAGCCACACCCAGTCAGTCTGTGGACGGATGGTGGTCAGTACAGCCATACCCAGTCTGTGGACGGATGGTGGTCAGTACAGCCACACCCAGTCTGTGGACGGATGGTGGTCAGTACAGCCACACCCAGTCTGTGGATGGATGGTGGTCAGTACAGCCACACCCAGTCTGTGGACGGATGGTGGTCAGTACAGCCACACCCAGTCAGTCTGTGGACGGATGGTGGTCAGTACAGCCACACCCAGTCTGTGGACGGATGGTGGTCAGTACAGCCACACCCAGTCTGTGGACGGATGGTGGTCAGTACTAGGTCTGAGTGCTGCCAGCTGGGCTGTATCCACATCCACAAACTCTTAAAAAGTTTTAAATACATTTGGTCCAACATTTTCAGTGTCTCTTATATTTCTCATCTCTATAATTTGTTCACAATTTTGATAATTGACATTAAAAGATTTCCTTCAAAACAGGTGCCATAGGAAGGTAAAACCCTACAAGGATTTCCTGGTTGTTTAATTTTCTAGGTGGCAGCCTCAGGAGACAAATGAAAGTCTTAAGAATTACCAGGATGCTTTGCTTCAGAGTGACCTCACATTGTGTCCTGTAGGAGTGAACACAGAATGTTATAGAATATATGAGGCCTGCTCCTTTGGTTCCGTCCCTGTGGTAGAAGATGTCATGACAGCTGGCCACTGTGGAAACACATCCAGTCACCACAGCGCCCCTCTGCAGCTGCTCAAAGCCATGGGTGCTCCCTTTATCTTCATCAAGAACTGGAAAGAGCTTCCTGGTATTTTAGAAAAGGAGAAGACTATAATTTTACAAGAAAAAGTTCAAAGAAGGAAAATTCTACTTCAGTGGTACCAACACTTCAAAACAGAGCTGAAGTGGAAATTTATTAATACTTTAGAAAATTCATTTTTTATGAATAATAAAGGTTAGTCATATCTAAGTGTGTGCTCATAAGTGTGTATATTTATAGTGTTTGCTAAGCTTCATCGATTTCTGTTTTATATAACAAACCAAATGCTCTCCTTTTTTGACTATTAGTACGTACAAGATAAAAAAGATGGTAAATTTTACCCAGATTGCCCTGGCAAGATAGTTGAGTGGGTAAAGGTGCTTCCTGCCAAGCCTGGTGACCTAAATTCAGTCCCCAGAACCACATGATAGAAGAGAAATGAGTCTCACAGGCTGCCTTGTGACCTCCTTCAGCATGCAAACACATCAAATAACTTACTCAGGTTCAGTTCTACCAAGATAAATGGGTTAGCATTTACTAAATCTTCTCATCGACTTTAGCCCACATTAGGGGCCGTAGAGTTGCCTCAGTGGTTAAGAGTGCTTCTTACTCTTGCATGTAAACTAAGTTTGGTACTCAGTACCCATGTCAGGCTTTCAACCATCTGTAAGTATTGGTCCATACGTACTGACACATGTCCTCATGGACACCTGCACACAAGTGCACGTAACACGTGAAATAAAAGTAAGAACTAGCATATAGTATTAAATATAATAATAAAATTATTATTATTTGGATGTGAGGGTATGAGGATAGATGCTGACAATGTTACAAAATTACAGTTAGGATTAATTAATTCAACAGCTCTATTGTACAACATGGTGATTATTATAATAATATATTTGAAGACCGCCTGAGTGGATGCTATGTGTGCTCATAAAATGTATTAACTCTGAGGTAATATAGATGTTAATTAGCAATGTGTGGTCAGTTCACAATGTATATGTCCCCAAAGCATTGCACTTGATGAACACATTCAATTTTATCTGCCAGTATTAAAAATAATTAGCTCACTCTAGGAAATCAGCATTGTATATCAAAAGACTGGGTATTGTAATAAGAAAAACAGATTAAGAACTGCAGTTTCCATGAGGATTTTGCCCAAGCCAACTGCTCATGCTGTGTCTTAGTTCTTTTCCATGTGAAAAGTATTTGCTCCCTTGCTATTGTGATAAAGCACCTGGCAGCTTTTTTCAGTTACACAGGCCCCATGTGGTAGTTAATGAGTTAACACTGTCCGATGTGACCACTGAAGAATGAAGCCACTCCATCTCCATCCAGATTACCAAGACTGCCTAGGATGAGCCTAGAGTAATTGTCCAGGTAGCTGGTAAGTCTCTCATTGAATACAGAGGCCCTTTGGCTTATATTTCCTCTTTAAATTTATTCTCAGATCTCTGGATCATGTTGATGGCTAACTGTAGCTTCTGTTTAATAGCAGCTGCCTGGTTAGTTCATTTCCAGTGTGAAGCCTTGCTGCTTCTAGAGCTGTTAGGTGAAAGAAAGACACAAAAACAGGTTTTCAGTGTGGCTTTATACTATTTATTTAGAGGAACTTGCTTTGCAATGACTGCTCTCAAAAATCAACCATTTGTGTCTCATGATAAATGATTGGATGGAAAGAAAAATATCCAAGCATATGTGTTAAGAACCATCTGATCTTTTCAAACGTGCCTGAAAGAGGGAGTGAGGATTTAGGAAAGAAATAGATAAGAGACTAAAGAGTCGGGAGTGCATCTAATGAATACTATATCTGCCCAAAGTTATGTCTCATAGCCCTTATATATCCCAAGCAAAAGGGGAAGGCAAAATACCATGATAGAAGAAACAAACAAGTGTAATTACTTCCTTAATTCTCAAAGCTTCCAGTAACCATGCCTTAGATCAAACATCCTATTAACTGGCCTTGAGGATCAAGACATCCATTAACTACACCTTAGATCACACAACCAGTTATTTGGTCTTTAGGACCAAGTATAGGTTTGAACATTCTAACCTTAAGATGGAATAGAGTCTAATCTGTGGCCTCCCACAGATACAAAGGAAGTTGTAAATGTTTAAAAGGTAGTTTAAGATAAGTAATTGCAATAATTTAAGATATATAAAAGATAAAGCTTAAAGATGATGCATGATGCCAAGACTTCAAAACTTCAGAATTTTAAGATATCAATGAAGTTCTGATACTTAAAAGTATTTCTCATCATGCTGACAACTGTGTGTGTGTGTGTGTGTGTGTGTGTTGGAAAATATTCTGCTATAGAAGTTGTCCTGCACATGGGGGGGTGGTATTTAACAGTATCCCTGTACTCTGTCCAGTAGATGTCAGTGTGACAACTCTCCAAGATTGTCATAACAAACAATATTCTAGTCATTACCAAATGCCTTCTGAGATTGTGCTGAGTGAGAACTACTAATCTCACAATTGGACATGAAAAACAACACCAAAATTATCATGTTCCTATTTTCTACTATATGAATGGATAGTGCAGTATATTCTGTGAGCAAGTAAAATACTTCAAGACTTTTTACAAATATAGGCTCTTCTCATTCTCTTAAAAACCCCCAAAACTGGATCTACCTCTAACCTACTCGAAAGGAATGCTGTAAAAGTAGAAGTGTAGAATAGGTGTTATTAGCATGGCCTCTGGGGACAGACATCTGTGCAGCTAACTGGGCCAAAGTCTAAGGCTGTACATAGTGGTAATCAGCGAAATGATGATGAATGTCTAGTTCAAAAACTACCGGGGAGGCATTCATTTATTCGCTAAGCACTTATTGTCACTCCATGAGACACTTTTTAGAGCAGGGAAGAAATGAGACAAAAGTTCCTGGGCTAGTGGCAGCTAATTGTAAAGTCTACTTGGTATTAATTTAAAATCTATAACCAGAAAAGGGAAAAAGGAAAAAGAAAATCTTATAGGAGGAGGAGGGTTAGACATGGAGGAAACTTGGCTACCATCAAATTAATTTTTCCTTTTATAGATGAGATTTACATAATTTCAACCAATCTCCACCCCCAAGGATATAGTGTATCTATAGAGGTTCAGAAGATAGCTGGGAGGGCTGGGGTATCAGTGTTACAGCTCAGAAGGGAAAGATATCTTGGCTATCAGAAACTAGGCAATACCTGCAAGTGTTACAGCTCTGAAGGGAAGCTCTGAAGGGAAAGGTATCCTGGCCATTGGAAACCAGGCAATACCTACAGCTCTTTTCCAGTGGGGGATGCTTTCTCCTCAGGAGTGAGGCACTTCTGCTCCTCTCCAGGAGAGCCATTATAGCTCTGTTCTGCTAAGGAGCTTCCCTGCAGAAATGTACTTCTGCTCCTGCTCCAAGGAAAGTTGTTACTTTTCTGCCCCACTCCACTCCCAAAAAAGAACGTTGTTACCTAAACCTTACTCAAGAGATTTATTGGGGGTGAAGGGGAGGATCCAGGAGAGTGGCTGCCTCTACCAGAGTAGAAAAAAGCAGTTTTAAACTAAGCAAACAGGGTTTCTTAGGGGCAGAGGTTTTCCAGAGTGTAGATTTTCAGGGTGGGAACTGGTAGGATTTCAAACCATGAGTTTGGACAAGCTTTGAGATTGGCTGGATTTTGGGATCAGAGATTGGCTGATTTTTGTGCTGAGTTGGTCAGGACAGGGTGTGTTTCAGGGCCAAGGTGTGTTTCTTTCACTGGCCCTTTTTAATCTTTCCCTCTGGTTTCAGGGCCAATGAGTTGGCTCTGGTTTCAGGATCAGGATGTGTTTCTTTGGCTGTCTCTTTTACTCTACATGGGAGGAAGAAAGGAAGGGGAGTGATGCTGTACTTCTATTTCAATTAAAAACTTTTTAAAAAGAAAAAAAGTATTTGTTATTCCTCTAAACTATACAGACTTTTTGCTCATTTTCGTTTAAATTTTGTTTCTTCAGGAAAATCTTAATAACTTTGATAATCTATACTATATCTTTCCTAAAAATCAACAACAAAAGACACTTTTCAGTTCTTCTTGGGGAAGAGTAAAACACTCTAGAAAGTCACAATTTTGTTGTATTTATATATGTTTGTGCATACACATACACACATAGTTTGTATGTAACAATAAAAAAAGCTATCAATTTGAGAACTGGCATAGAAGCAATTCAAAAGAGGGTAGTTGGGAAGTGTTGGAAGGAAAAAAGGGAGGGGGAAAGTGATAAATTCTATTTCAACATATTAAAAAATAAAGTAATAACTTACTTGAAAGGCTCTTCATTTTAAAAATCTTTTTTACTTTTTTCAAAAAGTCCACATGATCCCATTCTAAAAGGTAAAGCCAAGCCTATTAATGACATTTAACTAGATCAACTCTTTTCATAAAACACCCAAGAAAACTCAAAAATCGACATGGAAAAACATCACTACTGTTACTGAGGCATGAGGTCACACTCTTACTGACCCTGGGAAAGACTGCCCCTGGACCCATCACCTGCAAGCTTATCATCATTTAAAACATCATGTTTCTGATTCAGAACATTAGACCCTGGAGACTACGTACACAGTCTTATCTTGTACTTACGTTGCTACACCCAAAGGCCACTGGAGAACATCTGCACCATTAATCCCGGGGCTGTCGTATGTTATGAAAAGCAGGTCCACAGAGCCTCCGTTTCTTCTGAGGAACGGCATTATCCAGTCGTTATCACACTGCTCATTTCCGAGCAAAACAACAGCCAGATGCTGCAGTTTTTGGGTTTGCATTAAATTCTGTGTGTAAAGTAACCACTGGGTGGCGTGGAAGATCTTTGTTTTTTCTCTTCCATTTAAAACAAGTACCACATGGTCCACATCTATGGCAAAGTAGCCAGGAACTACAGCCGGGCCAGTGATGAAACTGTAGAAAACAAACCACAGTCTCCAAGCAAAAGATAAACAAAATCAAACAAGCAGAAGATAAACTAAATTTGATATCAAAACTTCTAATCACTCATATTCATTCTAGAAATGATATTTCTGCATTACCAATACTTTTAGTTGACAGGACCTTGAACATACTAGGCTAGCATTTCAGTCACTGAGATCCATGTTCAACCACACTTTTACCTTCAAGCAATCTAAGTATTATTCATTCAGGACTACGTATATGATCTAGAATAAAATTAGTGCAACAGAGGCCTGAAGAAGAAAGAAAAAAATAACATTAGTATTGATATTTATAAGAATGTTATTTTTATTTTTCATATATGATTACTCTGAGAAGATATATGTGATGAAGGAGATAGCAGACAATTCAATGAGTAAAATATTTATAATCATGAGGACCTGAGTTCAAACCCCAACACCCTGTAAAAAGCTGGTCTGAGAGATGGGCTTAGTGGGTAAAGGTACTTGTCAATAAGCTTGGCCATTGAGTTCAATTCCCAAGGCCCAGAAGTTGTCTTCTGACCTCCAAATGTATGCCTACACAAACACACACACACACACGAGGAGGGTAATAGATTGGTAAATAATGTGTTTCTTTTAAGGCTGTAGTAACGTGCTTATATTCTCAGGGCTGAGAGATAGAAGTAAAATACTTGAAGATCACTGAGCCGTGTGTGATTTGTTATGGCAGCTACAAGAAAGTATGGGTTATGTGGGAGAATTTGGGGACCCAGAAGTGAATTGCTGTAACAAATACTTAAACAAGGGTGATTGGCTTTGGCATTGGGAAGTAAAGGAAGGCTGGAAGAATTCTGAAAAGTAAATATATTAGAGTCTCTAAAGAAAAAAAACCGATGGAATAAATACACATTAAAAGGGGACCTATTATATTGGCTTATGGGATACAATCCAGATAGTCCAACAATAGGTGTGTCATGCTGGAGAGGTCATGAATCTGGATTGTTTACTGCTCTAGTTGGCAGCATGAACCTGAGAGAGCAGGGCCTAAAAATGAGGTAAAGTCTCATGTATTAGCCAACTTTATTCAGAGCATCAGACAATTTATACTCAGAGAGTTAAGAAGAGTCACCTGAGTAAAGTGTAAAATCCCAAGGACAAGCTACATGTGCAAAACCATTGTTTTCCCATAGAGTCACAAAACAAATAACAATAGCCAGTAGTAGTGAATAATCTGACGGAAACTTAACACCTATCTGATAGATGAAAACACATTCTAAGAACAACCCATGCTATAGGGGAACAGAGATGACAAGACTCTTGCCTTATTCACTTGGAGTTTTCCCACAATGTCTTGGAAATCTCCTTACAGAGCTTCATTCATGGGCCATGTCCCTACACTGCATGTCTCCGTTTGACACGAAAGGCCTGGCAGACTGGTGGAGAGCTGCTGGTCTTCAGTCTCCACAGGAGTCCTGAAGAAACAAAGGAATGCAGCAACAAGGATAGATGGACTTGCCATCAAGATTGAGGGAGGCAGAGGCATGTGGATCTCTGTGAGTTCAAGGCCAGCCTGGTCTACAGGATGAGTTCCAGGACAGCCAGGGCTACACAGAGAAACCCTGTCTCAAAAAACAAAAAAAAAAACGAAACAAGAGACTGAGGGCAAACGCTTGTGTGGGTAGCACATAAACTATAACTGGAGCTATACAGGGACGATAAGCACGGCCACCACACACTGGTGACAAATTCCTGAGAAATTCCGTATTTTTAAACAGAGAAGAGACATAAACCAAGGGCTAAGGCACAAGCACCCAATGAAAACCAGATAAATATTAGAAACTAGAATTACAATCTTCTCAATCCAAGCCAGTCACAGACTCAGTCTACAATGGTGCGCTGCCTAGAACATAGACTAGGGCAATGGTGGCACAGAGCTTATAAAAATACCCAATCATGCCGGGCGGTGGTGGCACACGCCTTTAATCCCAGCACTCGGGAGGCAGAGGCAGGCGGATCTCTGAGTTCGAGGCCAGCCTGGTCTACAAGAGCTAGTTCCAGGACAGGCTCTAGAAACTACAGGGAAACCCTGTCTCGAAAAAACCAAAAAAAAAAAAAAATACCCAATCAATAACCAATCTGAACTAAGGCCCATTCCACCCACTGCTTGGGTGACCAAGAATCTGAGACTAGACAGCCCAGGGACCTAAGATAAAACCAAATAGTACTAGTCTAAAAATGAGTAGGGCTGAAATGACCTCTGATGGCATTCTGCTGTACTCATAGATCAGCGCCTGGCTCAGCCATCATCAGAGATGCGTCCTCCTGCAGCAGATGGGAGCAAATATAGAGACTCACAGCCGGCAGTGTGCAGGAAAAGATACCGTGAAACACTTAGTCCTAATGGGATGTCTCCATCAAACCCTTCCCCTCAAAGCTCAGGGAAGCATTTAGAAGGAGGCAGAAAGAGTGTAGGATTCAGGGAGGATGGAGGAACTGTAAACAGAGACTGCTCATTCACTCCCAGCTGACCAGACCCAAATGGTCATACAGAAACTGTATTAATTACAACAGTGCTTGGCCTATTAGCTCAGGCTTCTTATTAACTAACTCTTACATCTTAAATTAGCCCATTTCTATTAACCAAGGTATTATAATGAGGCTATGGCCTACAGGTAACTTTCCAGCATCTGTCTCCTTCAGCAGTTACATGACGATCTCTGCTTGTATTTCCTACCTTGCTATATTCTGCCCTGTCTAACCAGGGGTAATTAAACATATTCACAATATACAGAGGGGGATCCTACATCAGAGGACACCAAGAGAACAAGACCCTCTAAATCAACACGAGCAAAGCTCAGATGAACTCAGGGAGGCTGAAAAGGATGCACAGGGCCTGCAAGGGTCTACACCAAGTCCACTGTGTATGTAGTATGGCTTCTGGTTTTATGGGATTCCTGAGTGTGCAAATAAGTGAATGTCTAATCCTTGCGCCCTCTCTTAGGCCCTATTCCTTCTGTTGGTTAGTCTCATCCAACTTTGATGTGATGATTTTTGTTTTATCTTATTGTATTTTATTTATTTGCATTAAAATGAACGAATGATAAAAACCTAGCCTCTCCCCTCCCCCTACTGATCCTCCCATTCAGCCCCCTCCCACCCAAGACCACGAGAGTGAAACTCAACAACTGAACTGTCACTTACACCTTCGGAGAGGGACAATCAGTTTTCTGCAATGACGTGACCCTGGGCAAATCAACTACACCAGTGCAGGCTTCATGTTCAGGAGGAGGTGACCGACATATAATGGACTCCACAGTTTTTGTGTGTGTGTATGTGTTTTTATTTGGTTACAGATTGTGTTTTGTTTTATTGGTTTGGGGATGGTTTGTTGTTGTACTTGTTTTTCTGTTTTTGTTTGCTTTTTTTAAAGAACTTAAAGTAGGATGAGTACGTAAGGGAAGAAGGCCTGGAAAAACTTGGGGAGGGGAAGAATATGATCAAAATATGTTCAAACTATGCTTAAATTTTAAAATTGTTTTAAGTAACAACAACAAAAAACCCACAAAAACGTTAGGGCAATCAGGCAAAAAAAAAAATTTCTTTCCTCCATGCTCTTGTGTCTGGGCTGTCACCAGAAGGTAGCAGCCCACATTTAGGGTGGGTCTTCCTGCTTCAGATAGTCAGACCAATAAAACCCCTCACAGGAGAGCCAGCAGCTTGTTTTAATTGATTTCAGTTGCTATCAAGTTAACAACCGAGATTAGCCATCACAGTATGGTCTTTTTAAGAAAGTCTAGAACAGACTAATTTGAAGAGTGCAGGAGAAATGTGGATTCTTACAGTTCATTCAGTGAGGAAGAGCCAGGTGAGGGTGAGGACCACAGGAGAGAAAGCCTATGCTGTCTCTAGTACACGCTGTCACACGCTGAGGACACAGGAGAGAAAGCCTAAGAAACCCTACACTGTCTTTAGTACACGCTGTCACACGCTGAGGACACAGAAGAGAAAGCCTACGCTGTCTCTAGTACACGCAGACTGTCACACGCTGAGGACACAGGAGAGAAAGCCTACACTGTCTCTAGTACACGCAGACTGTTGCAGGCTGACCGCTGGTAGAATGTGTATGGTAAAGGTAGGCGGGGCATGGAAGGAAATGAAGACTGTGTTATTAGAAATGAGGACAGAGAACTGTGCTGTAGAACAGCCACAAACTTAGCCGGGCTGTGCCCCATTGGTATAGATGTGTAAAGCAGAATTTATAATTGGTGACCTGTAGCTGAAAATTTCTAAACAGTGTTAAAAATGTAGACTAGTTCTCTCTCTCTCTCTCTCTCTCTCTCTCTCTCTCTCTCTCTCTCTCTCTCTCTCTCTCTCTGTCTCTCTCTCTGTCTGTCTCTCTGTCTCTCTGTCTCTCTCTCTCTCTCTCTCTCTCTCTCTCTCTCTCTCCTCTTCCTTTTCCTTTTCCTTTTCCTCTCCTTCCCTATAATCCATTTTTCTCCCCCACCCCCTCTGTCTGTGAATGCTGACGACCTGAGTTTGGTCTCTGGAGCCCTAAGTAGAAGGAGTGAATCAACTCCTTCGAGTTTTCATCTGACTTTCCCTTGTAAGTTGTGGTGTGCACAGTGCACACACGCTTGCATGCACACATACTTGCACACACTAAATAAGTGTATATTTTTAAAAAATTTAAAGAGAAGCTGACGAGATGACTTATGGTTTAGACCAATTGTTGCTCTTGCAGAGACCCAAGTTCAACTCCTGCACCCACAGGATGGCTCAGAACCATCTGTAACACCAGTTTCAGGAATCTGGCATGTTATTCCGATCTCTGCGGGTACCAAGCATGCATGTGGTGCACATTCATACGCACAGGCAAAATATTCATTCACATAAAACAAATCTAAAAATTACTTTAAAATGTATTTAGCAATGCTCTCTTCTGTGCTAGAATGAAATAAGGTGCTAAAATTAATATTTGTTAAAACAATAAGACAAACAATCTAATAATTCTGAGTCTACATAAAAATAAAACCAGAAAATGTAAAAATCTTTGCTTTTGGTTAAAGCTTATATATTCATATTGATTAATTTTTTTTTTAGTTCTTATTTAATTTTGACTGCTTTTAAAACAGTAAATAATCTTTTCTCAGGGAATAACAAATATCTTCTGCAAAAAAAAAATAGGGGATTTGCTAAAATTCTTATTTAGGAAACTATGAGTAACAGTGTAGAAGTCTTATTTCAGGGATTCAAGATCTATAAAATGACTTAAAATTGCATAGCTTGTCAGCCGTGACATTTACTATACAATCAGCAATATCTAAGTCCTCCATGAACATGGGGCAATGACTTCAGTGCCAGAGAATTAGTTTCACATAGATCATCAACTGGCATTTGGGCACTCTACTGTTTCCCTGGAAACTAGTATATTTTCTATGTTATAGTTACTGTGATTCAGTAAGACAAATATTCAAAAATGGAGCTATAGACTTAAAAACTGCCAGGTTGGGTCGTTTTCTGCAGGAGACATACAGATACTATTATAACCAATTCTAAGGAAACGCCTCCCTTCGGGACTGGAGGCATCTGCAGAGTCACCACAACCAGGGGAATATGGTTTGGGACATGAACAATCAGAATCCTAGTTGTAGGACATGGTGTTCATATGCAGCCAGGACTGCACCCACTATAGTGACATTCTTACCTGCAGCCTAGAGCTGGGATTAGATGTCTGCATCACGACATCTAAACTACAGTGTGGGTTTTTGTGGAAATAACTTAATTGCCATGGTCATGTTGTAACAGAGCAGACAAATATGAACTTGTGATGATTATGTATTGCTCAGAGGTCTAAACAGTACCTGTCCGAAAGGAAATGTGGCTTGGCTTTCCCCTTGATAGCTTTGATATGCTGTGCATATTGATGGCCGGTGGTAAAACGGCCAGTTCCCTGTGCCTTCCTGCCTTCCCCTGACCGTGTAGCAACTCATCTTTCCTGTACGGTGGAGTGCTTCCTTTCGCCTTTCATGATATAAATACACAGAAGCAGCTTGTAACAGTTTCTCTGTTGCTGTGATAAAACACAGAGCAACTGGGGAAGGGGAGCTTTAGTTTGGCTTATAGTTGACAGTCCATCATCCAGGGGAAACAAAACAGGAGCCTGGAGACAGGAGCTGAAGCGAGGACTAGGAAGGACCACTGCTTGTGGTCCCATGTCTTGCTCCCATGGCTTTCTCTTTCTTTCTCTTTTATCTTATTTTAATATTAATTTATGATATATAATTAATATGCTAGTTTTATAATTAATTTTATTTGTCATTAAAATATGATTACATTACTCAACGCTTCTTTCCTCCAACCCTTCCCAATCCCTCGCAAATCCATGTACTCTTTCACTTTATTATTGCTGATATATATATATTCATATGTATGAATAAACATGTAAAGATAGCCTAGTGAGTCCATTTAGTGTTGCTTGTATGTATATATATTTGGAGCTAACCCTAAACATTGGATATTGGATAATCAATGGGGAAGCTCATTTCTAGGAAAGACTAATTATCCCTCTCTCAGAAGTCCTTAATTCCCTGTGGCTTTTCCTCTAGCCCTGCTACATAACCCGGAACCAAACTGCTCAGGGTTGGTGTTGCTCAGTGGGCTGTGCTCTCCCACATCAGTCTTCAAGGAAAGGTCCCCGTGCACTTGCCTTCTGTGAAGATAATTCTAATATTTGACTTAAGTTGAAAAAGAAAAACAAAAAAGTAAATGCTGAACAATACAACAATTGATTAGCTCACAAGTTAAGGGAAGAAAGACTTATTTGGGCTCCCAGGGTCCCAAGGACTCAGTGCATCCTGGCCTGGGGTTCAATTCATGACTGTTGACTTTGAAGTGCAAAGGAGGCAGAGAGAAGTTCAGGAGGCAGGCATAGGATAATGCACTCCCAATAAACAGCCCCAGGGACATACATTCTCCACCTAGCCCCTACCTTGCAATGTCCCCAGAAACTCCTAAAGAAGAGCCACTGTTGATGCCTAAGCATCCGTGACCCAGACAGATAAGCTACTGGAAACGTCACGTATTCAAACGACAGGATTTTCATCCTGAAGAGGCATCTGTTGTACTCCCTCGTCTCTTCAACAAACGTACTTTGACTTCCCAAAGTGGTGTGTTTAAATGGCAACACAGGAAGACAAGTTTGAACTTGACCTTTAAGAAAAGAATGCAAGCCGGGCGGTGGTGGCGCACGCCTTTAATCCCAGCACTCGGGAGGCAGAGGCAGGCGGATCTCTGTGAGTTCGAGACCAGCCTGGTCTACAAGAGCTAGTTCCAGGACAGGCTCCAAAGCCACAGAGAAACCCTGTCTCGAAAAACCAAAAAAAAAAAAAAAAAAAAAAAAAAAAAAAGAATGGAAAAGCTGTACCCTGCAAACTGAGAAAGACAAGAAACGAAAGACCCAGATCGGAGGATCCAGGATCCGGAGGAGAATCGCCACAGGCATCTCCCTGCAATCCACCAAAATCACTGAGAATCCGGCCTCTTTCAAAAGGGGTCAAGGTCATCCTATTTGCCTCAAGGCTGTCCTTGAATAATCTGTCATCTCTGCCTTCCTTCTCACAGGTGCTTCAGTGGAACCTGCAGACTCCAGTTGTGTCCTCAATTACTACGGAAAGAACTTTTGCAAGTTATTGAAATGATTATGGAACGTTCAGGCAACTCTGGAGTTTCACGAAAATGCTCAGTTTATTGTGGCTTTGCATCAACTATGTTGCGGGCCTGTTGTAGGCAGCTGCCTATAGATTCTAGAATTAATACCACTTGGAAGTTAACAGAATTTGTAATGCTTTTTAAAAATGCCTAGTGTAGCACTTGAAAAATACTCTGACACCATTGATGTTGGATATCAAGGTAAAGAGGAGATACTAAGGGAGTTCCAGTTCCTCCTGTCCAAAAACAAGGAATTGAGTGGAAACAGATTGCATTGGAAACAGCAGCAACTTATTCAGGAAATATGTAAGTCCAAAGGGAGAAGGAAAGAGTAACAACATACTTTAGTAATGCTAATGGCCCTTGGTGTACAAAGGATGAGGGCTTTTGTGTCATAGCGTGAGCTTTTGGGCTCATTGACAGGTGTGAGCTTGTGTGTGTGTGTGTGTGTGTGTGTGTGTGTATATGTGTGTGTGTGTGTGTGTGTATGTGTGTACTTACATGGGCTTACTTATCCATGCATTAGGAGTTCAGAGATCAATGTTCCTGTTCATATTACATGGAGGTTGTACATCGCTGCAGCTCTTTGGGGTGCTGCTGGGTTCTGCTCAACTGAGCTTCTCCTGTCTTCTACAATCCAGGACAGAGGTTAAGGACTCACTAAAGTGTTCTGCCGACACATCAGGGGCCCAGAACAAAAGTGAAATCACTGATATGCAGATGTATGAACAGTTCCCAGCTTACACTGATGAATCCTGCCCTGGGTAACTTTTCGGTTCTCTCAACCTCATTACACCATGTTAAGACCATCAGGCACAAGATCTTACAAAGTGTGTTCAAACAACACTAAGCTTTATGAAATAACACAAATGTAAGATTTATAATTAGCAGAAAAGTTAAATTCTAAGTTTCATATGTAAAATAGATTATTGTATATTTGACAATATCAACACTAAGTGTCATTAAATCTATACTAATTGTAGAGGTAAAATGGTAGAATATACATACTAATGATGAAAATATTTAATTTTATCTTAATATATACAAAGAAAATATAAATGCAATGGCTTTGAATTGAATGTTTTTTAAATAAACAGTTCGGTACAACACTCAGAAGGGTGATGATTATATTCAAGAAGACCTGGGTTTGATATGAACATTTAGCGTTACAGTTACTTCACTTCCAGGAATAAAACAGATCTCCTTATAGTAATGGTTTAGGTAAAATGCTTTGGTTCCGTGAGGGGTGCCAGTGGACCACAAGTGGTGGCAATGGGCCATGAGGGGTTGTAGCAAGCCACAAGGGGTATCAGGTCCCAGGTAGGGAGCCACGTGGAACCTCTGTGGGTCCCAGATGGGTGGGAGGCAGCGGGTGAGAGACCTCGGTGGGTCAGTGGAGCAGCTGGTCCCACAAGGAGCCCCAGCGGGTAACAGTAGGACAGGCATGTCATGCAAAGAACGTGTACATTATAGTTTATTCAGTGGGTTATGGAAGGAAAGGAAAGGGGAGAGACAGAGAGAGAAAGACAGAGAGGGGGGGAAGGAGGGAAACAGACAGGGGGAAAAGGAGAGGAGACAGTGACAGCAGCCACCTCTTTCAAAGACAGCCAGGGCAGAGAGAGAGCACAGGCTGGAAGTGGGAGGAAGATCCACTTGCTTTGACAGAAGGGAGGAGTGGGTGGAGCTTGTCTTTTAAAGGTACAGGACAAGTCAGTAGCAGGTCATAACATTCCCATCTTTTATAATAAAAAGGTGGGAGGTTAGGCACAACAGGTTAAAGGAATTGGAACAGCGGATTCTCAAGACTGCTTCCTGCTTATTTGTGGGAATTGTCTTGGGGGGAGACCTGAGAAATCTGGGTGCTGGTCACATCCTGAGGTAGCTGGTTTCTTTACTCCTGTCTGAGTCACAGCGCCAATGTTATGGTTTAGATTTAAAAAATGGTGCTGTTCCCTGAGGGGCGGCACGGGCCATGAAGGGAAGCCAGGCCCCACCACCTGAGGCCTCTGTGGGTCCCAGACGGGTGGGAGGTGGCAGGTGAGAGATTTTGGTGGGTCAGCGGGAGACCTTGGGGGGTGAGTCTCATGAGGAGCCATGGCAGGTGAGAGACAAGAGATGGAAAGGCACACCATGCAGAGAGGGGGTTTGGATATAGTTTATTCCATGGGTTATGGAAGGAATGGGAAGGGAAAGAGAAACAAAGAGAGTGAGGGGGAGAGGATGCCGTTGCCACTTCTATCAAAGAGAGATGGGGAAGAGAGAGAGAACAGGCTGGAAGTGGAAGGAAAATCTATTTGCCTCAGTGAAAGGGGGCTAGGCCGGGCTTGTCTCTTAAAGGCACAGGATAGACCATTACATTTAGTTCCAGGCAAAAGTATTTTGAAATGTCTGTGACACTTTTCCTAAGACTCCTGGATGGCCCAAGTCCTAGGTCCCATAGTCACAATTCAGTAATACTTTGAAGTTCCTGTGGTGCCCCCAAGTTAATGAAAGGCAACCAGCCCGATTCACAGCATAAACTGGCAACTGGATTGGCATTCCTTTCAGAAACGCACAGTTCAAACAAGCAGCTGAGAATTAAACATTAAAAAGCTTGGGAAAACAGCTGCCACCAATTAGCTAAAACTTGTGAACAAGAATAGCAAAATTGAAAAACCCAGAAAAAAATGGAAAGAAGAATCCAACACTGACCTCAGTCACAAATAAATAAATCTTTAAAGCAGCATGCTCATGAGCATGTGTTGTTGTGCGGGTCAAATAGTTTCTAACTTGGGGGGTGGTGCATATATTTATAGATTGACTCAGATGCAGCTTTCCCTTGCTCCAAAGTAGTGCTACATAGAAGAGTTTGGGGGCATTACCCACTCTTTCTTTACAGCCTAAAGCCTGTTTCAGGATCTTTAACTTACCTGGTCTGAAGTATGTGATGATGTCCAGCCCATGAAAGACCACAGAGCAGCCTCAGCAGCCCATGGGTGTCACTGGAGAAAGCGCTTATGCGGGATTTCCCACTCCATATTCCTCCTAAACAGAGGTACATGCTGCTGAGAGAAGGTAATGGGTTGGCCTCTGGGAATATAATCTCCAGATTTACAGGTAAACATTTCACAGTCACGCCTATTCCACTGCTGTGAGGAATCTCCTCTGCTGTCATGCTGCATTGCTTCCACTCCAAAGGCTTCAGACCTGGATTCCCTTGGGCTTTGCTTTCATCCTGCAGATATTGGAAAATCATCTCGAGGATATCGCGTCTTTTCTGCCCCATCGAATCTAGGTAGATGAAACTCTTCTTTCTTAGGTCTATTGCCACCAGGCTCCTGTGCACATCCAGGTGAACTGACAACAGAATATGTTCCTTTGCAAAGAGGTTTACTGCCTAGGTCCATCTTTTGACTGACCTGTAGTCCCCATACTTTAATTTTGTGTAAACGACAGTATTAAATGCAAGAACTGATGGGTATCCTTGATTTTGATTTCCTTCCATGAGAAGAGTCATGTAAAAATTGATGACGTCATCATCGAGCCACTGAGCCTCCTGTAGTATCTGCATGTCTCCTCAAGAAATTTGCAATTTGGCCGGGCGGCGGTGGCGCACGCCTTTAATCCCAGCACTCGGGAGGCAGAGGCAGGCGGATCTCTGTGAGTTCGAGACCAGCCTGGTCTACAAGAGCTAGTTCCAGGACAGGCTCCAAAGCTACAGAGAAACCCTGTCTCGAAAAACCAAAAAACCAAAAAAAGAAAAAAAAAAAAAGAAATTTGCAATTTGAAGGCACAACTCAGATCTCATCTTGTGGCTCTGAGCCTAGCACACTACTGATTTCCTTTTCCATGCCCACATCAAGGCCATGGTCCAGGCCTCTGTCCTTCTCTTGATCTGCAAGAGCCTTTTCCTTGGCCTCAGGTATTGGTATTTTGTTGTTGTGAATGCCATGGCTGACACTGTCTACGCAGATTTGGGCCTGGGCCCCTCCCAGAAAGTCAGGCTGGGGGTGGTGTCCCCTACTGTCATCTTTGAGGTTTGTTCCAACTATCTCCTCTGTATCAGAAATTTTCTTCTCTGAACATCTCTTCTCCCTTTTGACTGGTGATGGGTCTTCTCTCAGAACGGCACAGGCAGATTATTCTGGCTCAAACCAAATTGTTCAGATTTGTGAATTTGTCCTTCCATATAGCCTTTGATCTTCTTCGTGGTGTTCACAGGGCTCGCGTGAGCTCTGTGAGGCTCAGAGCTCACATGATCACTGGGTTGAAGGTTTTTCAACAACTTTTGGTATTTTTTGTTGTGGTGTTTCTGAACAACTTCCTCTGTGACCCTCCCACCAACCACAGACGTCACAGTCACAGCCTCTTTCTGAGAGCCTCTGGCATACTCTTGGGGCTTTAGCAGTAATCGACCCTTTGCCTAGAGTTTCTTTACCTGGTCCTTGTTGGGTTCTTCACACCTAGGATCAATTTCACCCTGTTCCTGTTTCACCTCTTCGGGGGCTCAGCTAGCTTTTCAGCCTGCACATTGGTTCCTCTCTCTTCCTGGGATTTCATCTTTTGACCTGGATATTTAGGGTTCATGGTTCCATGCTGCTGGTGAGGTTGCCATATACAGGAACTACTCAGATTGCCTTTGCTCAGGTGTCTACTGTCTGCTGCAGTACAGCCTTCTGATTTCCAAGTCAAAGAGCAAGTCAGCCTGGTTGTTGTCCTCTTTTTTTAAAAAAAATTAATTGGGGGCTGGAGAGATGGCTCAGAGGTTAAGAGCATTGCCTGCTCTCCCAAAGGTCCTGAGTTCAATTCCCAGCAACCACATGGTGGCTCACAACCATCTGTAATGGGGTCTGGTGCCCTCTTCTGGCCTGCAAGCATACACACAGACAGAATATTGTATACATAATAAATAAATATTTTTTAAAAGTTAATTTATTTTACTTTATTTTATGTGCATTGGTGTGAAGGTGTAAGAGGCCCTGGAACTGGAGTTACAGACAACTGTGAGCTGCCGTGTGGGTGCTGGGAATTGAAATCTGTTCCTCTGGAAGAGCAGCAGCCAGTGCTCTTAACCACTGAGTCATCTTGTCAGCCCCGGTTGTTGTCCTCTTGATGTCTGAAGGATCACTGAGTCCATTCAGAGGAGTTTTATCTATGCTAGTCCTATTGGTCCAAGGTCAGAAACTGCAGGACGAGGAGCTCAGATTTCCTCTGGTGCTGGAATTGGTAGGAATATGACAGATGGAGGCTACAGTATCAAAGAGTACTTTTCTTTCCATGAGTCAATTGAATCTTGTCTTTGAGGTGGCAGCTCACCAGTCGCACTGTGGAAAACTCTGTGGAGTTCAGGCACTGCCTTTTGTGTTGGGGGGAAGTGAGGCTCCAGAGCACAATGAGCCTCTGTGGACCCCAAAATTTGGAAGTTACAGTGAATGTGGAAACAATATCCCGAAGACACCAGACCTCAACAGCGCAGCTGACGCACTGGAAGCGAGACTGCGTCCCTCCACCATTGCCTGGCTCTGGGCTTTCTTAGCTAGTTATGACGCAGTGTGACACATCATGACAACATTCTAAAATGAGTTGAGGCTCCGTCCACCGTCATGCATGTCATACAAATTGATGGAAGACGATGAATTTGAATGAGACTGGAGAGGGGTAAACATAAGAGTTTGGATGGAGGTGTCCCCAGATGTTTAAGTTTTAGTTGATTCCAGATGTAGTCAGATTGACAACCAAGATTAGTCACCATATATGATGCATACACACAATAGAAGATTTTTTTTCCATGCAAAGAAAAATTATGGCTATACATGGAGACAGTCTGCCAAATGAAACCTGGTAAGGGTTACATTACCCCACTTAAAGAGATGTGAAGAATTGCAGGCTCAGGGAAATGGGGAAGACAAAGATGGCTGCCCAGGTTTGGGGCAGGAGCAAAAGGAGGAGATGTGGTCAAGTATGCAAACTAGATGACGGTCTGCTAGGAAGGTATTGTACTGTGGGGTAACTATGGTAAACAATGCCGTACTGGAAGGGCCCTTCAGGTCATTGAACCCAGCACATAAACAGCACCACCTGCCAAATTTAAATAAAGACCTAAACCATGAATGTCCATAGTTCTGAGACAGTCTCTAAATGTCCTAACTTTGCTTTTTTGGCTTCTGTAGTTCTGCTTCTGGCTAACTGTTTTTGTTAACTGAAGTATGTCAACCCAGAATATGATTTTTTTAATGTTTTAATTGGTTATTTGGAAATTTCACATAATGCACCCTGGTCACATTCGCTTTCTAGTCCTTTTAAGTCTATTCCTCCTGCCCCCATCCTTGTAACCGCCTCCAAAACAAAAAGGGAAACAAAAGAAAAAAAATACCCATATACTCACGGGAGCATGGTCAAACTCCCAGTGGCCAGCCCCTTAAAGATAACTGAGTCTATCTGTGAAATTCTACCCTTCAGCCTCCTTATCACAAATTTTAGGAGTTTTCAATGGCTTCCTGTCTAGACTGTTTTCTTTCCCTGGCAGAGGGGTGGGAGAGGCTGGAGGTGGGAGTTGGGAAGGAGCAGTTGTCACAGAAGCCTTCTGTGTGTCTCAACTGTGAGTCTGCAGCCATCGATAGCACTGCAAACGAAGTTTCCTTGCCTTTTATGATGGGCCAGCACAGACCATGGAGTTCCGCATTGTTCAGGCCATTCACTGAACTGAGTACTGAACGTGCAAAGTATGAAGATACAAGGGAGGGACAGGACACACCTGGAAGACAGGCACGAGGCGCTTGTAGTCCCAGCTTTCACCTTTACCTGTCTTTTACTGTCTTGGACTATTCGTGTGAAATATTTTCTGGCCCAGTTACTCCTCTTACATCTAAATGTGTTTATTTTAAAAAGCAGCTAGAGAGTTGACTCAGTTGTTAAAAACACTTGCTGCTCTTTCTGAAGATTCTGGTTCAATTCCCAGAAACTACCCAGTGGTTCACAACTTCCAGAAGATCTGGTGGCCTCTTTAAAAAAAAGATTTATTTATTTATGTTATGTATTTGAGTGCTCTATCTGCATATATGACTTAATGCCAGAAGAGGGCATCAGATCCCACTGTAGATGGCTGTGAGCCATCATGTGGTTGCTGGGAATTGAACTCAAGACTCCTGGAAGAGCAGACAGTGCTGTTAACTGCTGAGCCATCTCTCCAGTGCCCTCTTATGGCTTTTGCGGGCATCAGGCATGCATGTGGTATGCAGACATACATGCAGGCAAAACACCCATACATAAAAACTAAAACGTTTAAAGCCAGTGTAGTGACAAACACCCTTGATCCCAGGACTCAGGAGTCAGAGGCAAGCGGATCTCTGCAAGTTTGAGGCCAGTCTAGTCTGCAAAGCGAGTTCCAGGATACCCAACATAGTTACACACAGAAACCCTATCTCGAAAAATAAATAAATAAACAAACAAACAAACAAACAAACAAACAAACAAATAAATAAAATGTTAAAGCAGGCAGCATGTCCAGCCTATTTCATTATGATTTCCACTATTCAAAAACAAACAAAACCCCCCACCAAGGTTTAAACATAGAGACTGCAGCTAAGAACTGTCTAAAGGTCCAGTCTCTGACAACCATAGAATAAGACTCCTCTTTCTTCCATGGTTCCGCTCTTTTGAGACAGATTCACTGTGTAGCTTCCATAGCTAGTTGTTGAGGTGAGACATAATTGCTCCTGGTGGCACCCATCTTTGCCCGAGAGAATGTTAAGCACCGAAGACACTCCACCTGGATCTTGTTTTCTTCTTGGCAGAACTGGCCTTTGGGCAAAGAAATGCCCATACCTCAACCACTGACAAAGATACATAGTATCCGTAAATGGATTAAACAGGACTGTCAAATCCTGCCAAGATAGGGTAAGATAGTTTTGAAAAGTTTCTTGCCTTTGAAAATGGTCTGTCAGTCATTTTAGGCCTTAGCCAAAGTTGGTTGCTTCAACATTGCAAATAAGACTTTGGTCTTATTTTGCCCAGGTAGCCAGTTGTCTCTGTCATTTGTTGCACGTTTTGGAAATTGCTTGATTGCACTTCCTGCTTACTCAAATAATATTGTTTCCCTTCTCAGATCTTCGATGAGGTTGAAGAGTAGATACTTATAGTTACCTTCCTCATGATTTAGCCAAGCTTAATTTCAATGCAAGATTTAGGCTCCTTGAAATAGAATGTTTAGTAAAACTTTTGTTATGTGTTCCTTGCTTAATATTGTTTATATTGTTTGTAATTTTATATTTGGTATCTGTTCCTATTGTATATAGTTGTATTGCATTTGGATCGATCTTGTTTAGACAAACAAAAGGGGGAGATGATGGGGAAGCTCTGTTAACCAATCACATCTAGTTAAAGTGTGGCTACCTGGAGCCCAGGAAGAAACACTGAGAGGGATCAGGTGTGCACTCTTTGCACGATTCCCGCCAGACACAGAGGAAGTCGGACTGACCATTCTTGTGAAGTGAGTTTCCCCTTATAATAATTAAAAATATAATTATTTATCTTTAAGCTGGCCTGGTTATTTCCCGAGTCGAGCTACCCTCAACAGCTAGTCTTGTTGTCAACCTAACTACATCTGGGATGAACTAGAACCAACATTCTGAGTACTGTAAAGGGTTTTCCTTGATTGACTCACTTGAGGTGTGAAGACCCACCTTAAACCTGGGCCACCCTTCTGGTGGCAACCTCTACAAAGGACATGGGAGAAGGAAGCTTATGCTCCCTGCCTGCTTGCTTTCACCTTGGCAAGTTCATTCCTGCACTGGTTACCGTCTACTTCTTGAGGATTCCAGCATATACTGAGGCCATCCAGCTGAGTCATCCAGCCTCGTGAGTCAAACGACAGATAGATCCTTGGACTTTCCATTGTGAGACAGCCATTCAGAGCCAGTGAGCCTCCCTAATAAACCCCTCACACATGCATGTGTTCATTCATTCTATCAGTTCCGTTTCTTTAGAGAACCCAGACTAATACAGCAGCCGAGGCTGGGCTCGAACCCAGATAGTCCCTCTCCCTCACCCCTCCCAAGTTCTGGGACTCCACATGGGGACCAAGCACTTCTCCACCTTCTTCTTTACAACGGGGACTGAATTTTCCCTTGAGGACCACTGCAGATCCATTTTCAAAGGGCAGTAAGCAAATATATTTTATACCTGTACTTTCTTTTACAATGCAAATGAGATGTCAGAGAATGGGATAAAAAGAAGGAATTAGACCATGGAACCACCTGTGTTACGCTGCCTCTAAACACTTGTGAAAACCTATGGAAAATGTGACATAATGTGCAATCCAGTATGGACCAGGAACCTCGGTCAGTACTGATGCTACCGCTGGTCATGGCTCTGGGCCAAGTGTTCCAGGTTCTTGGCCTCTTCTTTCAGAATGAAATAAATGCATGCAGAGATTGCAAAGTAGCAGAGACACTTAAAAGCCAAGTGATGGTATTGCCCAGAAAGAAACATGCTGTCTAGAGCCACGGCACGTTCTAGGGGTGAGCGTACTCAAGTGCCCCACTTACCCTTTTATGGTGTTCAGGAGGAGGGGTCCTTGCTCTCTTTAATGACTGCAGACTTTCCCCACTGAGCACAGATCTCTGCAGCAAATGAAGAGTATCTTCACAGCCTGTGTCTCTAGAGAGAAGGTGAGAAAAGCAGGCAGCCTGTAAGTATCTCTTACCAAAGTGAAAGCAGAAGAGAACCGAGGGTTCCTCTGCTTCCTAAAATATGGGCAAGAAGGGATCCGAATTTGCTAAGACATCTTTGTCGCATTTTGCTCTGTGTGCGCGTACTATTCCGCCTGTCATTCTGACCGCTGAATTGCTGCCGTCATTTCTGGCCTGGCCTAACTTGGGCTGTTTTCCTTTGAGAGCTAATACCATCTTCTTAAAATAAGTGATGGGATCTAATATTTCCTTCCGCATGGGCTCATGGAATATTCATATTCCGAGTCCATTGTGCAGCAGACACGCTGGAAGCCGTAGCAGAATTCTAAGAGCCGAAAATGGTTGTCCTAATGAGAGGCTCACAGAAGAAGGTGTTCAGAAGTCACACACACAGGAGATGAAAGAAGGCAGAGCTGTTTTAATTGTGAATTGTGCGAAATGGAAACACGGTTTCGAGCACAGGCCTGAAGCTATGACAAAGTAGCTTCTGTTGAACGAAATGGGGTTTAAAGTTCTCATTAATTCGGCTTCAGACACCTCTCTGAATATCAGATTCAAGGTTTTGGCAAGAGAGCAGAGCTGAATCATCCAGTTGAGTATTTCAGACTAACTATTCACCTTCTTTTTCTCTCTTGCCTTGCCGCTGAGTACAGTCCCTCTCTTTCCTTTCTGCCCCTTTCTTCCGTCTCTCATCGGGTCCCCTGCACCACCAGGGCAAACTCCCTTTTATCGTCCCCTCCCGTGCTTTTGCCTGCCACGGAAGGGGCATCAGAATGAAGTTGGCAAGACTTTTCAACAGCTTGTCTCTCCACTCTGCCACGCGCCCCCAAAAGAAAATGGGTGTTTACATCATTTCCACCAGCTACGGTTGCTATGGTCCAAGTGTCTGTTAAAATAGTCACTGACATTTCTGGGCTGGGCTCCTTGATAAGCACCCTGGATTAATCCAGCCTGAGAGTCAGTTTGCTCTAAATCTGGGCAGGGGTCAACGCAGCTTTCATTTGGCTGCTCCGAAGAGGGTACTGAATACTGCATTTTGTTTAGAACAGACAAGGGCTGCTGGGCTCATAGTTCATTAGGCTGGACTACAAGGTACTACCGCCTCTATGTTCAGAAATAATCAAGCATTTTGAATGTCATGTGGTTTAGCTTCATAACTACCCAGTAAATACTGATTAGAATCGAGTTGAAGAAGCTGGACATAGTGACTAACACCTGTCATTCTAGCCTTAGGAGGCTCAGGCAGGAGGATTGCTACAAATCCAAGGCCACTCTGGGCCACACAGTGAGCACCTGACCAGCCAGGGCTACCTAGCAACACCCTGTCTCACACCCCAACAACAAAACAATAGAAACAACAAAAACCAACTCCTGATCCCAAGGCAGTAAATAGATTTTGTTCTATAGAATATTTGAAATGGCATTTATAGAATATTTGAAATAAACACATTGCATTAAATCAATTCTCAGCTATCACAGGAAGTTCCAAGATGAAGATAAATATGATAGTGACGCATGTGCTGAAGTCTTCTACTTCAGTAGTGGCAGGGGCGCTGACATCTTCTACCTCGGTAGTGACGCGCATGCTGACATCTTCTACCTCGGTAGCGACGAGCGCTGACATCCTCTACTCTGTAGTGACGCGGGCGCTGACATCTTCTACCTCGGTAGGGACGAGCACTGACATCCTCTACTCTGTAGTGACGCGGGCGCTGACATCTTCTACCTCGGTAGGGACGAGCACTGACGTCCTCTACCTCTGTAGTGACGCGGGCGCTGACGTCTTCTACATCAGTAGTGACGCAGGCAATGAAGTCTTCTACCTCGGTAGTGACGTGCATGCTGACGTCTTCTACCTCGGTAGTGACGTGCATGCTGACGTCTTCTACCTCGGTAGGGACGAGCACTGACGTCCTCTACCTCTGTAGTGACGCAGGCACTGACGTCTTCTACCTCAGTAATGATGCAGGCGATGAAGTCTTCCACCACTGTATGCGCGGGCCTTAACTGCCTGTGTGAGCAAAGTCACTAGGACACGACAATAGGCTGTGTTTACCCAGCAACTAGTATGTACCAGAATTAGCGCTAAGTGCTTTAGACGCATTGTATTTACCCCACCACAAACCTAAGGTGTCTGTTTCAGTCTTACAGATGGAAAGGCTAAAATGAAACTCTTACCGAGGAAACAGTTTCGTAGAGACACATGAAATGAACAGTCTCCACGCCTGCACCATGACTAGCCTAATACAATTCTTTTGTAAGGATATTCTTGTGAAGTCCTTTAGTTCTGAGCAAAGATTCATATGGATAGAATCACCTGGAGAATTTCTTCCCACTCAGTCTTTGGACCTTGAGGTTTCTTTGCTCCTCAAAATGGCGTCTATGCTGGCTTTCCTGACATGGCTTCCTAGAGTTTCTTAGGACCTCGGGCTTTCCTTTGAAGGCCTCAGAAATGCACAGGACAAGATCCAGCTGGCCTGTGTGCACATGAGCATTGAGAAGTGTCGGCTTAGGTGTAGCGTGTCTGAATTTTAAACAGTTTCTAAAGTGATTCTGATGTGGTAACCAATGGCAGACCACGCGTTATAAAATGTCCCAGGGCTTTGATCCCAAAATGTAATTCACTGAAATCCTAAGTGTAACAGGTTTGAAGCCAGGGCTCTTGGGGAGCCCAGACAGTGCAGTGTGTCTGCTCAGAGACTCGGGGTCTTGAGCTGGGGCCTGGTCCATGAGTGAACACACCAGCATGAGGAAGCTTAACCTCTTCATTTTCAGTCCCCCTGGGGGACAAGAGTGTCCCCGTTCATTGAAGGGGAGTCTCAGAATGGCCCACATCAGATATGAAATGCACTGAAGCCAAAATGATAGCTGAAAAAAATGTAAGCGAACTCAGAAATGACTATATATTTCCATCCACTGTTTTCAAGAGTTGCCAGAATCTGGGAAGGTGAAGCAACTCTGGTCAAGTGCCCACTAGGAACGCATGAGTACCTGAGTTTGGATCTCTGGCAAACGTGAAAAATTCTCATTGGGATGGTGTGTCTGTCATCTCCCTGCTGGGAAGGCAGAGTCAGGGGACTCCCTGGGGCTTATTGGCCAATCAGTCCAACAAAATGGCTGAACTCCAGGTTCAGAGTGAGACCATGTTCAGAACATGAGGTGGAAAGTGACTAAGGAAGACAGATGATGTCCGTGTATTTCCTCCACACGGATAGGTACTACATATACACACATGTGCACGAAAGTGCATGCACACACACACACACACACACACACACACACACTGTTCAATTATTTAGCACTGAATCGACGTTAACACTTCAGGAAGTGATGTTTTGTGACTGCCAGGCCCCTGGTGAACACTTGCTCCAAGGGTAAATGGTTAAATGGTAAATGAACTTCTACTTATGGAAATCTGGGCCATCCAGAAAGGGCAGGAATCTCACCACTGGGCAAATTTCTTATAACTTTCCCCTGAAGAGTGAAGATATGTACATTAGGCGGCAGTCTGGAGGTGCATAGGGCTAGGAAAATAGCCACCACAAGGTGGAGCAAAGTCGCAGAGAACTGATGTGAAACCCAACTTCACCAACCTGGTCACCTGGCTTTCTAGGGTTTAAATCCCAGCCATTCGCCACATTCAAATTGGGGAATAAATTTGGTTCTCAAACATAAGAAAGATAATTACACTGAACGACCAAATAAGAAACAAGCTCCATCGGTATACAACCACGATAAGAACAGCTCTTCTTGGTGGATGTGAACCTGCTTTCTTCCCAGAGGCAAGGAATTTACAGTCCCACGGGAAATAGAGTCGACCATGGCAAAGAAGGCAGTCTGGATGGAGGAAGATGGGCACTGGAATTCTGTGCTTGTTCCGCTTTAGTTACTGAACCCTTTGCCTCCAGATTCTCATCTGTAATTCGCGGGCAGTAGTGTCCACCTTGTGGGGTTCTTGTGAGAATGTGTACAACATGCTTACCTTAGAGAGATTTGCTCACACACAGCAATGTCACGCCAAGAACATTCAACATATTACATTGCTGATTGGACACTGTGATCGTTTATGCTGTCAACTCCCTAGGTTCTAGAAGTATCCAGAAGACAAGCCTCTGGGCTTGCCTGTGATGGTTATCTCAGTGAGGTTAACAGGAATGGGAAAACCCACCTTAGACTGTGTGGCTCTGTTCCATAGGCTGCAGTCCAGGACTGAACCAAAAGGTAAACAAAAGCCGAATATGAACATTCAAGTCTCTCTGCCCCTCTCCAGTGGACAAAATCCCTCAGGCTGCCACTGCCATACTGTCCCCTAGGCTCCCGCTGGATGCCGTCCCCCGGGAAGGACTGACTCTCCAACTGGACGTCAGAATGAGCCCTTTATCTCCTTTGTGGCATTTGTCAGGACAACTTACCACAGCAGAGAGAAAGGTTTGTCGTACAAGCAGCATGATGAAATCAAAGATGGGTGAGGTACCGTCTTTGATTTTAAATATGTTTCTGTTAAAGTTGACGAAGACTGGGTGTGGTGGTGCAGGCAGAGGAGCGCCTTGAGTTTGAGGGCAGCTGGGCCACAACGGCAAGACTCTCAAAAACAAGAACGACGGCACACAGGTAATCAGAACAGATTATAATAACGGTGAAATGTGGTTGGTGTGTGCAAAAGCACTTCAGCTGACTGTCGATACCGTAGGCAGCTGCTTACCGTGGTATCCAGGGAGGTCTCATCTTCCAGGGAGGAAGCGAACATCTAGATGTCTTGAGCTGGATGCCTAGGGTGGTTTGAGGGAGAATGGTCACCATAGGCTCTTATGTTTGCTGCTTGGCCCTCCCTCTCTCTGTCTGTCTCTTATCTCAACATGTAAGTGCTCAGCTGCTGCTGCAGCCCAGTGCCTGCCTGATGCTATGCTCTCCATCAAGATGGCCGTGGACTCACACTCTGCAACTGTAGACAAGCCTCCAGTTAAAGGCTTTCTTGTATAAGGAGCCTTGGTTATGGTGTCTCTTCACAGCAATAGAACAGGGAATAAGACGGAGTTTAACCAGAGGCCCTTCTGTTGGAGAATTAAAGAATTACCTCAGTAGAAGCTTATTCTATTCCAAGGATCTAGGAGCTAACACACTTTAAAAATGAAGAAACAGAGGTCTAGGGAGGTACAGTGATATATACACATAGCTATACATGCTAAGGCTCGAACTCACCACTGAGCCCACTGTGTCTGGGGCTCCGTTCTAGGCTCAGGCAACAATTCACTTGTAGTAGTTCAGTCCCTTCTCAGGTACAAATATGGAATCATCTCTGATGGCACCATTGGGGATGAGAATCCCAGTTAGATTTGAAGGAATCCCATTTAAAGGGGACTTTGATTGTCAACCACGTAGTCTCCCTGCCTCTGCTCTCTCTCTCCTCAGGCTGAACCATGCTTCTGCTCTGCCAGGAGTTATCACACCAATGCACCAATCTAACCATGGCGCTTCTCAACTTAAAAGGCTCTCCGCTGTCCCAGGACTGTGTCTAGGCGGTTTCTCTCAGTTGGCTCTGAGCCTCTTTTCCAGTTTCTGCCCTGGACACTCTGGAGCTTGGCTGTGTATTGCTTCCTAAGAGAGATGCACCTGCAGCCAGGGCAGCCCATGCCTGAGTGAGCCCCAGACACAGAGGGCTTGGTAGTGAGCCCACTACTTCCTTAGAATCGAATCTTTCTTAGTCTAACCCCCCGTGTAGTGAAACAGAAAAGCAAATGCTTTGGGGTAGGAACGGAGCTGGCACCGCTTAGCTAGAATGCACTAAACCCTGGCTTTCGTCCCCAGCTCTACACATAACCAGCTGGGGGACTGTGATCTCAGCATTCAGGGGGTAGAAACTCGCACCAGGAGTTCAAGGTCATCCTGATCCACTAGCAAATTTGAGGCCAGCCTAGGCTACAGGAGACTCGTCGTGTCCAAAATAAAAGAGCTTTCCTCTTACATTCTTTTCTGTTACAGAAGGGAACATCACTAAAAATTAAATTGATGCAATAAGCAATTTTAAAAATGCCAACCCATTACATATATATGACACCTGCATATGTTTAAAAAGTATTTTTCACCTTCAATCGTACCTAATATATTTGAGTTTATTACCCAGAGTAAAATACGTCTTTTCTCTGAAATGTGCCATCTCCTCACTAAAATCACCAACTACTTACTAGTTAACCCTTAAACACAGGAACTGGGGGTGTGGCTCAGGGATAGTCTGCCTGTACGAGGCCATTGGTTAATGCTCCATCAGGGCAAAGTAACAATCAATTGTTGAAGTACTATTCTACGATTTTTTTTTACTCCCCAAACTGCCTCATGCACATAGCCCGTTTTTCTTTCCCTTTCTCTCCTCAAGTCCTATACTTGAATGAGACTATTTTCCCTACAGTATCACCAACTGCCTGTAATTATTTACTTATTCAATATGTGGTGAGATCCTTTAGGACGGGTGCCTAAAGCAGATCTCCGCCCCCTCCCGCCCAGGCTCGTGTTCGGTAGCACTAAGAACTAATGTTCATCACTGACTACGGGAATGAACGATCAGAGTCTAAAAGTCTCTACGACCTTTATATCTCACAATGGAAACATTTTGGCAACAGGTATGCCTTGCCATATCGCTTTGATAAATCAGGATCACAGCATTTAGGAAATTAATTTGAGTACAATTACACAGCTGTCATGAGGCCTCCCTGCATCCTAAGAAAGACTGGGTTGGCCAGAACAACTGAAGAACATCTGAAGGGTAAAAACAGCTGGATGAAAGCAACATCCTAGGAGTGACTGATTCCTATTATACCATGCTTTCTCTGCCATCCTAGTATCCGAGATGCGTCTAGGACAGAGAATGGGATGAGGTCAAGAAGTTTTCTTCCCTGCCTCAACTGTAGAGCTTCGTCCTCCTATTTTTAACAGGAAGGTCTTTCACAATCCAATGCTCAGTTTTCCTCCTGGGATCCAACATCTTGGAGTCTATTACCGATGACCCAAATCAGGACTTCAACCACTGGATGAGGTCGTGGCCAGAGCCCAGCTGGAAGGCGGCAAGAGGGTTTGTTCCCAAGTTCAGTGGGGTCTCCCGCCGAGCCCCAGCAGAGCAAGGCGCGCAGGGGGCGCCGCCCAGGGCGGCCGCCGTTGGGTGTGCAGAGCTCCGCTCGGGTTGGCCACCAGGGGCATCCATCTTCCAGGACGAACCCAGAGCAGGGCCAGGGCGAGGGCGGAGAAGGGGTCGGCCCTGGAACGCCGTCCCCTCGGGCGACAGGACCCCGCCTCGCCTGAGTCCTCTCGACCGGGCGCTCAGAGCGGTGGGCCGAGCGAGCGTCGGGGACTGGGCGGCCGCCGGGCGGGGGCGCGGCTCCGGGTGCGCGTGTCGTCGCGGCCGCCAGGGGGCAGCAGCGGCCAGTGGGCGGCGGAGAAAGAGCCCAGGCGCCCGGCGACCGAGGAGGCAGAGGACCCTCGCGGCGCCGGCTTCCGAGACGCGAACTCCGCCGGGGCTGAACCCGGCGCGTCCTACCGTCGCCGCCGCCGCCCTCCGAGTCCCGCCGAGCGGACACGCGTGGGGACTGTCACCCCTTCGGCCTGCCGGGCGTTAGCACAGGCGGCAGCATCCCGAGCTCGGGGCGCAGGCAGGAAGGGAGGTGGCGGCGGCGGCCGGCGGGGCGCGACCCCCGCGCGGGTCTCAACAATGGTGCTCGGCGCTGGCGCGATCCCCGCGTCCGCCCCGCGGCCGTAGAGGAAGCGGCCGGGAGACGCCCCCCGCCACACGCTCGCCCGAGTTTGCGCGGCTGGCCTCACCGGCTGGGGCTCCGCTCGCTCGCCAGCGCCCACGGCGGCTCAGCCCGGAGCATGGTGCCGGCTCCCGGCTCTCTCTAAACGCTCCTCTGCCTCCTCCTCTCGCTCCTCCCGTCCCTCCCGAGGGTGCTGCCTCGGGCTTCTCGGCGAGAGGGAGTACAACTCTCTGCCTCTGCAAGGAGACTGGCCGGTGACCACCCGACCAGAACTTGCCCATTGAAAGCAAGCCCGGAACAGCCGGAGAATGTCCACCCCGAGCAGATTCAAAAAGGACAAAGAGATCATAGCCGAGTATGAAAGTCAAGTGAAAGGTAAGGATGGGAGCGGCTGCCTCGCTCCTTTTGTGTGCCTGCTTGTCATTGTGCTCCTGGAGTTCCCGTGTGTAACTTGGTTGTCTGCGTGGGCGGAAGGTGGCGAGGGGACAGCTCGGCTCTTGGCTGAGCCCCCAGGGCGTCCTATAAGCCACTCTTAACCTGATCAGACCCACTGGGACAGGATACCAGGTGGCTTCCCCAACGCTGAGACAACTGGCTGGAACTTAATCACCTTCAGCTGGCGATTTACTCAAAGGCCGGCAGCGCCCAGAGTTCCTGCCCAGTGGTCATCATCACAATCACTCCCCCCCCCCCCTTTTAATAAATGTGAAATCATTGTCACGGCATATTTTTTCTATGGAGTCATTTTGGTAAAGTCTGAACGCCTTAGTGGTCGAGCGCCTCGCTGATGAGGCTGCTTCCGACATACATGCACACTTTTCTCTGTTAATTTAGTAGGGCGAGTCCCCTTTATGAAATCGCTCTCTCCATGCCGTGCCACTTAAACCCACAGCGACTGCTGGAATCTGACTCCTCCTTTTTAGCAGGACTCGGGTGCCATCCTTCACACTCACACGAGGATATTGCTTTATCATTTGCTGGAGGGCACTTGCATATGAAATGAAGGCTTGAGTAGCTGAGTGAGTAGTTTCAGCTCATTTGCATAGCCAACTAACGAAGGCAACCTAATTAAGGTGGACTGAGCCTTTTTACTTTCTGTGCTTCATACTTCTAAAAATATTTTTTACTTCCCATTCAAGTGTTTTGTTTTGCACTGGGTGTTTTAATAAACAGCTATGTGTTTGCGCTCCCCGCCCCCCTCGAGTGTGTGGTCTCTCTGTATATTTCCTGATGGAGACAATGGATGGAGTGTTGATCACTGCTGATCAGTGGTGCATTTAATGCAAAGTTGGAAAAGATTGCTCTGTCAACACCTATGTGTATACCTGGTGTTCTGAAAGGGAAGAGGCTGCCGAGCCAACACTAACTGTGCTTCCCCGGGGAAAGGCTGGAGCCTCCCTGTTCTTTTGTATGAGCCCTGGAGAGGACTTGTGCCCAGGGAATCCTGGGTCACCTGAGTGGGAAGGTAACTCAAGACAAGTTCCAGTCAAACAGGACACACATTTCAGGGCTGGCCTTCAGAGTGGAGTTAAGTATTTTCTGCAACCCAGAATTCTTTATGCCTGTCATGAAGACACTTTATACTCCCATGAACTCTGAACATTGATGCTGAAGTTATATTAGTAGAGAATTATTTCCTTAAGTCAGGGAAACTTTCTAATGAGAAGAACAGTTTTCTTCCGTATGCCCAGCGCAGCCTAAAACCTTTCATTGACAGGCAAGGACTCCTGCTCAATCACCGGTTCCCTGCGCAGGTCTTTGGTTTTCCTCATGGTTCTTTGTGGCAGGTCTTCCAGAAGTGGCAATCTGGTTTGCTTACTGCTGGGAGCGCTTCCTGGCACACTTCCCGTCCATAAACCTCTCCTGGTTTGGGTATCTCACTTCAAGCCATTTTGACTGCAATTGACCCCTTATTTGAAAAAGAAATCGATTCCAGGAACCAAGTATTTGAATATTACCATAATTTCTTCGTGGGGGGGGGGAGTTCTGTGATAAGCAGTAACTGGAGTATTTGAGTATAAACATTCTTTATTAAAGATGAACCAAATGGGATTTGTTATAATGTATCAAATCTTAAATTAAGGAAAAATGATGAACATGGTGAAAGGTATTTCTGAAATAACTCAGTCCCAGGATATGTGGCTTTTACCTTACTCCCGTCCATTGTCCACACCCAGTTCTAGGTTTAGGACTTCAGTGAACCTGCCCAGCCTTGCCTGGCCCTGCCCTGTGGCCAGACTTTACCCTGCCTGTGTTCCCACTGCCAAGGAACCTGAGTTCTCTGTATTCATATGCAAACATGGGAATGGCTATCTTAATTCAGAGAGGTCAGTCCCAGCCACAGATTCACCTGTCCTCCCGGGCAAACCCTGAGAGTGACAGTTCACAGAGCTTACAGCCAGCTGTCCTGTGAAGCAGACCCCTTATGGAGAGAACCTGAGAGACACCTCTGGGGGGCTCCTGTCCTCTTCCCTTCCCTGCCGCCTCTTCAAGGTCCTGCAGGCACCAGGCCAGGATTTAGATTTGTGCTTTTGGATAACCTACTCTTTAAATCCCACCTAGCTCCTTCATCCGATGCTAAACAAAAGAAGCAGCCTCTTCTGTTGCTGAGGGAAGAACCTGCCTTTGTTGGCTGCATTAGGTCTGTTCCCAGTGAATGAAGCCACAGGCGTGAACTCAGGGTAGCTTGGGCAGGCGAATGGATGGTTCTGAACCGTTTCCATTTTAGGTGATTTTTTTTTTTCACCTTCTAACTTTGAGCCCAAGACTCTTGGGGTATTGTTCTTTCTTGTTACCTCCCATTTCCCTGACAACAACTGGATTTACCTCAGAATTCCTGGGGTAGTATTTTGATCTGATAGAATAACTCAAGTTCCTAGATTTTATCACTGCGGCTGCTTGCAAAGGCTGAGAGAGCAAGACTACCTGGAGCTGTCCTCAGCCTCTGGTAATAACGTGTGATTTCATGTGTGTGGCCATAACTGCATTTAGTTCTGTGATTCATGTTGGATAGGTCTCTTGTTTGTCTCTGGGGTGTGGTTTTTCTTATCTATGAGGAATTTACATTTTCTCAGTCCTTAGGGTCTTTGAATCTAATTGAAGATGTCATGAAAATTCATATTAATTGCTTCATAAAATGTTCAGGCTCTTCCCTTTTTTTTTTTTTTTTCTTGGCTGTCCTGATGTGGATGGAATCATCTTTGCTTTTAATTTTTTCCGTAATGAGTCAATTGAGTTCTTGGGAAATCAAATTATAATTCAATAAAGAATATGGAAAAATAAAACGATGATCAGATAAATATAGAAGAAATTTGTAAAATGAAATAGGAGTTATCCAGATAGTTAAAGAACTGTTCAATAGGGGCAGAAGCATACATACCAAGCCACCATTGAAAGGCATGTGGTAATTTGGAGTAGAGAGTCTGGCCATGTCCTGCATGTCAGCCAGCATCTCAAACACAGAACCAAGAGAGCACTTGGAGGGGCTAAGGCAGAGACCCTGTTCTTTAGAAAAAAAGAAATAAAGAAAGGGCAGGGGAAGAATGGAGAAAGACAGAATCCTGAGGGAAAAAAAATGTCGTGGTTGGTATTAGAACGTCAGCATGAGATTCCAAACAGTTCATGCCTGCTCGTCATCACCTCTGGCAAGCTAGGAGACTGAACTGGCTCACAGGAGCTTGGGGGATTACCTGGGGGAGTCTCTCTGAGCGACCTCAGTAAATCTATAGAGAAAGGATCTGCCAGTCACCTAAGTGAAACCCAAAGCGAGAAGTCATGCATTTCTGAGGGGACGCTAATGAGACACGTCGGCTTTAAATAGCACGCATTGGTTGTTCAGAGTGGACAGCCATGATTTGCAGCATCTCCTAGGATGGGAACCTGACCCCAACCCCCATAGCACAGAAGGGACTGGGAAAATCTGTGCTCCCTTGGCCACTCTGCTACCTGGGATTCAGGAAGTACACTTCAGTGCCATCTGGAACATAAGGACGTGGCATTTGAAGATGGTGTGGGTTCGTGCCATGCCATGAACTTTAAGAGGGAAGTTTTTAAATGCTGGCATTCCCTGCATGGTCGTGGAATTTGCTTTACTGTTGCTGTGTAACTGGAATGGAAAAGGGCAACTGTTTGAATTAGGAACTAAAAGTTTATGGTTGGGAGGGCCTTCAGATGTTCTTCAGTTGTTCTGGCCAGCCCAGTCTTTCTTAAGATGCAGGGAGGCCTCATGATAGCTATGTAATTGTACAACTAACTGTGGCTTCCTTGAGACAAGAATCAGGGTCCCTCTCATTTGAGGAGTGATAGTTTGCTTCCAAGTGTCCCTGGAAGGCAGAATACTAATCCCCTGAGAGGATTTGTTCACTGAAGACTCAAAGTGTGTGTGTGTGGGGGGGGGGAGGGGAATAAACGATTCCAGTTATTAAATTATCTCTGACTGTATTTAGTCCCTTCCTCTCCAAGATCATTTCAAGGGACCAAAGTGCCCTGAGGCAGCTTCACATGGTGACCTGTAAGGTCAAGGAAAAACGCACGGTGGTGTGCACCCGCAGTTCTGTTGAAACATTGCAGCCACTGTGATGAAGCCATTTGCTTGACTAACTTTCCAGATGGTTCTATGCCAACATAATTAGTTGTTGGGAATTGAACTCAGCACCTGTGGAAGAGCAACTAGTGCTCTTAACCACTGAGCAACCTCTACAGCCCGCTGACTAACTTTCCTAAATACAAAATACGTTGACGAACACTTTTGGTGACCAATTTGAGCAAACATCCCCCCCCCCCCAAGGGGATGAAGGTTAAGGTACGGTACAGACCGGGAAACCCCAGCTCCAACCATCCCCATTTCTTTGTCCTGGGTTGACCAGGAGGAGCCGCACTGTGTTAGCGGCGTGCGGGGTTTCAGAGCTGATTATGTCAGAGCCTTGACTTCCTTTTCTTTCTATTCTTTTCTTCCTCCTTCTTCTTGCCCTTCCTCCTATTCCTACGTTTCTTCCTCATTGTCTCCTTTTTGGCTGGCCTGGAACTTCCTCCAGCCGAGGATGACTTTCAGCTCCTGACTCTCCTACCTTCTCCTCCCAAGGACAGGGGTCACAGGTGGGCTCACCGCGTGTGAAGTCACACCTACCTCATCTTCCTTTGTTCATGCTACCTAGCTGACAAATTAAAATAATAATAATAAATTGTGTTTCTTGTCTGATGGTTTTGATAGACAGTTATGTGAAGACGCTGTTACTTCTGGGTCCAGAGCTGCTTTCTCGTTTACTGACAGCCGACGCATGCTACCCTGTTGACTTCTCAGGGAGGAGATGTTGACTTCACAGAGTTTAAGCACAGGCTTGGAGTTAGCTATCTGCCTTGCTACTAATTACACTTGTGACATTGAAGATGCGGGTTCTTCATCTACACGACATGGATAATAATAGGACTACCTTGTCTTTGTGGGGTTGCCCTGGGGTGATTTGTGGGGAACATTCAGCACAGGCTTAGCACATAATACACACTCAATAAATGTTAGTCATTGTCATTGTATAATTATTTCATTTGTGTCTTACCTAACTCTTGTTGTATTCTGATTTAAATAAGTCTTTTGACATCCAGATACCTAATCTCCAATCTTCCTACCTAAATGGATAGTCTGCAGGGTGGATCTTGAATTAGCCTGAGAAAGTACATGGACCTTAGAATGGATTATGTTTCCTGGTGGAGCTAAAAACAGGAATTCTATGGGCATGAAAGACAGACCCCGAGCTCTTTATAAAGGTCTATTTATTTATTTTTATATGTGTGTATGTGCGTGCTTGTACTGAGTTTATGTGAACCACATGTGTGCAGTTGCCTGCAGAGGCCAGCAGAGGGAGTCAGATAACCTGGGGCTGGAGTCACAGGACATTCAGTGTGGGTGCTGGGAACTGAACTTGAGTCCTGAGCAAGAGCAATAAATAGACCTTTTTTAAAAAATCAGGTTTTTAAATTTAATTTTATTTTATATGCATTGTTGTTTGGCCTGCTTGTGTGTCTTTGCACCACATGCTTGTAGTGTCTGCAGTTGCCAGAAGAGGGCGCTGGATCCTCTGGAACTTGAGTTGCACATGGGGTCTTGTAGGCGCTCTGAAACGAACCAGGTCCTCTGTAGGAACAATGAGCCGTCGGTCTCTCTAGCCTCTCTAAGCACTGCACAAGGTGGACTTTATTCTGGATCGTTATTTGTTTATTCAAGTGCATAGTACTAACTCTAAAAGTGACTTTCCTGAGATTGGGTGGCCATATTTGCTTAGGACTTTGTATTAGATTTTTCTCTATTTCCGCTTAATGATGCTACCTGAAAAATGAAAACTGTAGACCACTGACCGCGTTTACCTGTGAGTGAAATCACTCCTATGATGTCAGTAAAGTCACTGACTTAATGCCACAGTGTCTGAGAAAGAGCCACACTCTGCAGCCTCGGCTGGACTTGCACTTGCTCTGAGCAATACACGGTTTGGGACCTGGATCTTCAGAGCTCTAAGATTTGGGATTACAGCATGCACAGCCACACTCAACCACTTTCAGAGTCTATACAGATTGTTTTTTATTTTATAAATTATTTTAGAAATGAGAATTTCTTTTATGGCCAATTTACTTCTGATTCCCTAGAAAGGAATTCCATATGACGTCATTGTTGATGCCTCTCCCCACCCCTTGGACAGGGCTTCACGAAACATTTACTGAATGTAGAGAGTCAAGTGCAGAATAAAAATTTGTTTATAGTGCAAATTACCATGCTTCATTCAGAATTAGAATACTTAATCCCCCCCCACCCCAAGTATGACCACAACATTAAGCAGAATTAAAATTGTTTTCTAACTTCTATTTAGAAAGATGTGAGGTTGGGAATAATGTGTCTTTGGTGGGGGGCAGGTTTTGAGGCAGGGTTTCTCTGTAGCTTTGGAGCCTGTCCTGGAACTCGCTCTGTAGACCAGGCTGGCCTCGGACTCACAGTTGTTGGGATTAAAGGCATGTACCACCACCGCCCAGCTTAGTGTCAATGCCTTAACATGAGTAATGTCTGAGTAGAGTTCATTGTAGTTGACTAACTTGTACACGTGGAGTGTTATGTAGTCATTTATAATGGTTTTTGAATAGTAGTTATTACATGGTGAATTATAATAATTGAAAAGAAAAGGTCTATAAAGGATGGTGATATTAATTATAGATAATCATAACCGGAACTCACATTATTGTGTGCTCAGCGTGTGCAACTGCCATCGTGGCCTCTGGGGGGGGGTGGGAGACAAACGTCACAGGTACATGGAAAACTGCCCCGGGCAGGAAGATACCCACTTGTTTGCTCCTGGCTCCTCCATCCTGCATTTGGGACCCTGCTGTGCCTTGTCGCCTTTGGCAGGCTTTGAGACTTAATGCTGGAAGCTCGTGTTCACCTTCACTTCCCTGGAGGATGAGGATGCGCAAAGGAAATTGGAGGTTTTTTTCCTTCTTTCTTTCTTCCTATCATAGCCATGGAGAGATAGGAAATAGGCTGAAATACAGCTAAAATAAGATCTGCTCATGAGCTGATGATTATTATGTATGTGAGACTCGTCACATTCTCGCGTGTATGTGTGTGTGTGCTTGTGTGTGCATGCATGTGTGCGCATGTGTGTGTGCATGTGAGTGTGTGTGATTTTCCTAATATGAAATTTAAAGATGACTAAGGCTTTAGGTCAGTGACAAAAGTGTTTGTCTATCTGGACAGCACGTAGATTTTTCATCTCTAGCACTAGAAATAAACAGTGTATAGTCTTCCGACTTCCATTTTTAACTTAATATTATATCGATACTTAATATCAGGAGCTATAACTTCATTGCTACACCAAATATCTTCTGGCATATAGTATTATAGTACATGAAAATGCCATAAGCCACTTCCCCTTTCCATGTTACAGTGGAGCTGTTGGTAGTTTTGCTGACTGATGGCATCCCAAATGCTGTATGCGTCTGTTAGACTCACGGTATTTACACTCCTACCAGTGGAGAATGGGAATTCCACACACTTGAAAAGCACATAGAATTGACCAATGTGTTAGCTACAGAACAGGCTATACTGCTGTAATAAGGATAAAGAAAGTCGGGCAGTGGTGGCACACACCTTTAATCTCAGCAATCGGGAGGCAGAGGCAGACGGAACTCTGTGAGTTCGAGGCCAGCCTGGTCTACATAGTGAGTTCTAGGACAGCCAGGGCTACATACCCTGTCTCAAAACAAACAAACAAACAACAAACAAAAAAACCCCACAAAAAACCCTGAAACCCATAGACCTAAATAACAACAATATCAATAATAAACAGTACTAAAATATAAATGTTTCTATCATTATTATCATTATCATTTGCTATTTTGAGAGTCTCCCTGTAGCGAAGGGTGACCTAGAACACACTCAGTAGTCCAGGCTGGTCTTGAACTCACAGCAGTCTTCCTCCCTAGGCCTCTGCAGTGCTGAGATTAGGAGTGTGCTGTCCCATGCCTCACTAGAAGTGTCTTCCTAGCTCATCTGTGTAGGCTTGTAGTCCAGGCCGGGAGGATCTCTCTACTCCTTTAAATTATCCCGTGTTTTACTTTGCACTGTTGCCAGAAACTAGGGAATTGAACATGGCTGTCTGTCTGAAACCAGGTTTTGAATATGTTTATAGTCCAGCTTGCAGCAAGGGAAAGCAGGTACCACGTTTTGAAATTCAGCTGCTCACATGGCCACACTTTGCCGCAAAGGAGGCTGGGAAATGTAGTCACCCCTCATAGCTAGACACCGTCATAGCTAGGCATAGTCCAGTGACCTCCAAGGAGAGAACCAACTTAAGTGTGTGCCTGGCAGTTGCCATGAAGACCCACGTTTGGAGAGGCTGTGGAGTGAAATGGTATTTGGTCTTTATTTGTATGCCTCTGATTGCTAATGAGAAAATCTTTTCACACGTTCACAGGCTGCTCGTTTGCGTAGCTGAAGTACTTACTCATGTCTTTGCCTCTTACTGATTTGTGGGGTTTCATTTGTAGTGCATTCTTCATATTAGTCTGTTTTCTGTTACATTACAAACATAATTCTCTCAGTTTATAGCTTGTGTTTTGACATTTGAAAATAATGTTGCTTGGCAAAGCGAAGTTATTTTGATTTGCTCAAGTGTATCAATTATTTTTATTTAATTAATTAATTAATTTATTTTTGGTTGTTGAGGCAGTCTTACTATGTAGTCCTGGTTGGCCTGGAACTTGCTATGTAGAGCAGTCTGGCTTCAGAATTACAGCGATCTTCTCGCCTCTGCCTCCCCGGTACTTTGACAGAGGGTAGGTGTGTACCAGCACGCCTACCCCAGTTGCTTATGTCGGTGGGTGTTGAAGCGATCCTCTTCTACTCTGAAGTCAGAGAGACATGTTCGTTTATCATCCTTCCCCAAAGGTTCTTGACTTGCTTTGGATATGGAAGGGTTTTGTTGTTGAGACAGGGCCTCACTATAGCTCCATCTGTCCTGGAATTCACTGCCTAGACCAGACTGGCCTTGAACTCAAGAGATCCACCTGCCTCCACCCCTCTAGTGCTGGGATTAAAGGTGTGCATATCTGGCTAATATGGAAGTTCTTAATTGAGCTGAGATTTATTTTTGACATGTGGACATTAAGGATACATTTGTAGGTTTTAAACTATGGGCACTTTTCTTCTTTTCCTCAGGTGTTTCTTTTAAGGATTTACTCTTCTGTTGTTTTATGAATTATGTGTGTCTGTGTGGGTGTGTGCACATGTGTCTGTGTGGGTGTGTGCACGTGTGTCTGGGTGGGTGTGCGCAGGTGTGTGTGTGTGGGTCTGTGCACGTGTGTGGGTGTGTGGGGGGGTGTGCACATGTGTGTCTGTGTGGGTGTGTGCAGGTGTGTCTGTGGGTGTGTGCAGGTATGTCTGGGTGTGTGCACGTGTATCTGGGTGGGTGTGCGCAGGTGTGTGTGTGGGGGGGTCTGTGCACGTGTGTGTGGGGTGTGTGTGTGTGCACATGTGTGTGTGTGTGGTGTGTGCATGTGTGTCTGTGTGGGTGTGTGCACGTGGGTGCAGGATCCCGAGGAGGCCAGAAGGTTCTGAGTACCCTGGAGTTGACTTAGTGGTGTTTGGAGCTATAAGATGTGGGTGTGGGAACTGAACTGGGGTCAGTGTGCACTCTTAGCCAGTGAACCATCCTTGTCAACTTCATGAAATGCATGGTTATTTCTGGGCACTCTTGTGTCTCGTTTGTTAATGCACTCTTATACCAGCATGACACTGTCTTAAGTGCTATACTTTTCTTCTTATTTTTTTAAAACAAGGTCTCACGTGACCCAGGCTAGCCTGGAGCTCTGATCGAGTAGCCTTGAACAACTGAGTTCCTGCTCCTATTGATTGCCTCCACCTCATGAACGCTGGGATCACAGGCAGGCACCACCATGACCTACGTGTAATAACTTTACATTCAGTAGACCAGTCTCCCTTTGTTGTTCCCTTTCCAGCTTCTCTTGGGGATCTTAATTCTGTCTCCTCCAAATACATCTTATTTTTGTTTTCATATGACACTGGGGATAGAAATAGCTGTTGGTGTTTGGTTGTTTGGTTTTTTTTTTTTTTTTTTACTTTTTGGGGCTCTTACTCTTTGCTCTTCTGGGGGCCCACTACCCAGCTCCCAAATAAACATACACGGAGGCTTAGTCTTTCTTATAAACTCTCGGCCTTAGCTTGGCTTGTGTCTTGCCAGTTTTTCTTAAATTATCCCAATTACCTTTTGCCTTTTTTTTTTCCTTTTCTTACTTCTGTATACCTTACTTTGGCTCTTACTCCGTGGCTAACTGGGCGGCTGGGCCTTGGGTGACTGGGCCTTGGGCGGCTGGGCCTTGGGCGGCTGGGTAGCTGAGTGACTGGCCCCTAGTGTCCTCCTCCTCCTCCCATAGTTCTCTCTCTCTTTTTTTTTTTTTTTTTTTTTTTGGTTTTTCGAGACAGGGTTTCCCTGTAGTTTCTAGAGCCTGTCCTGGAACTAGCTCTTTGTAGACCAGGCTGGCCTCGAACTCAGAGATCCGCCTGCCTCTGCCTCCCGAGTGCTGGGATTAAAGGCGTGCGCCACCACCGCCCGGCTCCATAGTTCTCTTTCTATCTATACTCTCTGCCTGCCAGCCCCGCCTGTTCTTGCTCCTGCCTCGCTATTGGCCGTTCAGCTCTTTATTAGACCATCAGGTGTTTTAGGCAGGCACAGCGACACAGCTTCACAGAGATGAACAAATGCAGCATCAACAAAAGCAACACAGCTTAACATTGTTAAACACACGTTCCTGAGCATAAACAAATATAACACACCTTAAAATAATATTCTACAACAGATATCCTCGTTCATGTTAGGCAAGAACACTACCAGTAAAGTCACAGTTTCTAGCCCCCACTGCGTTTTCGAGTCTGTTCCCTTTCAGGAAATGTCATTGGCCTTTGGCTGAGAGAGATGCATTGTAAGTCATCTAGAGGGCACTTAGCACCTGTGTGTGTGTGTGTGTGTGTGTGTGTGTGTGTAGTTCTTCTCTCTATGGTATGGATGTCACCGTGTAGGTGACCATTTAAAATATCTAGCTGTAAAGTTTAACATTTAATATGCTTCTGTTATTGTCACATCTGGTATTGTTCATGTCACGATCCAGTCTTTTCCCCTAATGGTCATGGGATCTCTTTTCAGATTGTATTCTGGTTGTTTTTATTCCCGAGAAGTGACGTCTCACCAGATGAGGACAATATGATATTATAAAAAAATCTATTTAAAATATGCAAAAGTGGACACATGTCTACAATATTCCATCTTTTCAAAAACCAAGTTGAAGAAATAGAAGATGTAGATAATCCTATCACAATTGAATTTAGTTTTTTTGGTTGCCATAATGAAATGCTGGAGGCTGGGTATTTTATGGAGGAGAAAGATTTATTGAGCACACCGTTCTGAAGACTCAAGTGTAGTACCTCTGGAGAGGAACTCCCAGGGAAGGCATCAGCATGGGGGAGCAGAGGGCTCTGTGCAACAAGGAGAAACCACACTGTTAGTTCGGAAGGCAAAGGGGATGGTTTGCCCTGTGATCGTAGCCTCTCTCGGGCACTCACTCAAGGTAGGTCCCCCATACAGGACCCCAGCAACCTCCCACTAGGTTTCCGTTCTTCCACCTTCACACAGGGCCACAGTAGGCTCGCCCTTGCCTCTTGTATCTTTCAAGGGTTGGTGGTAACTCATTCGTTTGCTCATATTTGCTTGTTCCTACTTCTCTCTTCCGCATTACAGATGGTGGGTGGCTTCTTATTGTCATGTGGTATGGAAAGGGGCGGGCTCACAGGTCTGGGTGATTGCAGTGTTTGATGGGCATTTCTAAATGTGCTACCAGAATTCTATACTTGAAGATTTCCAGACTGCCTTTTTTTCTAGCCCTGTAGAATTTTAATTATACACATCTATCTGTTCCTCAGATACCCGATCTATAAATAAATACCTACCTTTCTATAATTAGGCCAGCATTTTATTTCATTATTTCATATTTCCTGTAATGTTGGTCCTTGGGATCAGATCATGAAGTAATGTTCGGAGAGCATTGTGTGCTGTGGCACACACTAGTTCCTTTTGTCGTCTCTGTGGCCATTTATCTTTTGCATGTTTCTGGCATCTCTAACAGCTGGACACTCTGCAGGAAAGAAACTTAACAAGATTGATACATGTTTTGTGGAGTGCAGCAGGTCAGAACGCGGCCTTAGGAATTAGATTACTAAAATGGGAATCCTGGCCCACTCACCTTGCAACAGTTTAACCGTGGGTAATTTGATAATGATACCTACTTCAGGGTACTGTTGAGAGAAGCAGAGTGTTAAACAAACTGGTTAAGCACACAACATATGCGACTGCCTTACCGAGCTAATGAATTCTGGTCCTGGAGGCAGCGGTAACACTCTTAAGGCTCCGTGACAGAGGAACCCAGGAAGAGGACTAAGTGTATCCTGTATCCTAGATTGGTCCCTGGATAAGGAGAGAACTAAGGGGCTCACTGGGCGTTGGTGGCGCAAGCCTTTGATCCCAGCACTCGGGAGGCAGAGGCAGGCGGATCTCTGTGGGTTTGAGGCCAGCCTGGTCTACAAGAGCTAGTTCTGGGACAGGCTCCAAAGCTATGGAGAAACCCTGTCTCAAAAAACTGAAAAAAGGAAGGAAAAAAAAAGAACTAAGGGGCTCCCGTGAAGAATTGGTCTCATTTAGAGATATACTTAAACTGAAGAAATGTGGTCTGTTTTCAAATGCCCCGTGTGTGACATTTTCACCCTCTTCTCTTTTTATTTTCCCTCCCTCTCCCTCTGTCTTCTCCTTCTTTCTTTTTTCTTTCTCTGGCATAGTCCCGCCATAGCCAAACTCAGTATATAGCTAATGTTAACTTTGAATTACTGATCCTGCTGCTGATGCCTCCTGAGTGGTGGACTCTGTTCCGCTTGTTCTACTCGGATAACTTACATGATTATTAACACACCATGCGGGGAGTTCTTAAACTTATTCCTTTCACTGGGAAGGTGTGGTGATTTTAGAGTTGGATGAAGTAACAATAGACAGAGCCACAGCAACCAAGAACATACAAGAGCTGTACCCACTCAGCTCAAGACCCAGTAAGGAGCAAGGTGCCAAGCCCTACACGAGCTAAACAGAGGGGTGGGGCTTAGGCGGCTAGGACAAGGGAGGTATTGGCAGGGCATAGAGAAATGCACACAAGGACGGGTCTTAGTGCTCACTCCCCAGAAGCCTGTGACTGCTTCTCCTGGGCCAGGTGTCAGATCATTCATTCATGGTCCTTCCCGTGAGCGGCCCTTCCAAGGCAGAGAAAGGAATGTCAGACAGAGGAGCCTTCCTGCCCACAGATTAGTAAGGCATTTAGATTTTTCTGCCAGCCAGTAGAGGTCTGCAGTTTCTCTGAATAGCCAACTTGAAATATGTAAAATAAATAAATAAATAAAGTGTTTTAGAGTAACATATGAAAGCATCATGCTTCCTACAAGCACAGAATTAGGTAAATCAGAAAATAAGTGATTATTTTAGAATAGAACATTCCAAATCACATCATTTGTATTTATTTATTTATTTATTTGTAGGCCTAGTCTCACATTGTAGCCCATGCTGGCCTTGAACTCACAGCGTAGCTCAAACCAACATCATGCTCACCATCGTCCTTCTGCCTCAGCCTCCCCCAAGTGCTGGGACTAAAGGCATGCACTCTCATATCTGGCTTGTGTTTATATTTATAATGTGTTTGTAGTGGTTTAGATGAGAAAGGCCCTGGTAGGCTTATATGTTTGAATGCTTAGGCCTTAGCAGGACTGTTTGGGAAGAATTAGATGTGTCAGTGAGGGTGGGCTTTGAGGTTTCCCAGTCTCCCACAGGCTCTCTCTTCCTGCCACCTGCTGATCAGACCCAAGTTCTCAGTTACTATTCTGGCAGCATGCCTGCTTCCGTGGCTGCCACTCTGTTCCCCGCCATGATGAAACCAATCCTCTGAAACTCAAGCAAATGCCCAATTAAATGCTTCCCCTCAAAGTTGCCTTAGACATGTTTTTATTTTTATCACAGTAATGGAACAGCAACTAAGACATATTTATCAAATAGATTGGGTCATTTGCAGGTTATCGACATCAAAGTATTTGATGTTATTGTTTGTTTGTTTTCTTCTCAATAATATATCATGGCTCCCATCACTACTCAGACATGGTCAATAGTCTGGTACTGGTCAGCAGGCTACTTGTCTCCAGTTTGTGGGAAGAGAAGGCAAATCAACACACTGAGTCCTTTATCCAAAACGTCTTGCTACAGAAGAGCCTGGGCTAAAGCAAACAGCTAGAGATCCGATGTTACAGTGCAAGCTCCCAGCACGAGGGCTTCCCCAGCCTGTGAGTGGTACCCATTTGTACCATCATCCTTCTACCCTTGTCCTCCTACTGGGATGGTGGTGGCCTGCTGTCTGCATCTGCAAATCCCCATCATTTCTGCACACAGGCTTCCTGTAACAAGGCAACACACTCGTCAGTTGATCTCAGATGACCCTTTTCAATCGGAACCACCAGTATGGTGAACAACCCAGTTTTCTAAGCTTATTGTGAGATCGAGGTAAGGCTGATCATGGCAGGTGGTCGTACCTATAGAGTCAGCACTGTGTGGGAGTTCAGAAAATGCTCAGTAACAGTGAGCTGCTGTGATAATACCGCTAGTTAATATCATCAGAAGCTGTGATCTACAGTAGCAACAAATCAACTTCCTTAACGTATGACTTGCTCATCTCTAAGAAGTAGATATTCGCAGGTACATGCGTTTTCCAAGCAGGGTCTTACTGTGCAGCCTGGCTGGAGTGGAACTCCCAGAGATTTCCCTCTGTCTTTTAAGTGTGACTGTTAAAGCCACTGAACCTGAAAAGTTACATAGTTTAAGGAACAACCTCAACCCCCCCCCCACACACTTGTTAATTTTGTTTGTTTTTCAGTGCTGAGGATAGGACCCAGGGCCTTGATCATGCTAGGCAAGTGTTCTGCCAGCTACATCTTGAGTCCAGGGCATCCTCATCTCCAAAGACGTTGGGATTACTTACCGGGGTTTAAACTTTACAAAACAAATGCTAAATACGCAGAGTTTTAATCGTTCCTTAGAAATATAATCAGACCCATTTAGTCAATCAGCAGGAGCCACGGCGAAGGCGAACGGGTCTTCAGAAGGGTTGTTAGACTTTCTGTGACTTGTACCTGCAAGGGGGACACTCTTTGACGCCTGCTTGCATCATCATTAACGGAGAGCCTGACGACTAATGAGTATAATTTTCCCAGAGTGTATGATTGCAGCAATAGATAGAAATTGCTCTACAAGTAATCTCCTCTAGCCGCTCATTCATTAAGAGTTGCCAAAAATAAACCCTCCACCAACAGATGAAGGGAACCATTCGTCATGCCATGTGTCCATCAAACGCACAGTCTTTTCCTGTGCTTGTAGGTGGGATGTGTGTATGTGTGTGGTGTGTGTGTGTGTGTGTGTTGTCCCAGTGCTGCTCTGAGAGAACAGCACAGACCAGGTGATTTCATAAGAAGCAAGTTCATTGGCTCATGGTTTTGGAGATGGAAAGTCCAAGATGGCACGGGGTCAGCATCTGATGGGGGCCTTCTTACCACCTCATCCTGTGATGGGGGCCTTCTTACCGCCTCGTCCTGTGAGGGGGGCCTTCTTACCGCCTCGTCCTGTGATGGTGGTGGCTGTGTTGTTGGTAGAAGCTTAGGTGGAGGCAAAGGTGAAGGGGGGCAGATAAGAATAAGCGCCAGGGCCTGTGCACATACCGAGGGATGAGGGTTACATCACCTCTGTAAAGAAACTCACCCATCTAAGGAGTCTGCCCTCATGTTAGCATTTGCCCACTCAGGAGGATGTGGCCCCCATGAACTAGTCATTTCTTAGAAGTCCAACCTCTAAACATTTGCGTGTGGAGAGGGGCAGAGTCTTTGCCTGGTTTTCTTCTTCTTTGCCTGGGGTTCAGACTTTAGGGAGGACCTCTTTTTTTTTTTTTTTTTTTTTTTTTTAGTTTTTCGAGACAGGGTTTCTCTGTGTAGCTTTGGTGCCTGTCCTGGAACTTGCTCTGTAGATCAGGCTGACCTTGAACTCACAGAGATCCACCTGCCTCTGCCTCCTGAGTGCTAGGATTAAAGGCGTGCACCACCACTGTCCAGCTAATTCTTATGTAGGTTATATAGTCCTATCATTTATTAACCATGGGATAAAAGTTTTATACTACTGACATGGATGTGAATGTTTATTTTTATATACAGAATTAGATATTGACTGAATGTTTGATGCTAAGGGATATGGAAACTGCTTCAGTGTTTTTTGGCATGGCTAGATATTTCGATTTTTGTGCTCACGAGTGCTGAGATGGTCACATATAGTACAAAACAGCAGATGAATGTTTAGGGGCATTGAAATGGCTGGGAATTCTGTCCTCATGCCAAGCCCAAATTCACTTAATGTTTTCTTTTGTGAGACTCAAAGTCTGCAACTCAGACAGCAATTTGTGGGCTCTCCCTGTTTTCATTAATGACATTTCTTTTCAAATAGTATTTTTTTGGAGAAGATTTACATTTCTATTTTATGTATATGAGTGTTTGCCTGCATTTATGTATATGTACTGCCAGCATGCTTGGTAGCCACAGAGGCCAGAAGAGGGCATAGGATCCCTTGGGATTGGAGTTACAGATGGTTGGGAACTGCCCAATGTTTGGTTATGGGACTTGACATCTGATTCGTATCTCCAACCACCACAAAAACCTTTTCTAAAGTCACGCATCCAAACAATATAATCCACTACACTACACTAACTTGATACTTGCATGCTGAGGAGCTGACACTGGAAAAACATTTGGGTTTCTGTAATTATGCTTGTGTAGGAGCAGTGGCAGCCCCAGCAGCCAATAGCATGTTCCAGCCTGAGTCTGCGCTGCTGTGCTCAGGCTGTGTGTGCAGAAGGAAGGCTGCGGTGAGGTAGACATAGGTGCTGAAGGGGACATCATTTTCACCATTGTGTTTGGTTTTGAAGGCTCAGAAACCTTTTCTTGTTGCCCAGGTTCACACGATTCCCCACGCTCAGCTTATACAACCCTCAGAGGGTCATGACCCCCAGCTGAAGAATCTGGGTTTCGTGAGTCTTTTCGCCAATGTGTTCTGCTTTCCTGTTCTCACCGCCAAGTCTTGAGGGACTCGACACTAGACTCTGAGAACGGCTCAAGGGGAAGTGTTTCGCGGGCTACGGCTCATTTGAGGGGCGCTGTTGTAGAAATCGGCAATTTTCTTTTATTTCACGAGAGCTCTTGGTTGATTTGCTTTTCAAGTCCTAGGTCCACAGCCATTCATGAAATTGCTTTAGCAACAATTACATGGGAATGCCAGTGCATCTGAAGGTTAGGGCTCAAGTCTCACAATGAGAAACATTTCAGCAAAATGATCCTTGAAATCTCTCAAGTCAACCAGGCCCAGTGGCATGGCATGCCTTTGGTCCCAGCTACTCAGGAGTCTGAGGCAGCTCTGGAATTCAGAGTCCAACCTGGATGACATAGTGAGATTCTACCATACACACTAAAGAAAAGGAGAGAAGAGACAAGAGAGAAAAAGAGAGTGGTAGCAAGGGGAGCTCACCAAGAACTGCATCCAGTAACCCTCAGAAGCCAGACATGAACTCATGTTTCACCTCATCCATCCACATAACCAGTTTCCAGCAGGAAGAAGGAATGGTCGTAACCCTTCCCCCTCCCCCATCCAAATAACCATGTAGTTAAATACCAGTCGATGAAGTGTGCTCATGCCACAGATCCATCGTACTGTGAGCTGCTCCGAGGTTCTTTAGCTATGAGGCTATTCCTTGCCATCCGTTCTTCATTCCATCAGCAGTTGTCCGACTCCTGCTTTACCGGTGAGGCTCTTCCAGGGCGTGCCTTGGTGGTGCTGGTGATCTGGCCTCCTGTACTACATGACATGGTTCATCACCAACTGGGGTCTTTTATTTCACTGGTAATCATAGTAATCTCCCACGTGTGTAAAAGCCACCCAAGGCACCTGATTTGGCTTGCAGTGTGTGCAAGGCCGTGTTTGGTTGAATGAGAAACTAGTAAAGAAAGACGTGCCTCTTTCTGGTTCATGTCCCAGCATTCTAGGTGAAGAAGTAAACAGAGATTAGCTACACTGCACGTTAGAAGTATCTTAAAAAAATTACTTAAGGAGGGTTCGTTCTGCCTGGAGGAGTGTGCAGCACACTCAGGGGAGAGACATTTGATCTAACTTTGATGGGTGAGTGGGTGTTCCCCTGGAAAGGGAGGGCATCCCGGGTGAAGAAGAGGCTTCAAGGACTCTCATATATTTCCTTTTTAGGAATCATTAGCTTAGCATTTTAAATGTGTACCACTGAGATAAGTGTCGAAAGGCCGCACTGGAATAGTTAATAGCCATCGTGTGTGTGTGCTGTATGCCTGGCAATCCAAGTGTCCTTTATACACACCGCTTAAATCTTACAAGAAATGCAAGGATTGAGGTAGAGCCCACTTTCCAGATTTGAGCGTGATTGAGGAACGTTTAATTTGCTAAGGAGAATGTGGTTGGCGAGAGACCAGGCGTTAAGTGGTGTATGCCCCACCTGAATGTCACAGAAAGGGTTTAGCTGTGGTCTGGAGATAGACGGGAGCGACTGAGGATGATGGAGTAAGACAGGAGAGTGAACAGGATACACTCAGAAACTCTGCGCAGAGGGAGGCCAACTTGAAAAGTCTTTTTATACTCTCCATTAGTATGGTGGAAGACTCAGTTCCATTAACGATCATGGCGGTAGAATTTTTGGCTGATGGGAGGGGGGATAGTAGAGATGAGATTGCAGGGAAGGAGAGACATGACTGACTGATTCATCACGTGTACAGACTGGAACGTGAGACACACCGTGATGTGCTGGAATAGCATGGTGGGGTATGTGTGTGTGTGTGTGTGTGTGTTGTGTATATGTAAATGTGCACACATATATGTGTGTGGGTAGAGATCAGAGGACAACACTGGTGTCGTACCCCAGGAGTGCCATTAGCTCACCTTATATCTGAGGATGGAGTCTCTCCCTGGGCCTTGCTTGATGGCTCAGCTGAGCTGGCTGACCAGTGACTCCCAGGTTCCTTCCTCCCAGTGTCTCCAGCACTGGAATTAGAAGCACCAGCTACTATCCTTGTTTTTCTGTGGGAGTCCTTATTCCTGCAAAGTAAGGGACTTCATTGACTGAGCCTACCAAGAACAAAGAATGATGTGGTTTTATTACTTATTTTAAACTTATTGGGTATGTCCTCTGTGTGTGGGGGTGGGAGGGAGAGAGGGGGAGAGAGAGAGAGAAAACGTGTGTGAGTGTGTGTATAAATCATTTTATATCTTTCTCAGATTTCTTCCAACATCACCATTTCTTCAAAGATAAAATTTTTTTATCAGTATCTCTTGTATTTAAATTTTTTCCCCAGTAAGACCAGTTACTCATTTTCTAGCAGTTTCCTTGGGTTTGAGAGACATTAAACTCCCAAGAACTCAAGGCCAGACATAGTGTGAGGGTATCTCATGAAATCTGGTGTTTTCCCAAAAGCAGTAATGAATCACTTGGAACTGATGAGTAATGTGTTCTCCCTTCCTCTTCTTCATGGTGTTTTTTGGTTTTTGTTGTTGTTGTTGTTTGGATCTCGTTTCTGTTATGGTCAGCGCTTGGTAAGTGCTTCCTTCTGTCTGCCTTTAGTCACCGTGTCTACCCCACACTCTGCTTGCCGGAGCACTAGTTCTGCTATTTCTCCCGCCAAAGCAGTGTGTAGGTGCTCAACATGCAAGCCATTTGAGGAAGAGAGTCTTCAAGTCCTCTCTTCTGGCTGGAAGGGTTTGCATTAGAGAACTCCAGTTTTGTTATTGTTCTTGTTTATCTAGAAAAATGTCAGTTTGCCACTTGAACTTTTCTAAATAGGAATCCCTATTTAATGTAATTAAGCTGTCATCTTAAAACAAAATAAAGCAAAAAAAAAAAAACCCATTTAGTCATAGCCAGAGTCCTTTGCTGCATATGCTGACCACACACAGTGAGGTGTGATTTTTCCTTTTTGGGTTGTATTTCATTTTTAAGAGTTGCATTTGATGTAGTTGAACATGTAGGATGATGAGCATAATTTCTCATTAGGACTGGAGATGGAAGCTGATGGAATCTGTTTGGAATGTAATTAGAACATTTAATTTCACTGTTTAGAAGCCCTACTAGGGACCAGCAGGGTAGCTCACAAATAGAGATTGTGTTTAACATGACTGATACCCTGCATTTGAGTCCTTCAGCCCAGTACACAAATTCTATCCAAAAGAAATAATCAAAGATGAATATAAGAATTTCTACATAATCTTCCTCACCTTAGTTTCCTTAAACAAAGGAAATTATGGATAAAAGTAAACTTAAAAATATTTATAAATTAAAAATATCCAGAGTTAGGAAATAATCAAAGCAGACATATGTAAAAGTGTTAGCATATTGTGGAGCTACTAAAATCATAAATTTATGTACTATCACATGGGAAAGATAGCCAACGAATAAAATACAGCGTTCACCCCTCTACTGTAATCGTTATTCCTTGGAAAACAGGATGGCCAATTACTGGACATTCTTGTCGTTTCTGAAACATTCCATGAGTGAGTGAGCAAGAGTGAGTGAGCGAGCAAGAGAATGAGTGAGCAAGAGAGTGTGTGAGTGAGCAAGAGAGTGAGTGAGTGAGCAAGAGAGTGAGTGAGTGAGCAAGAGTGTGTGAGTGAGCAAGAGAGTGAGTGAGCAAGAGAGTGAGTGAACAAGAGTGAGTGAGCGAGCAAGAGAATGAGTGAGCAAGAGAGTGAGTGAGTGAACAAGAGAGTGAGTGAGCAAGAGAGTTATGGAACGAGTGAGCGAGTGAGCAAGAGAGTGAGTTAGCAAGATTGTGAGTGAACAAGAGTGAGTGAGCGAGCAAGAGAGTGTGTGAGTGAGCAAGAGAATGAGTGAGTGAGCAAGAGAGTGAGTGAGTGTGCAAGGGAGTGTGTGAGTGAGCAAGAGAGTGTGTGAGTGAGCAAGAGAGTGAGTGAGTGAACAAGAGAGTGAGTGAGTGAGCAAGAGAGTGAGTGAGTGAGCAAGAGAGTGAGTGAGCAAGAGAGCGAGTGAACAAGAGAGTGAGTGAGCAAGAGAGTTATGGAACGAGTGAGCGAGTGAGCAAGAGAGTGAGTGAGCAAGAGAGTGAGTGAGCAGGAGAGCGAGTGAGCAAGAGAGTGAGTGAACAAGAGAGTTATGGAATGAGTGAGCAAGAGAGTGAGTGAGCAAGAGAGTAAGAGAGCAAGTGAGTGAACAAGAGTGAGTGAGTGAACAAGAGAGTGAGTGAGTGAGCAAGAGAGTGAGTGGGTGACTAAGAGAGTGAGTGGGTGACTAAGAGAGTGAGTGGGTGAGAAGTATACAGAGCTGATGCTAAGCCGGCCCCGACTGACCTCTGAGATGCCTGTTTTACTGCTGCCATTACTTAAAATAAGGAAGCCGTTTGTAAACCTACTCTAAATTGTAATTACTGTGCAACCACTTCGTTTAGTCTCTGTCCTCCGTAGACTGTGGTTCTTAAAGATCCTCCTTGCCGCAGACATTCAGCATTGAGCACGGCACCAAGCACAAAGCAAGGGGCTCAGTCAATATTGGTTTCAACCCACAAAGATCAGATTTCTTTTATTTTTCTCTTATTTGAGTTTCTTAGCAGGAAAGTCACTGGTGAGAAAGTTATTGAAGCCTTAGCTGTTCCCAGGTGGGAATTTGTGTTACCAAAGCTGAGTGGATATAAAGGAAGAGATTTCATGGCTTTAAGTGGCATGCTGTTGAACCAGAAATATGTTCTTGACATATTATATGTATGAGAGTACTGATATTTCTTTAAATTTTTTAAAGTTGGAATTCTCCGGTTTTCGAATAAGAATTTCACAAGATTATGGCAGATCTACTCTAGACATCTTGTTTTTTAAAGTTTGACTTTTAGCAAAAGTATGCACACTTTTTTAGTCTAGGAAGGTTTTCCGGGAGGACAGTAGGGATATCTTTGGACCCAAAATTCTCGGAAAGGACAGTCTCTGGTTGACTTTAAGCCTCTGCATTGTCTAAATCTCTTAGCTGTCTGTAGTCACTTCCTAAGGCTGACAACTGATGAACTATAAAGCTCAGTAAAAGTGGCCAGCTGCTGTTTATAAAACCAAATGATAAAAATTCCCTGCATGAAAATAATGTGCGGACAGAAGTAGTTACTGAGTAGTTACTGTTCAAAACATAACTACCGTGTTTACTGTTATCTCCCCGTGAGGGCTTAGCAGGGTGAATCTCAAACGCTTCGGAGAAAGTTGAGAGCAACTGCTTTTGGAAAGAAATGTAGGTATATGTATACAAAACCACCAGAACATTTTAGAAGAGCTTTTTTTTTTTTTTTTTTTTTTTTTTTTTTACAAAGGTCTCTCGTTTTTATAGAGCTCCACCAGGAAGACCAAAGATGTGGGAATTACCTTTTTTTTTTTTTTTTCTTTTTTTTTCTTTTTTTTTGAAACACAAGAAATTCCAAGTGCTAGCTAAGGACGCACTGTTGGGAAGGTGGCATCATGAAGTCTAGGCTGTGAGCTCCAAGAGACCTTCTGATCCTCTCGATAGCGACCTGTGGCATCTGAGAAATGGTACCGAACCATCCTAGGATAGACGAGAATAATCAGGAACTTAATGCAATCAGAAGCCCGAAACAGTGAAGGGAAGCAGCATTTGGCAAAGCCCACGGATCTCCTGTAAATGAATCTTAATCGCATTTATCAGTCGCTTGTGCTATCTTTATTACAAAATTTGCATATTTATGACCCTGTAAATATGTTTAACAGTAAAATTACAGTGTTTATGGAACTCAGCTTCCAAAAAGCACATACCCCTTTGGTGGAGAATTTTGTTTAAAGACTAAGAAATTCCAGATGCTTCTACCCTTCAGCAGTTGCTCGTACCCTGGGGGACAAGTGACTTCTCAGATCCAACTCTGCTGCCAAGTAGCAGGACGTGAGAGGAAGCTTAACATCAAAGACATGTGTGATTTAGACAGTCTAGTTTGTGTAAAAATAGATCACCAGCCAGGGTATTAGTAGCCTTTTGGGGCCAGGTACGACTTAACTACCTCCTTAGAATAAATCGCCAACCCCACTTTGGTTGACTGTCCAAGCAGAGGAGCCTGTGATGGACAGGTTATATTAACTTGACATGAACGGGGTGCACCCAGGAAGTTGGAACTTCAGCTGAGGAACTGCCTCCAGCAGATTGGCCACTGGGCGTGTCTGTGGGCATTTACTCAGTTCATGTGGGAGAATCCAGCCCACTGTGGCTTCTGCCACCCCTGGTCAGGTGAACTCGGGTTGTGTAAGGAAACAGGCTGAGCAGGCCGGTGAGAAGTGTTTCTCTGTGGCCTCTGCTTCGGCTTCCTGCCCTGGCTTCCCTGGTGATGTCCTGCAGATTGTAAGACATAAGCCGGCTCTTGGCCAGCAGAAAGCAAACAAATATACGTTTTTTTCTTTTTTTACTTTCCCTCCCTCCCTCCCTCCCTCCCTCCCTCCCTCCCTCCCTCCCTCCCTCTCCCCATGTGGAGGGCAGAGGACAACTTGAAGAGTCAGGTCTCCCCATCTACCACATGGGTTCTGAACTCAGGCCTTCCGGCTTGGCAGCAAGTGCCTTTACCACTGAGCCCACTCTCCAGCACTGCTGGGGTATTTTCAATCTGTTGCTCTTTGTTTACATGAACCAAACTTTCTAATTGAAATATCTCTTCTTGAAGGAAAATAATGTGTGGGAGAATGCCTTTTTAGTTTTGTAATCTGCACTTATTTTTGTGTGCCCGTGTGTGTGTGTGTTGGGAAAACTTGGTTTGCTGTCTTCTTCTTTGCAAAGGTAAACCTATGAAAGGGTGTTTAATCCTTTGGAAGGATTAAAATATGCTTGTTGTTTTGGAGAATATAATGTAGTAGGAAAGTACAGTTCATATTCAACTTCAAAAAAAAAAAAAGAAAAAGAAAGAAAGAAAAGAAAAAGCCTGTAACTGAGATGTGTCTCAGTGATTTTTTTTTTCCCTCTCTGTCTATTGTTAAAGTGGACACAGGGACTCATTCATGTAAGTAGCTCATTGGACAGGTACAACCTTGTTCTTAGAGCCTGGGCGGTATCATTCTCGCCCGCTGGCTGCTTCCTTTGAATTCCTAAAATATTAAAAAAAAATTGTCATTTCCTAGAAATTGGAGAGAGTTTTTAAAACGCTTTACCTTTGATGTTAATTTAGACAGGCGCTGGTTTCTGCTAAAGGGTTCCTGGGAGGGCGAGCTTTGGGTTGCCATGTTGAAGCCAAGTCCTGCTATACAGGGGTTGGGGCAGTCACCATTATTCAGCTAGGGCCTCAGGACCTGGACTCCGTGGGTTGGGAGGATAACTTAGAGGTCCCAAGGTAACTCACTAGGCCTCCCTCTCAGACAAGGAAAAGCATCCAGCACAGGAGCTAGTCTTTCTCTGTCTTGCTGTAACAAAGTCAAAGAAGCTCTGCTCCATCAGGTGCTCAGTCCTGAGGCTACAGCATGGTGGGGACATTGATAAGCGCTGTTTTATGGCTGCAGTGTGAAGCTGGGGCTGGCAAATTCTGTAGAGAGCCAGAGGGTAAATAATTGAGGACTTGTTGGCTCTCTCAGCTACAGCTGCTCTACCCACTGTTGCCAAAACCAGGTGTAGAAAATATGTCATTTTAGATGGTGGCCATGTTCGAGCAAGGCTGTTTTGGTGGAAACAGATTCTAGCCTGCTGACCCCTCCCCCCAGTATAGAATAGAGCCTGCTAGCCTCTCCTTAAAGTTCCTGGTGACTTCTTATCTCTAGAGTAGCTTGGTTCCCCTGTTCCTTTAAAATGGTGGGTGGGGCTTAGCTCCTGAGTCAGGTAACCCTAATCAACCTCAGGTCTCCAGTCTTCCCGGAGGCCCCGGGGCACTGTGGTGCCACCTGCAGCCCCTGCCCTCCTGAGGATTTTTACAAAGTGAAGGTCAGCCTGCAGTGTCCTGGAAGGCTGGAAGGCCCTTTCTGAAGCCTAGTAAAACAGATCAAAGTAACCTTAAGTGACAATCATCTTGATGGCCATTTAAAAAACAAACAAAAACAACTTTGTTATTTTTGTTGTTGACGTCCTTTAAAACAAGGTAATTAAAATTAGACAGGGTCTCAGGTTTCCCTAGCTTGTCTGAGGATGACCTTGATTTTCTGGCCCTCCAGCCTCTCCTACCTGCTGGGATTACAGGAGCGGTTGGTTTCTCAGGTCAGAGATTGAACCAGCGCCTCAGACTTGCTGGGAAGTAAGCAGTCTACCAACTGAGATACACCCCCAGTCTTGAGTTTTCTTTGTTTTAGAGGGGAAAGATATCTTTCTACATACTTATATGCTAAAACTTCTTTGGAGCTGTGCCTTTTAGACTGTGATAGACTAATTATATCATTATTGTTATTATTGGGCCCTGATGCTCCCATAAACTGTAGTAAAATTAATACAGAAATTAAATAAGCAAAGATACTCAAATACTGAACCCTGTAGTTTTTTTCAATAAAACACACACACACACACACACACGCACACGTTTCTTTTTAAAAACATTTTTTATTCCATTTATCCATTTTGTGTGTGTAGATGTGCCCTTATATGGTCAGAGGCTGACTTGTGACCACTGTTTCTCTCCTGTCACCGTAGAAATCCTGACTGTTGAACTCAGGTACCAGCTGGTCGACCAACACCTTTACTCCCTTAGCCATCTTGCCGGTCCGAGAAGCAAGGTTTCTGAAGGCTTACTCTCAATTTTTCTGATTTTCTTAGCAGGCTGTTACTGGCCCTGGGCCACACTTGTAGCACTGGATTGGGAAGAAACAAGTTCATGGGAGTTCATTTAATATGCTATGCCAGTCTCTCCTCCATTGAATTAGCTAACTAACTAAATGAGTTTCCCCCCTCTTTAATAGTTATCAACTATCAGTGAAAGGTATCCATTGACCCAAGCCCATGTTCCTTCAATGGAACTCTACAATGCTGGGTTACTTCCCTTGATATACCTGTACATTCTTATGAAGAACAGGCCTTGGGAGTTTGGTCCATCCATACAAAGGTGGCCCTGAATCCCCTGGGTTCCAGCACTGAGAGCTCACATCTCATAGGGTGCCAGTCTGCAGACCCTGGGTCGTCCCCCACCCCCAGCCCCACTCCCACCCCATTCTTTGTTCTGGAAGCATCCCTCATTATCTTTGTTAGGCCATTCTCTTCTCTGGCTTAGCAAGAATGGGGGTTACCTTATCCTCCTTTTGTCCCCTTGACTCTGGTAGACCCGGTGCACCCTGGAAAGGTGTTGCCGTGTGAGTGATGATCCTCTCCAGGCCTCTCACCAGCCCACATCCTCTGTCAGCTTGCTCTTCAGTTAGTGAGGGCCGCTCTCAGAAATATAACCAGATTGGACTGGGGAGGACAGGAGGGAGTCACTGCAGAACACGTTGCTGTCAACTCTTTTTTCGGTGCCATAACCCAAACAAGGGCTGTGTATTTGGGGAAGTAAAGTGTTTTTCCTCTTCCCTCATATTTTGTTGCTGGAGTGTTGGAGGCAGCCGGCGTGGTGCCAAGACCCTCAGAGTTGTCACACCGACTTCCTGGAAACTCTCAAGGCCACACCTTAAGTTAGTTGAAACCCAAGGCCATTGAGCTCTAAGAGTGTTGATAGCGGTGGTGTTGTGGGAGAGAGGGATGAAGTGTAGGTGCTTGGCTGGACTGGGATGTATTCAGTGTTTGCATGAATATAGCTGATCACTAGTGTAGTGCAGTAACCATCTGTGGCTATATATACTCTGAAAGATAACTTTGAAGGGATCGTAAAAGGGATTTAGGGCTTAATTTGCATCCTAATAGACGTGTGAAAGGAAAAACATCTTCCCCCAAATAAACTGATAGTCTGTGGTGGGTTAGTGTTTTTTGTTTTTGTTTTGTTTTGTTTGTTTGGTTTGGGTTTTGCTTTGTTTGGGGGCAAATTTGTAAAGTTAATAACATTGATTACACACTGACTTTGACGTCTGGATTCCTGTCCCACCTCTCTGACCTTGTGTAGGTAACTACCTTATTTGAACCTTATTTTTCCTGTCTGTGCTGGTGATAGCACTGTGGACGTTACTGTGCATTTAAACATGACCAGGTATATCTTAGCATGCTTCACTTAGTGTGCATAGGTTGTTAGCGTAGAGATGTTTTTAGAAAGAAATGACTCCCTTCAAAGAAGCAGTAACTATTGTATTTGGACGTTACTCATGTGTGCAAAATCCTAATTTGTCATATTTCTGCCTGTCTCACATTCTTTATGTGCATTGGCTTCTTCTTTGGGAAGTGAGTTTTAACTTACAAATACTTAAAATTAAAAGGTGATTTACGGTTTATCAGATACATTACTTGCCAGGCATGGTCTCAGTCTTGTTATTCCAGAATTCAGGAAGACCGAGACTGGAGGACTTCTGGGGATAGAAGGCCAGCTTGGGCTATGTAGCGAAACCCTGTCTCAAAAACAACAAAACTATCCCAAACTTTAGTAAATCAAAAACAAACAAACAAACAAACAAGCCACATGGAAATTCTAATTCAGTGGAGTTAGAAAAGTTTAGAAATGGGCTGTGGGGAGAGGGAGACAACTCAGTTGATAAAGAACTTGCCTTGAAAAGTTATGAGACCTATCAATATAAAAATAAATGAAAAGTTAGCATATTGAGTTGGAGAGCTGGTGTGGAGATAACTGAGCCAATGCACGTGGTTTTGGTGAATAGAAAAGTGCTGTATTTTAGGGTTATGATACAAGGACCCTCCTTTCCCTCATTTTCATTGTTTGTCATTTTACTGTGATATGTTTATGACTGGACAATTTAAAAGACCAAACACAAGAAACATAAATTGGCCCGGTGGTGGTGGTGGCGCACGCCTTTAACTCCAGCACTTGAGAGGCAGAGGCAGATGGATCAGCTCCCTGTGAGTTTGAGGCCAGCCTGGTCTACAGAGTGAGTTCCAGGACAGGCTCCAAAGATGCAGATAAACCCTGTCTCGAAAAACCAAAAAAGAAAGAAAGAAAGAAGGAAAGAAAGAAAGAAAGAAAGAAAGAAAGAAAGAAAGGAAGGAAGGAAGGAAGGAAGGAAGGAAGGAAGGAAGAAAGAAAGAAAGAAAGAAAGAAAGAAAGAAAGAAAGAGAAAGAAAGGAAACAAGTTGTTCTCTCCAATTGGTTAAAATAATAAGGTAGTAAAAATCTTATTGAATCTAAGCATATCTAATAAATAGCAGCTTTGTTTTGCTTATAAATAAAATATTGATTGAGATCAAGTGAGTGCTTTGTCAATTAACTTCCTAGGTGGTTAAGAACAAACAGGTTCCCCACCCTGAACTGCTCATTATCCAAATATTAATTATTATACAGGTCCAGGCGTGGTTTCTTTGAAGTGCCTTGTCTCTACCCTTGCAGGCATTTCATGAAGGCCACTTTCAAGGCCAGTGAGAAGACAACAGGACAAGCCCCTCTTGTGCTCGGCCCTGAGGGGTCCCAAGAGCACATGTGGACTATCTAGTTAGCAGCCCATGGACTCTGGCTTACCATGTGATCACAGTAGCCTGGCACACACCTGCCATGCAGGGTATGCGGGTCCACCTGCCAGCCCTATTGTTCCTACTCTGTGTTAGTCCGTGCTCAAATGTCTTCCTTTTTGGATGGCACCGTCCAAATGGAAGGCGGGCAGAGCTCCTGGAGGGTGGGGCGGAATCTCTCCTCACGTCTTGCATGGCAGCACTGCCCCTCTGTTGGGTGGGTCTGCCCTCTGCGCATCCCAGGCCATCCCCAGAGCTGCCCTTCACCCCACACACCATTACAATAGCACAGGTAGTTTACCACGCTAAATCTTTTCACCAGAAAGCAGGAAGAAAACCTTGGTTTTTTTTTTCTTGAAGCATCCATAAATGTTCTTGTTCTGATAACCGAGTGCCTTCCTAAAGAAAACACAAGCGGTTCTGACTAGAAGAAGGTGGCATTTAGTATCTTCAGAGCTGTTGAGTGTATAAGAATGCTTGTGGCACACGCATGCATCCTCACATTGGTAGTCCTCCCCACGACTTGCACACCAATCAGCAAGGATGTGTTTTCTGTGACATTTCCTTGGATGCATATAGTCAGAAATATGGAGTGCATTAATCACCAAAAGTTTTATATTGCCACGTTGAATACTACTATTGGTTTTGATTCTGTGATTCCAGTAGACACCTTTTAAACTGTTACCGTGTCTCTGTGTGTGGTGGGGGGTGCACATGCCACAGCCTGCGTCTGGAAGTGAGAGGCAGACATTCAAGAGTCTGCCCACTTTTCGTAGGTTCTGGGGCTTGAACTCAGGTCCTTGGGTTTGTGTTGCCAACACTTTACCTGCAAGCAGTCTTGCCAGCCATCGAGCAGATTTCAAGTGTTTTTTTTGTCTCTGTCCCTCTCCTTTCTGTGTGTGTATGTGTACGTGCATGTACATGCATGCATGTGTTTGTAGTCTGCCTGTGTGCGTATAAGGAGGTCAGAGAACCACTTACAGAAGTTGGTCTTGGGGGCTGGAGAGATGGCTCAGCGGTTAAGAGCACTGCCTGCTCTTCCAAAGGTCCTGAGTTCAATTCCCGGCAACCACATGGTGGCTCACAACCATCTGAAATGAGGTCTGGTGTCCTCTTCTGGCCTTCAGGCATACACACAGACAGAATATTGTATACAGGGGCTGGAGAGATGGCTCAGCGGTTAAGAGCCTTGCCTGCTCTTCCAAAGGTCCTGAGTTCAATTCCCAGCAACCACATGGTGGCTCACAGCCATCTGTAATGAGGTCTGGTGCCCTCTTCTGACCTGCAGGCATACACACAGACAGAACATTGTATACGTAATAAATAAATAAATGTAAAAAAAAAAAAAAAAAAAAAAAAAAAAAAAAGAATATTGTATACATAATAAATAAATAAAAAAAAAAAAAAAAAAAAAAAAAAAAAAAAAAAAAAAAAAAAAAAGAAGTTGGTCTTCCCTTCCGCTACGTGAATCCAAGGGGCGAATGCAGATGGCCAGGCCCTATGGCAAGCGCCTTTACTCCGTGAGCCACCTCAGCAGCTTTAAAACCAGCTGAATCGTAGGAGACCAACAGGGAATGTTCAGCTTTCTCCTGATACCATGCTATGTGCAATAATTTGGCAGAGAAAAACAAAGAATTTGGTAGAGAGAAACAGTTTACTATTTTAAGTGCCATGGTGTCCGAACTGCCAGGGAGGATGTGTGGTTTAGGGATGTGTCCTGGCTAATCCAAATTAAAATGAGTCTACTCCGTTTTCTAGGTATTATAACATAATGGAAACAATCTAATCTCTTTTTTCACCAAAAGACATCTCAAATTTATACTGTTCTAATTCGAGAAAAAGTAAGAGCATGTACTTAAAAGTATGCTCAATTAAATAGAAATAATTTAAAGAATCCTTCAGAAGAAAAGAGTCGACATGAAATGACCGAAGGCCAGCAGGGTGACGCGCGGAGACTGAGAGACACAGGAAGCCAGCTCACTTCCATTTTCTGTTTGGAGTTGTCCAGGGAGATCCCAGCCCACCAGGAAGGGAACTTGTTGATGTGAAGCCAGCGGGTGGCAGGCAGGAAGCCAGGGATGCTGGCTCTGGTGGATGGGGAGGAGACAGAAGAGGAAATACTCAGCTTATGTCCACTGGAGACCATGAATTTGACAGTGGAGGAGGACAGAGAAAGTCAGGTGGCCAAGAAGAGAGACTGAAGTAAAGGATATGTGGCTTACCTGTGTCAGAAGTGGTGGCACCTAATGTTCAAGTCCTGGAGCAGCTGCCCATTGTCACCTGGGTCATCATATGCTTAGGAACAAGTCCGACCTCTGACTTGTAGCGGCCTCTATGGTCCCAGGTGACCATAAGCCTTGGTTCAGACCATGGAATCTGCTTTGAGACCATGGGGTTCTCCCTGCCTATTTGAAGGATCCCAGATTTCCTTTTAAGGTGTCTAGTCCTTAAATCAGAATTTGCAGGTAATGTCCCAGGAAACTCCATCCTGTAAGGATAGAGTTCTATTATTTCATCTCCCAAAGATCTTGAACTATTGAGGTTTTTCATTGAGGCTTGTTCATTGTGAAGGCTTTTACGGTCCTCTGTCAGGTGAACAGAGGGTCCTCTTTAGATGTGTTACTTACAGATTTGGTGCCCCCTCCAATTCGGATGGAGAGACGCACACCAAACTGTGTAGCTTCGGTTGGCTGCCCCCTTTCTCCTCTGGTTTGGTCACGAGCACGGTGTCCTTCCCATTTCCCTGTGATCTTTTCTCCAAACAGTGGCCAGGCCTTCGGGTTTTCACACATATTCCTTCAGATCTGTGGATATGCTGAGGCATTTTCTGTTGCCCTTAACACTGTCTAGTTTTGTAGCTTTATCTACTTACGTCTTTATGATGGATTGGGTTTCTGCCTAGGGAATTAGCAGTTGGTTGCAGTATTAGACCCCGAGACATCATAATCTGAAGCCTTGCACTTTGTTTTTTTTTTTTCATTCCCAAATTGATTCATTATAAAGCATGACAGACCAGATCACAGCTGGTTATATCCAAAGCATCTTGCAGCGTGGAGTTTCATATTCTCCCATGGCAGGATAAAACCTGACAAAAGCTTGGCATTTTACTGGAACTTATTTCTTGCGTAGAGTGGTGTTTTGTTATTACCAATAGAAAAGAAATAGCCTGAAAGCGCCGGAGTTGTTGGCAACATCAGCTCTCCCAGGACACAGTGCTGTCTTCCAATTGTATTCTCGGTGCTAAGACTTGAGCTCCTATAGTTAGGAAATTCTGTCGCAGAACCATAACGTCTCACACGGCCCACAGTGCATACAGCTCATGGCCAGATCATATCCTCATGTCCCTGCCATCCTGACTGCAGTGAACACCAGGCAGCCATTACGGATACGAATGGAGGAGGTCACTGAGGCTTTGCCTGGTGACGGAAGAGGACGCAACCTACTTACAAACTCTTCTCCCCTTTTTTAGACTTTTGTTTTCTATGGTCCTCGAGCCCACTCCCATTCTCTCCCATCCGTTGGGAAGGCTTTCCCCATGGTGCACACACAGGGAGGAGATGTGTGACAGTACCATCCTGTGCTCGTGGAGACACCCCAGTGCCCAGGCCAGGGCCAGGCACGGAGTGGGTGGCCAGGGGCCTCCACCCATGTCCGTGTAAAAAGGGAACATGCAATAGACAAAGCCACATTTGTGGTCCCAAAGACTTATCCATTACACCCTGCTGACTCATCAGACAGTCCAGCAGCAAAGCTTTGAACTCCTTCCAGGATTCTTCTGGGAGCAGTTGTGGCCTGGGCTCTGATCCCTGCCCCACCCCTCTACGCCAGTAGATTGGGAAGTGGTGTATCGCGTGTGAATTCTCTGGTCTAGGTCATAAGTCACGGGAGCAGCTGCTGCGGTCGCTGGGAACCGTGATGCCCTTCAAGTTTGGTAGAAGTGATGCAATGTCATAGAGCAGAGCTTAGGTGTGGGCAGAACACAGTGGCCTTAGAGGGTTAAAGAGAACCTAACTGTCCTTGAGTAAACAGGGTGGCAGAGAACACAACTGACCACCAAGCTGGATCTTCCCCTTGAGGATAAATGTAGTGCTTGACGAGTCTGTGTTGAAGCAGATAGCCACGTCTAATCCTCACATCTAACCTGTGCCCGGCACATAGGCATGGGGGATGGATGTACTCGCTGGATAAGTACTTGTGGTAAACGAAGGTCATAAGAATGCCCACTTGTCATTGAGTCTTTTGCGGAGAACCGATCCTGCATCGTCTTTATTTGCTATTCCTTGACTTGACAGTCCTTCCTAATTGGTTTGCAGTGTCTGTTCCGTTCATTCCTTTTCTAAATGGCTTCAGGCTCAGATTTGTACTTCTCAGGGGGCTTTGCTGGCATGCTCTGACATCCGCTTCCGGGGCCACAGGTGCTCTCAAGTAGCCAGAGCTATGGGGGACCCTGAAGAGGGGGAAGGGGCTGGTGTGTCAGGAGCCCCCACTGACACTTGGATGACAAAGTGAGAGCCAGGGCCAGGGGAGTGTGGGTTGGCCAGAGGTTGCAGGTGAGCCGAGCATACAGTAGGAGTTTCCCTGTCACGTTTGCTGCAGGACTTGGTAGCAGAAGTTTGAATTTGAGTTCCATAGTAGGAAAAAAAAAAAGTTCATGTTAATTTAAAGGACTGTGGTTTTGTTGGTTGTGGGAAGCCAGGGTAGCGGCTGAACATTGATACTGGAGCTATTTAAAGGGTGCAAGGTTGACATCTGTGTGGCTGAGCTGAGGGTGTAACTTCTGTTTCCTTGTCCCCAACAGTAGCCAGATGCAGCTGCAACAAGGGGGCAGGAGAGCAGACCCAATCCGAGTGGCACTGCCTGCTCTTCACCAGGGCGACACAGGTCCCATCCTTTGAGGCTTTCTGCAGGGTCATGTGTTCCCTGCTCTGGGTGGGGGGGCTACGTAGAGCTGTTAACATTTTGAGGTGTGTGTCCCCAGCATTTGGTGCTCATCACAAACCACTCCCATAGAACTTGGTTTCCACTTCTTGTCCCCAGCCCTGTCTCAGGAATTATAGTAAAGCCTCCTTAAAAGCCATTTCTAGAGGGAGCTCTGTGCTCTCCTGCTAGGATGGGGCAGAACCTCTTCTGAGGGCCTTGAGGCAGAAACCGCTGCTCTCTTTTCATTTGATGGAAGCCCTTCCTCCATGGGGAAACCAGGCCTTAGCCGCTGGTTCTTTCAGGCTCTCACGGACAAGGTTTCAGTTCTCTTATCCATGCTCTGGCATCTCTCACATCATCCTGACCGCCCAAACCTGTGCGCTTTGCTTTCTCGCCCGGGCTGTTATCAGAGGACGTTGGCCCTGCTGCGGTGAAAGCGGTGGCTGATGCTCATCTCTGCTGCTCCCCTGTGCCGTTCGCTCCAGTGAGCCCAGTCTCTTGTCTCCTTCCTCTCTCCTGCCATCTCCAAGCCCCGTGGTCACCATGCCTCTCTCCCCTTTCTCATGAAGCTTTTTTGTGACCCCCATCAAAGCTGACCCTTTCTATTGAGACTGTCTGTCCCTTTCCTCTCTCCTTCATTACGTACCTGTTTATGGCGGGTGGGATTACCATACCGCTTTGGACCTTTGGTACATGGTCAGTGTCTTTTAGAATTTCTGTACAGGGAATGTGCATTGAACTGATTAATATTATTGATAAAATTTTAAAGTTTGGAGCATATTAATATATTCAGAAAAAAAAAATATCGGCCGTAGAGGCGACTCTGTGCCCCACCTTGGAAACTGTCGGCGAGGGCCGTGGCAGTAGTAGGAAGAAGTTCATTCCAGAGATTCTAGTAGACACTTTCCCCAAATTCAATCATGTCACTTAAAGAAAAATGTTACTATCAAAGTTATACACATGTGTAACTATTTTTGTGTGTGCCAGTTCATGCGTGTCTTCATGTGAGTGCACGTGTGTGACCTGTGTGTGGAGGTCAGAGGTCAATCTGTGGTGCTATTCATCAAGTACTGTCCAATTTTTATTTTTTTTTTTTGATTTTATTTTTTTCTAACTTCTTGAGTCAAGCTCGTTCACTGGCCTAGAACTTGCAACGTAGGCAGCTGGCCAGGGAGCCCTTTATGCTTGTCCCTTCAGCACGGAAACTGCCGTGCCTCCATGAATGTTTTTGTTTTTTGTTTGTTTTTAAATAATTATTCTACTTGAGAATTTCATATATGTATATAATGCATTTTAATGAAATCCATCCCCCATTTCCTCACCTCCAACTCTTCCTCTAGGCCCCTTACCTCTATTATTTCCCAATTTCATGCACCTTTTTTTCTTTTAGGTTTGTTTTTTGTCGTCTGTCTCCTCCCCCACCCCCCACCCCGAGTCAGGGTTTCTCTGTGGCTTTGGAGCCTGTCCTGGAACTAGCTCTTGTAGACCAGGCTGGCCTTGAACTCAGAGATCCACCTGCCTCTGCTGGCCCACTACCAGGTTTCATGTATTTTTGTTGTTGTTTTAAAGTCCACCGAATCTTCTTGGTGCTTCCCATATGCGCGTGTCTGTAGGGCCATCTATTGGAGCATAGGTAGCCTCCAAGTGACCACAGACCTGAAGAAAGTGACTTTTTTCCTCCCAGAAACCTCCAGTAACTCTTCAGCCAGTTAGAGTATGACATCACGTGCCCCTCCCATTGTTTGATCTGGGGCGCGCATGTGCGGCACAGCTACTGTGAGTTCACATGAGCAACCGCTCTGCTGTGTCTGGAAAATGCTCCTCCGCCTCCTCTGCTGTAGTCATCCACTTCCGGACCTCTTATGATCCTTCTAACCGTTCTAACCCCTCTGACCTTCTAATCTTTCACAAGGATCCCTGCCCCTTGGGATACTGATGTTAGGGCTACACATTTGGCTTCTTGATGTGGGTTCTGAGGACTGAACCTGGGTTTTCATGCTTGGAAGACAGTTTGTCACCCAACAGCATCTCCCCAGCATAATCTCATAGAAGTAAGTATATAATGAGAGAACACCCTTTTCCTCCCTCCCTACCTCAAGTCATGAACTAGAATGCCAACGATTTTTCTTAAATGTTTTTAATCTTTCTGGTTGTTGTTGCATCTCTGAATTCTACAGTTTGATCTTTAACGGGGCTAGTGAAACCAACCACTAAAAATGGAGAGTCTAGGTTGAGCATCGGAAGGGTAGGGATAAGGGTAAGAAGTAGGAGTTTCAATATGATCAAAGTACATTGTATAAAATTCTGAAGGAATTAATGAAAGTGTTATATTAAAATGAGATTCACCTATGCAGCTACTTTTTTAAAAAAACAATTTCATTATGAAAATTAATGAAAATATTCTAGACCAGTTTCTTTAAGCTAGCATATTGTTTTTCTTATTTATGGTCATGACTGCTGTACTGGGGGTTGAACCCAGAGCTTTGGACATGGGAGGCAAATTCTTTACCAGAGCCAACACCTAGCCCGCCACACCCCTGCCACACCCATGCCACACCCCCGCTCCTCATATTCTTTGCCTCTTATGGGTACACTGTATGGGAAATTTATCATACTAGATTTACAAAACCACAGCAAACTCTTCATGGAACTCTATAAACCTACAGCGTGCTCTCTCTGAGGGTGGACTTAGAAAGCAACTGTGCCCCTACCCTGGGCCAGCATTCCAGGAAATGGGGTTGAGGAGGGGCGTGCTTTTTAAAAAGGGGGACACAATCTACCTGCTTTGGTTCCGAGAGGAAAATGGCTGCCGGTGGTAGAAAATTTAAGTTGGGAGGTTGAGAATTTAATGCATTTAATTAAAAGTACTATGCTAAAAGAAATTGCAGCAATTATATATTATTAAGGTAAGTGGTGCCGAGGCTTTGAAGTTGTTTGCTGTGTCCCATTATTTTCCTTGATTGCATGCCAAAGTCTGAGGTGGAGCTGGGCTGTCAGTTATGCAGCGGGTATTCTGAAGAGCAATACAGCAAGCTCTGGCATAAAATTAGAATCTTTGGCTTCTTGGCTACCCACCTAAACTATCACCAATGAATCCAGTCACTCGCCGTGAATGATATTTTCTGAATAAGCCGTTTTCTATGCCCCTACCCCAAGTAGACGCTGCTTAGCTTATTAAAAAGCGAATGCTATCTATTCAGCTTAAAAAAACAGGGTATCATTTTGAGCTTGAATGGGGCTTCTGTTTCAAGCTGAAGTAAATGAATAAGGAAATTGGCGATCTGAGAATAATCCTGTGTGTATTATCATCAGAAGCCCAGGCTTGACCATAGGTGACTTAGAGCATTAGAAGGGTGATAGATGGCAGGGGACATCTCTGGCTAAGAAAGTGCAGAAATGCATTTTTATTAGTGTCCCTGAAGGTGACGGGGGCTTCAGTGGAAAGAATTAGATTTCTGGGTAAGCGCTCACGTTTCTGAGCTTTCTCGGTGCCAGGCATCAGGTTGCAAAGGTTTCCCAGGTGCCCGTGACACAGCTGACAGCTAGGATTTGACAGACAGAAATGGCTGACAACGAATGGCTAGCAAGTCTCATTTCACAGGGGAGAGGCCTAATACTAGAAAAGCCAAGAGGATTGCACGAAAGTCATCGTACTGGCTGTTTTATGTCAACTTGACACTGAGGACAGTTGTCAGAGAGGAAGGAGCCTCAATTGAGAAAATGCCTCCACAACATCAGGCAGTGGGCAAGCCTGTAGGACATTTTTAGTGATTGATTTGGAGGGTCTCAGCCCATTGTGGGGTCCCCTCTGAGCTGGCGGTCCTGGGTTCTATAAGAAAACAGGCTGAGCAAACCATGTAAGGAACAATCCTCCATGGCTTCTGCATCAGCTCCTGCCTTTGGGTTCCTGCCCTGACTGAGTTCCTGTCCTGACTTCCTTTGATGATGAACTGTGATGTAGAAGTGTAAGCCAAATAAATGTTTTCCTTCCCAGGTTGCTTTGGTCATGGTGCTTCATCTGTGTATTTTAATAGCCATTCTTCCTTAGAACTTTGTCACTGCAGATACATCTGGCATTATTGTGGGGTCTTTTACATATTAGGAACCAGCCATTTGTTCATTGAAGTAGATTATTTATTGAGTACTTGTGTTCCAGAGTTTTTCTCGTTTTTAAAAAGATATTCTTGGGTAGGGTGACTTTAAAAACTCAGTGTTCAGACAAAGACTAGAGCCTTTCTTTGGCTCTTTGTAAACAGTAACTTATTCCATAGGGAAGTTATCATGCCTTCAGAGAAAATAGATTTCATGATGTACAGGAAGTGTGATTGAATGGGACAGAGAACTTTGGGCCCTGTGCTATCCAGAGTAGGAGCAGTTAGCTAAATTTGACTATTCAGGTTAGGATGTCTACCTCGACTGTTTCTCCATATACTTGTTTTTGTTTTGTTTTATTTTGTTTTTGCAGAGAAAGTGGTTGTTTATTTAGTGGGCTATGGAGGGGAAGGGGAAAAGGGAGAAGAGCAGAGGGGGGCAGAGAGAGAGAGAGAGAGAAACAGAGAGATAGAGAGGGGGAGAAGTGGGGAGAAGGGAGAGAGGCAGAAGCTGCCTCTTCAGGAGAGAGATGGAAAGGGTCTCCATATTATTCTTTTAAGATGAATTTTCTCACTGAACCTGCAACTTGCCAGCTCATCTAGATAGGCAGGCCAGCAATCTAGCTGCCTCTGCCTCCCAGCACTGGGAGTATAGGCTTTCACTGCTATACAGGATTTTTACATGGGTTCTAGGGATCAGGAACTCAGGGCCTCAAACTCGCATAGCCATTTCTGCAGCCTGGTCCGGGTTTGTTTTGTCCGACCTAAGTCTCTGAGTACTGTAATGGTTAAGACTGTCCTTCATCACACACTCAGATGTCACCTCTTTGAGCCTGTCTCACCTATAATTGAGGGAAGAAGGAAGTGGAGCATGTGACCCTGAGTTATTATGGGATCAAGTGATCTATTAGCCTTGAATATGGCCTAGTTCCTGGAACACAGTAAGTGCTCAGTTAATCACTCTGGTTAAATAATGGACTAATAATTCAATGATGCTTAAAATAATACCCACACATAGTGCCTATTTATAGTAGACCACAGGACATCCTAGTTGAATTATCAGCTGAGAGGAGAAAGCCCAGGTTATGGATTTTTGAGCATCAAAAGAGAAGGTATGGATAGCGTCAGAAAGTGTGAGTTCTCCTAGAGATGGGCCTTCTCACGTGGCTACCCTTGATAACTCACAGGGACAGGACTGTGTTTCCTTTGAGTTTCCAGTCCTGGACCCAAAGTCTCCAGAGAAGCAGGCAGGTAATGTTCATACATAAAGCGGATTGTGAATGTGAGATTGTCGTGTGGGAAGGACTTCATCAGATGGGACAGTGTGGACTCCAAAGGACCTGTGTCTGTTGCTGTGCCTAAGCTAGTTAAACTGTCCCGATCGAGTGTTTGTAAGCCCAGATGTTTACGTGAAATCTCCAAATGCCCAGTGCTGGCTGAGTTTTTGTTTAAAGCTCTGTGTATGGCAAGCAGAATGTGTCTGCGGATAACTTTATCCACGTGTAAACCACTGTAAAGCAGCATGTCCCAGGAGACTGCTAAAAGTGCCAACTCTCTTATTAATTTGTAGTTGCCTCATTGGGGTTGTCTGTAGTCAAATAAACGTGAGGAGCCTTAGTTGTATGATCAAACTAATTAAGAAAATACTTCCTTATGCATTTGATTCTCAAATCGTTCTTTGATCAGAGAATGCTGTGTCCAACAGCATAGCCCAGAAGATCTTCATGGGCGCACACTTCCTGAGTGTCTGTGTTCTGGGTCCTCGGCTGATCTCTTGGACTGTTTTCCCTCATACTTGGGATCTCAGGGGTGAGAGAGATGGCTCGGTGGGTAAGAGCACTGGTTTTTCTTAAAGAGAACCTGGGATTGGCTCTCGGCACCCACATGGCAACTCACAACTGTCTGTAGCTCCAATTTCAGGGCACTCCGTGCCGTCTTCTGACCTCTGTTAGCACTGCAGGCATCTGGCACACATCCATACACGCAGGCAAAACATGCACACACATAAAAATAAAAAAAAAAATTTAAAAGTGGGATCTTAATGTTGGGAAGGAAATCATAATGTTAAGTTATTAATAATCCTTTTTCAATGTCAGTGACACTCTTGAATTGTTTGTTTTGACAGTACTAGATTTTCTGCATTCATTCATTCGTTTTTTTGAGATAGTTTCCGGCACGTTTGGGAATGAGTGAGACCCTGGCTATATTGACCAACCTGTCATTAACCTCACAGGCTCCTGAATGCTTGGTTTGAGGTCTTGTTCCATCATGTCCAGATTTTGAGTTTCTGTTTCAAAATATAAGATCTCATTACCCCGAAGCTTCTCTCTAGAACATGTGTACTATTTGGTGTTGCTTTCTGTATCCATAGAGACCGAGCCAGTTACTTTCCTCTGGGAATCAGGCAGCTATGCGTCCTAGCATAAGCTCTGCTGCCAGATGTAGGGTGATAACTAGGGGAAGCTTCAGAACTGTAGCCGTGGTCCGCAGAGCACCACTCGGACATCCCGCTTTTTGCTCTCAGTGTCTCGTCTCCAGTGCCGTGTAACAGCGTGGTTACGTAGAACAAAGGGATATTTTTACCTTATCAAGGAAATCTCTGTGACAGGAAAGCAAACTTTCTTGAAAGGAATTCATTCGCGGACCTTCTGTTTACCCAGGGACTTTGCGCATGCGCTCAGGAATTGGTCTGGTGGCTCCCTCAGTTTCCCTCGCCTGCTGTTTCCAGTACGGTTTCCCACGGTTGCAGTAGCGACGGCTCACCACTTCGTACAGTGTTTCTGCAGCGATTCCATTGCATTGCATTTTCAGGTGTCTGTGTTCAGAGGCTCAGTCCGAGGACAGTTAACACATCTGGGGTTTCAGTTTGGCTAGCATTTGGATTTGGGGAAGGAAAATCCATTACTTTAAGATATTCATATAGAAATCAGAGAAAGAGACAGTACAAAAGACCCACTCACTTGACGCTGAGGTCTCCAACATTCAGGAAATGAAAGACTTGAGTGTGTCGGGGGGCGGTGGCTGACACACTCAGCCCAGCTGCTTCTGTGTGATAAGAATGCAGAGTTCAATTTATGCCAATCTTGTGTCCGGCCAAAGCTTACTCCCCAAGGTTGATGGGGGGAGGGGGCGGAAGAACTTCCTGCAACGTACAGCTAAATGTTGGTCTTTCCCAGGGCGCAAATGCAAACCTGTGTAAGTGTGTGACGCATGCTCCCCAGGGGACTACAGCAGGATTTCCTGTGCTGGGAGGGGAAGCCGGTTGGAAACCTTTTCATTCATTCAGAAACGTAGATAGAGGCCAGTCTGACAGAGCTTGGCTTCTTAGCTACGGAATCTAATACAATATGGGTCGCATATTGCAGTCAGCCCAAGGTATCTCATTTCAAAGGCGCTAGGTTAGGTATCCTGTGCCTCGTCATTTTAAAAAAAAATTCTTTTTGTTAGGTTTATATATTTTATGAGTCAGTGTTTAGCTGCATATACGGGTGTGTGCCATGCGCGGGCTGGGCTTGGTGCCAGGAAAGGTCAGACGAGGGTATTGGATGCCCTCAAGCAGGAGTTGTGAATGGCTGTAGCCACCCGGGTGGACACTGGGAATTGAATTCTGGTTCTCTGCAAGGTGCTCTTATCCCCTGAGCCGTCTGCCCAGCCCCCGTGCCCACTCTCAAGTGGTAATGTAGTTGCTTTAAATGAGAGTATTCTCTCGGGCATTGAACATTTTCCCTTCTGATAATTTCAAATTGTAATTCTGACAGACGAATGGATACTATTGGACATTTCAGTCTCTGCTCTAACAAAGGAGGCATTTCTTCAAAAATTCTGGGCTCTGAGCCGTGATGTTGAGAGTGTCGGGAGTTTTTGGTCATGTGGGCAACACAGAGGCAAAGGAGTTACCAGAGCCATGATGGAGCTGCTGTCTGGGTCCATGGGAGAGAACTGTGAACTAAGTCCCACAGTGGAAGTCATAAAATGTTAAATATATTATATGTTAAATTAGTTCATTCATTTCTTCCTTTATATGTGTTAGTTTATCTTTTGCTGTTGATTCTTTGTAAACACTTATCAGGCCTCTGTATTTTATTTTAAACAGAAATAACTTTGAATCCACACACTTTTGGACAAAAGGATTGCACAGGAAGAGGCTTTCTCGATTTCTTTGCTTTACAGTGAGCCAACGTAGAGGTTATTAGAAGACATTTACAGTGTTTCATTTCCTTCCTTCCTCCTTCATCAAAAAAAACAAAACAAAACAAAAAAAACAAACCCTGATGACGTGTAGCTGCTGAATCCTCTGTTGACATTACCCATGGCTTTTATTAATATCTGCACTCTAGGGGCTTGTGACAGACTCAGTAAGGGACCGTGAAGTGACTTACATTATAAAGATACATTTAGGTATCTTTGTTCTGGTACGTCCAACTTTAGAAAAAGGCGTTAATAAATGTGAGTCATGGAAGTTAGTGCAGAAACAGTGTCCTTGACAAAAGGCTTCCGGAGCCCCCGTGCGGCTCCCAACTCCCAGCAGGAGGCAGAGACAGGTGAGAAATAGAACCCTGTGGTGGACGGTGGTCTAAAGACTCATACCAAGGATGCCTCTGTGTCTCCAGGGCCTCGTCTTCCCTTCTGGTAACAATAAAAGATGGAGCTGTTTTTCAAACGAAGCGACACCTCGTCTTTCCACATTTTTTTTTAATTAAAATTAAAATTAAGTTACGAAGAAGCTATTATTTATAATTCTGCAGTCATACCTGAAAAGTCGTCATGCATAGTTAATAAAAAGAGGCTCTAGCGGAGGACCTAGTGGTAGAGGCGACCCACACCATTCATTGGTGTTTGTAGACCTGACACCCGCCACGCCTTCTCTTAAAAGTAGAGACGGTTATGCGTGATCTGCTGATTTGGGCTGTGGCTATGGGACTGTGCTGTCATTTGTTTGACAGACAGCTTAAAAAAGCTGTCTACTAGTTAGTGTTCTAGGTGCAGAGAGCTGCAGGATGAGGACAGTTGCCACAGTTGCTCTTCGGAAGAAGCACAGTTCCTTCCTCATAGGTTCCTTTCGCTCCATACTGAGAGATACGGAGCCCCAGATAACCCTATCAGTGGGGAAACTCTTAGGAGAACAAACAGCCATCCTAGGTGTGGGCCCTGCGTTTTGCTGTGCCAGGTTTTCTTCCGCAAACTGTCAACTCCCTTTGCCAAGCTCTGTGGTCTGGTTTCACGGTGCCACTCAGTGTACGCTCCTGCCTGGTCTTTTCTACAGTTTATTTACGGTGTGCCCTTCGCAAGGCTGTGCAAGCTCTCACTCTGTCTGTACACCGTCACCTCTTTCTGCTTGCTCCTGCTCACACCGGACTCTAGGCCTGCATCAGCCATGCTCGGCGTTCCCCCCCCCCCCCCCCCATTCCCCGGTTCAGCGTTTAACCCTATGCTGCTGCTTGCACAGTGGCCTTGTTTCAGCTTTGTTAAAAAGCTGCGCAGCTTGGATGCCCAACTTCCCCGGGGGGAAGAAAGAAGCTGGACTCTGGCATTAAGTGAATGTCAAGAAAGAACCTGATGTAAAATTTATAAAGGATCATAAAGAAATCTACCCCAGCCGGGCGGTGGTGGCGCACGCCTTTAATCCCAGCACTCGGGAGGCAGACGCAGGCGGATCTCTGTGAGTTCAAGGCCAGCCTGGTCTACAAGAGCTAGTTCCAGGACAGGCTCAAAAAAAAAAAAAAAAAAAAGCTGCAGAGAAACCCTGTCTCGAAAAACCAAAAAAAAAAAAAAAAAAAAAAAAAAAAAAAGAAAGAAATCTACCCCACATGAGGAACGATTGAGCTTAGGCGCAGTGGAAGTATTCTGACTTGGGACTTGGCAAGGTTGATTTGAACACTCTCTGCATGCAGGAAGTCACTTAAAGCTGTCTTCTCTAAGGAAATGAAACATGAAAGGCTGTAGCCAAAGCTCAGGGGTTAAAAGCACACCCAGCTCCTGCAGAGGGCCCGAGTTCAGTTCCCAGCACCTTTGCTTGTAACCTCCTAACTGACTGAAGCTCAGCTCCAGGGGATCTGACGGCTCGGCTCCAACCTCCGCTGGCACCGCACTCAAGTGTACATACTGCCTTACAGTAGTTAAAAAGAATTATAAATAAATTTAAAAAATATTAAATCGTAGATTGGTAGCTCACTGGAATTAGCCTGCACTTCTACCTTGACTGGCCTTTATAGGTTTTGAAAAGTCAAGAAATATCCCAAAATATCAGAAGTCTTGTTATGATGAAATAACCATCCCCAGCCCCCAGTGGACTCTAGGGGACAGGAAATAAATGAGCTCATTTTTAAAGAGCCATGGAGGAGGCAGATAACACCGGCAACATACCGAATGTTTACTATGTTCTGGGCACTGTTCCAAGAGCAGGGTTAACCCTTGAAGAACCTGTCTGGGATCCCTCCTCTAGAGATGAGAAAGCCAAAGCCCAGAGGTGATGCAACTTGCCCTGAGTTGGGCAACGTATGGTTCCAGAAAGATCTGCCTTGCGGAAGCAGGCTACATCAGAGGCACTTGTTCAAGAAGAATTCATCCCTAAAATGATGAACCGGATTTGACCGTAAAGAAGGCAAAACAGACCCAAGGCTTCTTTTTGTTTGCTCAGTTTGCATTTAACTTGACCCCCAACTTTGAAACAAGCCCACAGTTGCAGGAAGACGCTGCAACAAATCCAACCACTGGAAGCGAGTTTGCCTGTTTATGAAGACTCTGAGGTGCTTACTGTCTCTGTCACGTTTGCTCATTTCCTAGGGATGTGGCGGCCCCGTTCTTCCTAAACCGCAGCAGGTTCGCTGAACTATGTCCGGACTTCTCTCTCCTTCAGTCACGTTGGGTCAGTCTTCATCTCCCAGTCAGATTTTAAACATTTAAAGACAGCGTGGCCTTTTATGTCCCATGGCAGTATAGCATGGCGTTTAGGACAATCATCTCTGTGTTACTTGTTTTCAGAGACTGGTTCTCACACAGCTCAGGATGACCTTGAACTCCTGATCTTCCAGATTCTACCACATCCAGCTATCAGAGCAATACTTATTTCTTTTCCTTGCAAAGTAGGGTTTTGGTAAGTACTGTGTGCCTGAAGGGATCTTAAGGTGAAGTCATGAATAAACAAATGTGGGGGAAGCCGCGCATGCAAAAGAGGAGGAAGAATAATATATGAATCCCTGCGCATTTAAATCCAGGTTTGGCAACAGAGATTTTAAAATTATGAACGATACATGGTATGTATGTTAACTGGTCTTAATGATAACAATTGGAGTCAGATATTAGGGGTGAAAGTTGAAAGATCAGAGAAGCAGAGTAGCCAGGCACTAGTTCTTACCTCTACAAAGTCCTCAGAACCAAGGGGGCAAGACCGTCTCTAACAATCCTCAGACTGAGTGTCTTGAGCTCCTGTCTCCTGCCTTAAACATTCCTCTCTTTATCCAGCCATATATCCCTTCCTGTCTCTACCTTCCTATTGCTGAGACTAAATTAGGCGTGTGACTCCCAAGTACTGGGATTAAAGGTGTGAGCCACCATCTGGCTCTGTTTTTCTTTAAGACTGGATCAGTTTCAAGTAGCCCAGGGTGGCCTTGAACTCACAGAGATCCACCTTCCGTCTCCCGAGTGCTGAGATTAAAGGTGTGTGCTACCACTGCCTGGCCTCTATTGCTAACTAGTGGCTTAGCTCCACACTCTGAGCTTCAGGCAATCTTTATTTGTTAGATCACAAACAAAATATCACCACATGTCTATGTTTGTGTATTTTTGCATATGTCTGTCTGTGTATGTGCATATACATGTGTATGTGTATATGCTTGTGAATGCAGGTGTATATTTGTGTGTGCACACACATGTGGACATATATTAGGAATGACAGTGTAAAAGTAGAGCCCGTGTTGGAACCACCTGGCTAACAACACAGAGTGCTTTCAACACATCAGAGGCCCTGGGACACTTCCCTGCCCCTCCTGCCAGAGATAACTCTGGCTCTGAATTTTGTAATTACTCACTGTGTGGGAGATAATGCCCCAACATCCCTGTGCCTTGTTCCTGTTGTGCTACACCTCCCCATTCGTTGCTGCAGCTGGACACACCACAGACCACACTTGCCAGCTTCCCTGGGCTGTTGTGGATGATCTGGTAACTCAAGTTTGACCACTGTGGTATGAATAGAAATAAGATGTGCAGCTCTCTCCCGGTGTCCCTGGGTTAGCTGGGCCCCTCCCTCTTCCCTTCCTATTGGTTGACAGGGCGTGCCTTCTTTGTCCTTTTAGGCCAACAGGGCAAACTGTGCACAACATGTCCTTGACCATGTGACCTTTTGTCTGCCTGGGTGACAGTCACATGGATTATGCGATTTGAAAAAGAATGTGCTTGACAAAGTAACATGGTCATGTCCTCAAAATCTGAAAGGTATTATGGCATAGATGGACACGTCTCTCATACCCTGGCTTCTCGCTACCTCCCCCTAAAGCAGCGGTTTTCAACCCGTGGATTGAGATGCTTAAGAACAATGGAGAAAACAGATATATTTCCATTACAATTCATAACAGTAGCAAAATTACAGTTATGAAGTAGCAACGGAATTAATTTTATGGTTGGAGGTCACCACAACATGAGGAACCATATTAAAAGGTAGTGGTGTTAGGAAGGTTGGGAGCCACTGCTAAGGCAAATAGTACTGTCATTCCCTTCAAAATCCATCAGAGAAATTTCTGCAACAATGCATATTTTAATATAATTAGATTTCAGAAATTATAGAATACCTATAGTGCCTAAATAGAAATAGATGTAGACCCTGCTTTGAGCTATGCGCCTGCATTTTAATGACAATTCTGATATTGTATGTACCTTACTACGGGACTGCCAAAAAGACTTCTGAATCTATTTTATATGCAAGTACAAAATAAATCGTCACATCATTAGTCAAAGTCAGCTTTGGTCACAGAAGGGGATAGCAGCCACACATGTTCGGGTTATCTGATGACAAAGATCTCAATCTCTGTCTTGATCTCTCCCACCCCCTTCTAAGATAAGGCGTTGTGTATCCCAGGTGTCCTAACTTTGCTCTGTAGCTGAGGATGGCTTTCATTTCTGACCTCTGTTTCTCCAGGGTTGGGATTACAGGTTTGCGCCACCATGCCCAGATAATTCAGAGCTGAGGCTTGTGTCCAAGGCTTCGTGCACACTAGACAAGGACTCAATTGCTCTCATCCCCAGCCCTAGGCTGTCTCCATCCTAGGTTCTTTTAAAAAATTACCTGATGAGCACTGAGCAGAAAATACACCAGTGCAGAGGTCATATGGTCCGCCTCTCTAACAGGAAACAAGGGGCTACTATCATCAGTTGAAAAAGCCTGGGCTGTGTATGGAGCTTATGCATTTTTATAGTAGGGAGCAACGCTTGACTCAAAGCCTCGATATACAATTCTACACCAGAGTGTTTAAGTTGGGTTCTTACTTCATAGAGCGATGATGTCAGTACATCTGGAATGGGGAGAGCATGATTGCATAGGCAGTCCTGTGAACAGTCATGAGAATTAGCAGCAGGCAGGAGAGCAACGTGGGAAGACCTTAAGCCATAGTAGCTTGGGGCTGCTGAGGCTCAGGCCCTTTGGCATTCCTCAGCAAGCCCCCAGGGTTATGTTGGAGCTGCAGCAGTGAAATGCAGTAATTAATGTTTGTGGAGAGGAGCCTGAACCATCTGGGCAGTGCACTGTATTTGAGATTAAACTTAAACAGACCCAGGGAGGAATGATAGCTTGCAGCCGTGAGCAGACAGAAGGAACAGCGAGGGACACAGCTCTGTCAAAAGCCAGCAGAGCCTCTACACCCAGAAAAGGAAAAACTAAAACAGAATAATGAAATCAGCAAAGCTGGACATTTCATCTGGAAATATACGCACGTGGTCTCCTGTGTGATGGAGGGCTCCCATTGGCTAATAAAGAAACTGCCTGGCCCATTTGATTGGCCAGCCTTTAGGTGGGCGGAGTAGACAGAACAGGAAGAAGGAAGTGAGGTAGATGGCTCAGTCAGATGCCACGCCTCTCCTAAGTTAGTCAGACAGCCGTGCCTCTCCTCAGAGAGAAGCCAGACTCAATATAGCTCCAGCCCAAGATGGATGTACGCTAGAAACTTCCCGGTAAGGCACCACTTTGTGGTGCTACACAGATTATTAGATATGGGTTAATCAAGATGTGAGTAAGAGGCAGAAAATAATGGGCCAGGCAGTATTTAAAAGAATACAATTTGTGTGTTGTTATTTCAGGGCATAAGCTAGCCGGTGGCTGGGAGCCGGGTGGCGGGAAGCGGCCCGCAGCTCTTCACTACACCTGTGATTGGATCCCTTCTCTCGCTCTATCTTTCCTGTCCTATCCATGTCGTATAATGCGTGTCTGCTTCATTCCTTTGTATACAGATGCCACATTTTTATTATCCGACTTTTTATTTAGCCTTCCTCGTGGGTGTGTAGTGGCGTGCCATGTCTGTGTGGCATCTCCCCAGTGGTCAGTTCTGTTAGACATCTTTTTTATCATGTTATGTCCTCATTGGCCATCTCTGTATTTTACATGGAAGAATTTCAACTACACTTTTTTTTTTTTTTGCCCATTTGAAGCTAATCTTGTCTTTCTTAATTTTGAGTTGTGAGAGTCCTTTAGAAAGTCTAGGTATGGATTCCTTGCTAGGTATGCAATTTTCAGATATTTTTTTCCCATTCTGTGGGCTATATTTTTCACTTCCTTAATGACATCCTGTTTTGAATTCTGATGAAGTCTGCGCTGGCTGGTTTCATGTCAACTTGACACAAGCTAGTCATCAGAGAGGAGGGAGCCTCGACTGAGAAAATGCCTCTATAAGATCAGCTTGTGGGCAAACCTGTAGGACATTTTCTTAATCAGTGATTGATGTGGGAGGGCCGAGGCCCATTGTAGGTGGTCCTGGGTTCCATAAGAAAGCAGGCTAAAGATGTCACGAGGAGCAAGCCAGTAAGCAGCACCCTCTGTGGCCTCTGCCTCAGCTCCTGCCTCTAGGTCCCTGCCCCACATGAGTTCCTGTCCTGTCTTCCTTTGATGATGAATGGCCTTGTAGACGTGTAAACAAAATAAACCCTTTCCTTCCTAACTTGCTTTTTGGTCATGGTGTTCATCACAGCGATACTAACCTTAAGACAAAGTCTAACTCTCCCACTTTTGCTTTGGCTGTGTGTTTTTGATTTTGTGCCCAATAAACCATTGCCTAACCCAAAGCCATTCACTTCCATGCATCTTCTAGGAGTTCTAAGGTTTCAGCCCTTGAAGGTTTTAGTCCTGTTAGTATTAAGTCATGGAGTATACGTCCAAGCTTTCTTTTGCTTGTTATGCAACACTTGTTGAAAATAATCCTTTGTTCCATTGAATTGTTTTGAGAATGTGTGGAAAATCAATTCACCATGAATGCCAGAATGTTAGCTGTGTTATCAGTTCTGTTTCAGCGATGCACGTAAACGTATTTGTTTACCCCTGTGTCATTCCCACTCTGCCTCGATGCCTATATCTTTACAGTAAAGTCTGAAATATAGTCTTCTGACATTCTGTTCAACAATTTTCCTTTTGTAATCCCAGCACTTGGGAGGCTGAGGCAGGAATCAGATCTCAAAGTCAGCCTGGGCTATATAGTAAGTTCAAGGCTATCCTGGGCTACACAGCATGACTTTGTCTCAAAAAAAAAAAAATCAAGGGCCATGAATATAGCCAAGCACCCCCGATCTTGCTTAGTTGTCTACAAGACTCTCAGTTCCACTCCCAGCACCACAAGGAAAAGAAAATATTCCCTAGTAGGTTATGTTTCCATATGAATTTTTGGATCCACTTGTCACTTGTCAATCAAAGAAGCTACTATTCTGATAGAAATTGCATTGGCTCTGTATTTCATTCACTTTGGAGACCATGGGCATGTTTTTAGCCAGGTTGTGTGACCTAAGATACTGTGATTGTTAGTTTTTGTTGTTGTTGTTTTATTGTTGCTCAACTTGGCACAAGCGAGAGTCATCTGGAAAGAGGAAGCCTCAGTTGAGAAATGCCTCCATCAGATTGGCCTGTAGGGCCTGTAGGCCAGTCTGTGGGGCATTTTCTTGATCAATGATTGATATGTGAAGGCCCAGTGCACTGCTGCCACCTCTGTGCAGGGGTCCTGGGTTGCACATAAACTAAGGAAGCCATGGAAAGCAAGCCACTAGGCAGCGTCCCTCCATGGCCTCTGTTTCAGGTTCAGCTACAAGGTTCCTGCCTTGAGCTACTGCCCTTCAGGAGGCTTGGGAGCGGATGAAGTAAACCCTTCTCAGCTTGCTTTTGGCTGAGAAGAAACTTGCTTTTGCAGTGTTTATACCGGCGACAGAAAGCAAACAAGGACTCGTATTGTTTCCATTTTGACTCACCTCTCCGTTTTCAACCATGGCTTTAGGCTGTTGTCTAGGGTGGTTCTTCTCCAGATGCCGCCCCTGGATTTTATGTTCTGTTTCAGAATATCATGCATGGGATTATTTTCCTAATTTCATTCTGAGGATTGCTTAACATCATTAGCCGGCCGGGACTTGAATCCATTCTCATCCTCTGATCTTGCTTTCTGCCACACCGATGCCACGTATTTCATTTCTCTTTTTGGACTACACACCTTTGTAATAAGAGACTTAATGGAACCCCAAAGTATCTATATATCTGTGTGTTCATGACATCAACAAAAAATAATTGAAGTACTGAGAAACGTGTAAAAGCATCTCACAGCTGGCTCTTTAGGGGCAGGATCTTACTGTTTCCGGGGTGTACACATGCCTACCTCTGCATCCTACTTGGCTGGCTCCTCCCTCTCTGGCTGTGTCCTTTCTCACCCACTCTGTCATCTTTTTGCTTTCTGAAGCTCCTTTGGGTGTTTAATATCCATTCGACTTCTCCTCCCTTCCCCTGTAGGTTCCTAACTTTTGTTTGATCACTCCTGGCTAAGTGCACCCCCTTCCGTGTCCCTCCCGGACTGGCTTTTGTGCCTGTCTTCCTGATAGTAACTACATTATATGCTAGAATGGGCTGAATGTCTTTGAAGTCCTGGGTGTGACGTTCAAGGCATTTTGTCAAAATATTAGGTCAGAACCAACCATTAGAGGTTTAATTTCCTGTAGGGACAATCCTGTGTCTTTCTCGTTTCTACAGGGAGTCAGGCGTGACACCAATCAATCAACAGATGTTTCGTAAAGACTCAGTGGAATGGTTATGTAACTTCCAGGGGTTAAACCCCAACTTCAGCCTGACTACTTGAGGGTCACAGTTTTGGCAAGATTATTTCTGCTTTGCCCATTCTTCATTATGAAAATGATTTCCCCAGTCTCTGGCAGCCCAATTGGTTTGACTAAATATGGTATGCCTTCTGTCCTGGGTCTGTTCGTCCCGCATGGCACTGAAGCCTTAACTAATTATTCTTTATCAATAAAAAATCAGGAGTCAGATATCCGGGCAAGAACCTGAAAGATCAGAGAAGCAGGGGAACAGCCACCAGTGACTTCCTTCCCCTTTGGTTCTTTCAGTGAGATCCCCTCTCAGCCCCGCCTTACTACTTCCTGTCTCCTATCTGTCTACAGTCCTCCAAGCCTCTATGGTTAATTTTGGTCAGTTAGTGGCTAGCTCCACCCTCTGACTCCTAGCAAGCTTTATTTGTCAGAACACAATCGAAATGCCACACAACACGGCAGTGACATATACGCTCCTGTGGTATTTTCTTTAGCTGACCATCTTCCAGGTCTGCACGAGTAGTCAGTAAATGTGGCAGTCAAGAGGAACACTAACCGTTCCTCGTCTAGTCTCTCCCTCCCATCTTTAATTTGATAGCATCTCGCGCTCGCGGTGTCTGTGTCCAGGAAGAACAACACTGGGTGTTGTGAACACCGATGATATGATGATGTGTTGTAGTTAGCGAGAACGTTTTTACCGTTCTGTGTTATCATATCTGTAAGACATGGGAACAAATTAAAATGAAGCTGGTAAGAGTTATGTCCAGAGAGACCATGGAGACCAAATCCTGTGCCTAAAAGCAAAGAGCCTTTATTCAAGTTGGAACTTGGACTCTGCGTGTCCAGCACACTGGTATAATCAGACAGCCTTGAACTCAGTTGGGGTGGGGGTTTTTATAGTAGCAGAGGTTGGGACGAGGGATTTCTAAGGTTCAGGACCCCTGATTGATTGGATGACGTTTATGTAGGGGTGTCTTGGTGAAAGGGTATGGGTGTGTGCTGGGCTAAGGGACAGCAGGTTATCCTATATGCAATGGTTGGAATGTTAGGAATTTCCTTTGGAACACTAGGTCCTTTCCCCTGGGATGGTCCGTTCCTGGGTGGTGCCTGGGTGGTCTCAGTTTGTGGTCTTTCCTGGAACCAGGTATTGCCTTATTGTAATCTGAAACTCGGGCCTCTTTTGGCCTCGTCGTGTCTGGGGCCTAGGTAAGGAAACAAATATGGCAGAGAGGTTTGCCCGTGTCTGTGAGTGCCACGCCTGTATTTCCTCTTCTGTTTTCAGTCTCCCCAGGTGACAGTAAAATGAATGTGACTGCTGGGTTTGAGGGACTGTGCCTTTTGGAGGAAGTCATCCTCCTTGTCTGATGTTTAAGAGGGGCCTCCTCCGCCATTTGGCCTAACAGCTACAGCGTGGTGGTGTGTGAGCGTTTGGAGTGTGGAGGTAGCAGGAGCTAGTATAGAAAGCACGCAGCTACACACTTGCAGTGGGCGGCAGGGGGAGAACAAACACCTAACACCTTCAGGGCTTCTTTCTAAATCACTTTTTTTTTGCAGGGCTGCTGGCAGCTTTAGCCCCAGAACCACCATGTTTGCTGATACTGAGGAGCTCATGGGCCCTGCATGTGCTGGGATGTGGCTTTGTCTAGCCCCCTGTACCCTAAGCTGATCTCCCTCAAAAGTGAAGTCCCTCAACAAAAGACTTCACTGGACTTGGCTGCTGCCAGTTCTACATACAGCTGCTAAGTTACGATGACTTCTGACATTCCTCAGCCCAGATTGCTATCTCCCTGCTCGGGGCTTTCCGTGTCCACTCTGTCCACCCGAGCCTTCTCTACAGCCCCCGGCAGTCACACTGCCCGTGAACTCCCCACAACCATCTCAGACGGTAAAATATTTAAGCATCTCCCTGATCATATTTCTAAGAGGTGCTAAATGTTTTAGAAGCCTGCCTACACAGTCCTGTCTAATTCTGGTTTCCCCTCACGGAGGAAGTGGCTTTCAATAATCCTAAACTACTGGCTTCTAATTTTAGGGATAACGAAGGTAGGATCCCGAGAGGAAATACAATCTTCCTTATTGATCTTCCACCGACATTTTGCCCCAGAGGCCTATAATTAGCTCTATTTTCTCCACCTGTAATACCTGTTTAGGTTTAAAATGATGTTGACAAGATTTAGTGGGTGACGTGCCGGGCTGGGAATTAGGGGGGTCACTAGGCCGTTTTTGGATACTTGGGTGACTGTGCCATTGTAGTGGGAGAAGAAGTGAGCCCAGCAGTCTGGTTCTCCGCAGGGGACGTGTTGCTGGCCCTCTGCCTCCGGGGGTTCCTGAAACAGCAGGTCCTGTGTGTGTGCTATGTTCTTCCCTGTACACGGGGACTCCTTTACAACGTGGGACAATGGACAGCAATAAACACAGCGTGTCTAACTGTAGCACTGTACTATAATAAAAGCTCTGCAAACACACGTGCACCCATACTCAAAGTATCTCACTGTACTTTCCAGTTGCACCGTGGGGCCGTTATTAAGTAAATGAGCGGCTTCTGGAACAGAAGGGCTCTACCCACGAGGATTAAGTTCAGTTGCAAGAGGTGCAGTTGTTGCTTTGTAACATTATCTTAAAGACCCTGTAGGAGACTTAACTTCCGTGGGTGTGGGTGAGTTGGGGGTGTGCTAATTCCCCTTGCCCTGCTATTTTCCTTCCCTCGTGACACAATTGTGTTGCACCCTCTGGCTATCTACCTGGAATGCTCTTCCTTCTGCCCTTGTGTCTATTTTTCTGGCAAGGTTTTTCCTCCAGTACCGAGAGCTTTCTCCTCTGTGACAATATCCTAAGGACTTGATTTTACCACCTGTCCTACTTAATTGCAGTACTTGTCTTATTGGCTGCAAACACTTGCAACTGGTTGGTCTAGTTTGCTTCTCTGTTGCTATGAGACACGCGGTAACAAAAGCAGCTTGGGGAGGGAAGGGTTTTAGTTTACATGTTACAGTCTACCATGGGGGAATTCATGACAAGAACTGGAAGGAGAAACCACAGAGGAACACGAGGAACACGAGGAACACTGCTCTTTCTTTCTCCTCTCTTTGTCTCTGTCTCTGTCTCTGTCTCTCTCTCTCTCTCTCTCTCTCTCTCTCTCTCTCTCTCTCTCTCTCCCACACACACTCTGCTATCTTTCTTAGTTAGCCCAGATTCTCTACAGACACACCCACAGCCCGACATTGAAGGGGGCACTTCCTCAGGGGAGGCTCCTTCTTCCCAGATGAACCCAGTTTGTGTCAGACTTCCAATAAAAAACAACCAAAACACCATTCCTTTATGAAATGTGTGAATTTTCAAGGTAAGCATTTAGAAATTTTTTAACAAATTGACAGGCTAATTTTATGGGAGAGTCCATCTTGTGCTCTTTTTTTTTAATCCTTTATTTCATTTTTTCTATTTTTTTACAGAAGAGATCCTTCTTTTAAACAACACTGTAGCTTGAGAAACACTGTTTTCCTTCTTCCACACCCTGTCTGTCTTCTGTGCTAGACTGTAGGCCCCCCGAGGGTAGAGTTTGCTTGAGAAGCACTTCTCAGTTAGAGCCTTGGAGTCCAGGATGATTGGCGCTGTTGCTCTCTCCCGCCTGTTGCCATGGGTGTCACCACTAGTGTCTCTGAAAAGACTAAGCTTTGCTGGTTTGTGTCTCAGTGACTGCTCCTCATGCTGTTTACGGTTCTGTCTTACCTACTAAGTCCTTTAGGGCTGTGGCAACCAGCTCTCAAGCACCTTTTGATCCCAAGGGTCAATGCCATTGTCTGGGCATAACGGTGACAAATGCTCAGTACACACCTATTGCTCGGACGTACAGGTGAATTCTCTTTATCCATTTCTTGTTCTTTTTAGTCACCCGACTTTGGGTTCATTCACTCACAGTTGGATTAAATGTTTAGAATAGACGCAGAGGACTGAGATCCTGTGTCCAGCAACAGAGCCTACTGGTGTTGCCATTTCTGAAACAAGTGAGCTATTAGCTCCAGCTCGGGAGACTGTCTTCCCGCCCGAACAGCATGGGCGCCACTCTCTTTACTCCTCACTTAAGCTGCCTGCAGGCCCTGGCATGGTGCCGCCATGATTGCCAGTGCCACAACCCTGTCACTGCAGGTGAACCCTCCTGCAATTATTTGGCAATTATTCCTGAGCTGCTCCTTGTCCTCCCCAAATAGAATCACTAAAGATTTCCAACAGCCCTTTCCTATGATATATTTTATATATAGATATGATTTGTTGTGTACACATATAATATATAAATTATATACAATATAAATAATTATGTGGAATATAAATTACATATAATAAATCATATATGCGAAATATATAATATATAGTTCTCATAAATATGTATAATATATTCATATGAAATACTATATATAATAAATATATAGTTATTTATGTTAAACTATTTATTATTCTCTAGATCTATATAATTAAGAAGGGATCCATTTTGTAAGGTTTATTTGAATTCTACAGTTTCTTTAGCCATTCTTGGGGCAGGAGGTGCCAGACTTTGAAGATGTTGCATTTTAATTTTTCCCGATTATTGGACATTTAGTTTTATAATTTTTGCCTACTCATCATTTCAAGTTGTTCCTTTGTATGTATTTGTAAGGAACTTCATCGTGTAATAAGTCAGATATTTCAAGTGTGACTGCCAAATATAAAATGAATGAGAAGTCTGTTTACATCAGCTTTAGTAAAGGGGAAATTAGGAAATTTTTCATACATGTAAAAGGTCCTCTGATAATATTCCACAAGCCAAGAGCTTCTTACACGAGCCCCATGAGAAGAATCAGCCAGGCTGGTGCCTTCACTCTCGGTGCTTATTTCTGTTAGGCAGACTGGGTTTTTGAGGGGAAGGAAGCAGGACCAACCTTCCATATGAATAATTTGCTTTCAGAGAAGCAGGCAATCTGAAAATATAAATGACATTCCACATGGACTGGACTGCCCAGGTTACAGTCCAAGCGAGCTCAGGCAGTATTCTGTTTATAGGTTAAAATAATGTCATAAAAATTAAAACTGTGAGCTCCATTCACAGAGAAACCAACTGTGTGGGGCAAAGGCAGCTAACAGAGGAGACAAGAGCATAAAAGCACTGATCCACATTTTGAAGATTTTTAACTGGAGACACCGAGCAATCATAGCAACCGTCACCAAGGAGACCTGCAGAAATGCAAAAAGCACCAAGGTCACGGAAATGCCCGGAGAAATTCCATATTGATTAAGACGAGGTGTATCGTATCTTTCTCTTCTTACCTCTGATGCCTCCAACCTCATAAGCAACATTTATTAGAAAGATAAAGGAAATCTAAGTGGGACTTGCCCCGAAGAGAAAAAGTAATTCTCAGAACAGACGCTCTGTTCAAAACACTGTGAGCAGCCTTTTATAAAACTTCAAATGCTATTCAGAAACTTGGGTATTAATGAAGCTGAGAAGTCCCAGGATTGAAAGCTAGCCTCGGTGGTAGGTGGCTGTGGCAGTGGTTGTTTTATTGAAAATGATACAAATTTAGAATTTAGAGCTGGAAGGAAGCCCAAGGAAAGGGCTCCCTTTTAGTTCCTTCATTAGAACTCAAACAGAGTCCCGCCAAAGGGGAAGCCTCCTTTTCTATCTTTACCCTGCTGTTCTGCAGGGTCATTGTTCAGGTAGACAGTGAGGGATCTCATGGCATCCACAAGGTACAGAAATTCCCTTAGTTTATTTGGCCAGTGAATTCTTATTGCCTGTCTACAGGAGCCCAATCAGCTTTGTAGCAGAGATAGGGGAAAGAATTGTCACCCAAGAGGAGAAGGATAAAATAGAATTTAAAAATAAATTCAGGGCTGGCAACTTGACAGAGTCAGTGAAGGCACTTGTCATTAAAGCTGGAGACCTGAGTTTGATCTCCAGAACCCATGGAAGCCCCACAAGGTGCCCTTCCTCTGACCTCTAGACAAGTGCCTCCCAGACAAAACACTAAGAAAATTAACTCAGTAATGACATGGTGTAGGAAACATGCCCATTGTTAGCACTCAAAGGGAGGTGACATGGATAATCTGGATCTTGAAATTCTAGGAGAATTGTGGCTCTGGAGAAAGTTGAGAAGTGGATAAAGACCACTGGGTAATAGGAAGGATGTGGGCTGGAGAAATGTCTAGGTACAGGCCACTGGACTCGAGGGCCAGCCATATGACCCATAATGACCTCTTCTGTGTTCCACCCTGTCTCTTTATATCTGGTTCATTAATTCTGGAGAATAGCCATTGCGAATGGAGAAAGTGGTGACCCACTTGGTCAAAGTCATGTGGCCAGACTACTGTGAACAGCTGACTCTCTTAATTGGGGCTGTTTGGACATTTGAGATGGACCACTGGCTTCTGCTCTGGCCTCACCTTCTTCCCCTGCTACGTTTGGTCCCATCTAGATGTCACATATTCACTTTTAGGGCCCTCACTTGCAGAACTTAATTATGTTACAAGTTTTATGGCTACCCCACAGACTAGTTGAATCAACAAATATACATCTGTTCATCTATCTATCTGTCCATTTATCCACCCACCCACCCACCCACCCACCCACCCACCCACCCACCCACCCATCCATCCATCCATCCATCCATCCATCTATCTATCTATCTATCTATCTATCTATCTATCTATCTATCTATCTACCTACCTACCTATCTAAGAATTGTGTGTGTGTGTGTGTGTGTATTAGAATGAATGCTGTCAGTTACAAACCATATAAATGAATGGCGAATGTTTATATTTCATTATCATTCTTAATTTGGAGTCCTCCCAAGTTGCAGGAACCTCTGGAGTGTTCCTTGAACCTGAGCTAATGAAAGGTAATGCAGATCTTTCAGAAATGTTTAGAATTCTAAGAGTCCGTGATACTTCTGGAGGGAGGGATATCAGTGTTTCGGTCTTGGGTCCCTGCTTTAGAATACACGGGTCAGTTCACAGGGAGATGAACTTTTACTGTGAGCTCGCCAGCAGCAGCATGAGGCCGTTGTTCTGCAGAGTTAGTCTTTGTGAAGGATAGGTTTTTTTTTTAACTCCTTGGACACTACCTTTTCGGTCCAGTTTTTTCATTTGTATATTGTGGTTGAGTACACAGGTACTCTCGGAAGTCATGCTGTTTCCTGTTTGAATACGGGCTCCATTCTAGAACTTGCTTGGGCCTAAAGTTGGCCTGTGAGCTGCTTTCTGGAATTCCTACCTGTGTGACCTCCCTAGGCGCAGAGAGAAATCAGAGAAACAACGTGTGGGTGTTGTTGGTTGTGCAATTCTTGCTAGTTGGGCAGCATGCACTTGTAAGGGCAAATGCTGTTTGCCTTTTCTCATGTCGCTATTCTCTGTAGGTCATCAGCTAGGAAGATACATGATTACATTCGTGCCCTCCTCCCTGGAAATCTGTGGCTACAGGATTTCCCTGGCACATCTGACCAACCTGTAGAACTAACTATAGTGTTCCAAATTGGTTCATATTTTAAAGTTGGGCGTGGAGGAAATAGATCATTGTAAAACTGCAGGAAGAATTTAAATAGCTCAAAGGCACCGAGTAGAGGTATCTTTTATTGGGCGGCTGTGTTGTTATTGTATAATAATAAAAAGCAAATTTTCTGGGCAAAGGGATAAATTATTTTAGTACTTACTTACTTCCTATTAGGAGGCAGCTGTTTCCTAACTTTTCTGCTTGTCTTTAATCTCCACAACCACTCCATTCCCTAGTTTTATAGATGAGAAAACATTCAACCAAGTAACTCATTTACGGTTAGTTGAGATGACTAAGTAGAGACTGGGTTTGAATGTCAAGGTTCGTGACTCGAGAGTTCATGTACTAAGTGCGGTGTGTTCTGTTGCCTTTGCTGGGACTGGCTGGACCGTGCACCTGTCTGTTTATCCCCTAAGTATTGATTGTGTATGCCATGTACTCTTGAGGCCTGTGCGTACTGTGGTGGACAAGAATGTCAAAGATACCACAGCTGGGAGTTTATATTCTACTGGGAGAGGCAAAACAAACAAGGAAGCCAATAAGCATGCCTGAGAGAGAGAGAGAGAGAGAGAGAGAGAGAGAGAGAGACCAGAAAAGGCAGAGGGAAGATAGAAATACTTTTTTCCGTATATACTTTCCTGATTGATATGCGCTATACTGAAATAATAAATTCCTGGAAAATGTGCTGTTGTTTTATATGTTCAAGGGAAAAATAACTTAAAACTTACCTACGATTGTAACTTATTCCTTGTGTTGGTTCAACTATGGCTTTTTAGGCTTTCATATTGAGTTAATATGGAATGCAAATGTTTTTAAACTAACTATAAAGCAAACAGTATAATAACTGTTGTCTACCACCTAATCTAAGAATTAGGTGTGCTGAATTCTGTTGCCCGTTTCTGTGCCCAGCCCTTCCCATTGGGAGGCAACAGTTTCCCAACCCTTTCTGTTAGCATTTCCCTTGCTTTTAATCTAAAAAACAACAAACAAACAAACAAACAAAAAACAAGAAAGCAAAACCTGCCATTAAGCCTTGATGTTTAGTTTTACTTGCTTGTTTTGATCTTAAAAATACTTTCACCCTGCATGTGGCTTTGTAGCCTTAGGCAAGTCACCTTAATGGCTGGATTTTATTCTGTTGGGCAGATGTGAAAGATAATCAAGTCACTGGCCTGTCGCTGGTATCTGGGTTGTTTCCAGTTTCTTGGCTGTCTGAATGGGGCTGCTGAAGTTTGTGTGTGTGTGCTTCTTGACGCTGTTTCTCCGCGGCTGTTTTTGGGGGTGCGATTGCTGCTTCGTCAGTATGTCAACGTTCAGCTTCACTTGAGGGTATCACATTGTTTTCCAAGCGGGTGGCTCCAGTTTACCTTCCCACCCTGAGTGACTAAGCATCCCAGTTGGTCCTCTTGTCACCAGACCTCATAGTATAATAATGTTTTCCTTTTCAGTTTGCTGGATGTCAGACAAGTATTAACTGTGGTCTTCACTGACCTTCCCCAATAACTAATGAAATTCAGCTTCTGAGGTGATTTCAAGACAGGCATACAGATGAGCTAACAGTGCATGACTATTGGCAGGATAGCTGAAACTCATGAGAGCGGTAGGATTGCCGTGGTGACCAGATAGGTAGGTCACCATGATATGATATGATATGATATGATATGATATGATATGCTATGCTATAGAGAAAGATGATAGATAGACAGACAGACAGACAGATAGACAGATGATAGATAGATAGATAGATAGATAGATAGATAGATAGATAGATAGATAAGGTATAGTTGATTGTTTCCAACCATAGTTACACAACCACCTTGAGAATATCAGAAGTCACACCTCCTCTATCCTATACCTGTTGTACACCTGAGGGCGGGGTGGCGTCTTTTCTGCACCCCACCCTCAGCACCCTATACCTCTTTAGCCTCTGGTTACCACTAATCCACTTTTATTTCTATGAGATCACCTCGTTTGACGTATACATGTAAGTGAGAAAGATGGTCTCTGTGCTTGACTCATTTTTCTTAATATAGCGCCTTCCAGTTCCATCCATACTGCATTGGTGAATAGGATTTCATTCTTTATTGTGGCCAAATAACACGGTATTATCTGCATGGCATTTTCTTTACCCATTTGCCCCATACTGGACATCTAGGATTATTCATGTAAGAAAGCGCAGATTTCTCTTTAGTGTGATTTCTTTACTTTGGGTATGTGCTGTATGTTATTCACCCTCCTTTGTCTGCAACAAAGACCTGAGGTAAATCAACTTCCAAGGAGGAAGAGTTCATGTTGACTCAGGTTTCAGAGTCCAAACCATTGTTCATGCTCAGTTGGCTTCTGCTTTGGCTTGTGTGGTGGGGAAGAATGTCATAATGGTGAGCGTGTGACAAATAAGAACTGCTCATTTCTTGGTGGCCAGGAAGCAAGACGAGAGACAGTGAGACTGGGGTTCCAATGGTTCCTTCAAGGGGCTGCTTCTAATGCCCTCCCTTCAGGGTTCCACCATCTAATGCCAAGGTATGGCCACCAAGCACTTAGTGCAAAAGCCTTTGTGGGGACATTCAAGATTCAGATATACACCCTCCGAGAAACAGTTGTATTTGTAGATTTTTAGGAGGCCTTCCACAACTTTCCACAAAGACCTACTACTGTACCCTCCTAAGAACAATGTGTGACAGTTCCCCATCCTTTCTTTCCTACTTCACCAGCATGACTACCCTTCATCCCTTTGATGACAACCATTGGTGGGGGAATGAGGTGTTATCCCATTGTGCTTTTGATCTGCATTCTGTAGGCAGAGTTTTCCTGTCTTGCAGTCACTCTCAAATAATCACTCAGAGTCTTAATATGAATTATAAATGCAAGGCCAATAGCTCAAGCTTATTACTAACTAGCTCTTACATTTTAAGTTAACCCATATTCCTTGTTTATGCTCTGCCATGTGGCAGTACCTTTATCATCATGGCAGACTCATCTCCTGTTCCCTCTGCATCTGGCTGGCAACTCCTGACTCTGCCCTTCTCCTTCCCAGCGTTCTTAATTTTGCTTTCCTGCCTACGTTTATCCTGTTCAGCTATTGGCCTGCCAGCTTCTTTATTAAGCCAATCACAACAGCAAATCTTCACAGTGTACAAAAGGACTATTCCACAGCAACATTCTCCTGATGATCAGTGTTGTTGTAGATGTATGTGTAGTGGGGAAACATGTGCCCACATACGTGGTTCATTCTTGAAACAGATTATTTGGGGCTTGCCACCGAGATGTTTGAGTTCTTTGTTTTTATTCTGGATATTCAGAACCCTTGTAGGAGGGCATTGACAGTTTTCTCCATTCTGTAGGTTGTCCATTCATTCTGTGGTCGTTTCCTTTTCCGTGTGGAAGCCTTCACAGGTGATGTGATTCTCTGGTCACTTCGGCTAAGATTACCTGTGATTTGGAGTCATCAAGAAAAGCCCTTGCTCCCCAGTTCCCATGCCAGCATCCTAAAACATCTGCCCCATGTTTTCTTCAAGAAGTTTCATGGCTTGGGACTCTTATATATTTGTTCCCCTTGGAGTTGATTTTGTATATAGTAAGACTATATAGTGAGAAGTAGGGCTCTAGTTTCATTCTTGGGCATATCATGTTCAAATTCCCTCATAAAATTCATTGTGAAGCAGCCGTCTTCTCTCTGCTGGATGCTCTCGGTGCCTTTGTAAAGAAACCATTCTAAATGCTTAGTTAAATTTCTGTGTTCTGTGCTCTGTTCCATTGTCTGTCCTTTTGTTATTGTTGTTTTTCTTTTGAGGGAGGAAGGGAGGGTTTTTTATAATTTTGTAGATGTTTAGGGTGTTACTTTGTTTTATTCGCTGGGGATTGTTTGTGATTCCTGGTGAAGTTCAGGTGTTTTCTCTCAATTTCTGTGAGGAATCTCATGTTTTCTTGATAGTGATTATCTTTCGCTTTTGGAGTGAGGCTCTTTTAAAGATTCCTTGTAGGCAGGTCTAGTGGTGGCAATTTCCTTCAGTGTTTGCTCCCACTGTGGGACAGGACACATGGTAGTGGTGAGCCCAGCTTCAGTCTGTCACTGTTATCACGCCTTAGGTTGTAGTTGGCTGTAGGTAGACAACCCAGGCTTCTCCTCTGGAGGAGTAGAGCCACATGTGCCTGACTTCTTCTAAATTGTGTTTGGGTCCTGTGAGGCCTACAGGAGTCTCCTGAAGTAAAGACTGAATAAATGTATTGTATGAGCATGATGACACATACTATAGTCTCAGCTACTTGTGGAGGCCAGGGCAACGGGGCTGTAACCCAGTGTGGGTTATACAGGAATTCAAAGCAGTTAGGGTTTCTATTGTGAAGAGACACCATGACCAAGGCAACTCTTGTAAAGGGGCTGGCTTACAGGTTCAGAGATTTAGTTCATTTTCATCATGGGGAGACGTGGTGGCACACAGGCAGACATGGTGCTGGAGAAGGAGCTGAGAGTTCTACATCTGGATCTGCAGGCAGCAGAAGGAAACTGTAGGTCACACTTGGCATAGCTTGACCTCAAAGCCACCCCCCACAGCGACACACTTCCTCTAATAGGGCCACACCCACTCCAACAAGGCCACACCTCCTATTATTACCACTCCCTGTGGAGACCATTTTCTTTCAAACCACCACACTTGGCAATTAGGAAGCCCGAGTCCAGTGCTGAGGATGTGGTTCACTGCGGATCGCGCGTGTGCCTAACATGCTTAAGGTCCGGGTTTCAATACTGTACTGGTGAGGAGACAGAAACTCTACAGGTCTCTGTGATAGCAGTGGGGACAATGAGGGTCTACAGGTCTTCTTTTCACCAAAAGGATGAATCCACCTGACCTCTGGACAAATATGAGCCATGGTAGACAGGAGGTGAAGACGGAGTGCCGTCTGCTACTCCTGTTTCTATGGTGCAATCCTCAGTATGGCCCCCCACAGGAAAGGCACCAGCTCCCTGCTACTCTGCCAATTGGGCGGGGGCGGAATGGGGTGTTTCTCAGTCATTCTTAAAAGGTACACTTGTTTCTTCATTATCCAGTTGAGTTTCGTGAGGGGAGCAAGTGACAGGCAACCCCGTGCCTTTGTTACAAACGTCACCCAAGAAGTTTTTAGGGAACAGATGGTGCAGCTCAGCAGTGAAAGAGCTTGGCTTGCAGGCCGGATAACCCAAGCTTGGTCCCTGGACAGTTGTTCTCTGATCTCTATGTACACCATGGTGGCCCTTTTGGCAAGTGAAAAATTAATTTGAGCCAAAGAGTACCATAGCATGGCTGAAGTCACAGCATAATTTCCTTTTTACCCTTTTATTCAAATCTACAATTTTATTTCACATTCTAAAAACTATTAGAATGGGATGTGTGTTTATCTACTTTGATTTATGCCGGGGGTTTAAGGACTTTGATTCTCTATATCTTGAGGAGAAATTACTGACACTTTTTAGGTGTTCCAAAACTATCCTTCTAATTTATTCTCTTAACAGGAAGAAAATGTAGAGGTTTATCTTTTGTTCATTTGGTTTGTTTTTTTTTTAAAGGTAGAATTCAGCTAACCGTTCCTAAGCCCCTACCATACTTGGGGGCTCCGTTACCTGTGTCGTCACTACTGTGGGGGCTTCATTACCTATGTTGTCTCTTCTGTACTTGGGGGCTCCATTACCTGTGTCGTCACTACCACTACCGTACTCAGGGGCTCCGTTACCTGTGTGGTTACTACCACTACCGTACTCAGGGGCTCCGTTACCTGTGTCGTCACTTCCATACTTGGGGACTTTATTACCTGTGTCATCAGGCTGTGAGTACAGTTACACCAACTTTCAAGCTTAGAAAGTGAGGCTCAAGAAGATATCTCCTTGGTTGACATCATCCGAGTTGTAAATGGTCCAGGGGGAGCTCAGATCAGTTTTGTCTCCCTACTGAGACTGGGCTCTGCCAGGATAAGGCTTTATGATTTTTTTCATTTCCATGGTCTAACATCATTCTGGTTTTCCAGTGATTTAAGAACAGTTTTTAAAAGTAATTTTGAAGTCATTCCAGTTGACATATTTATGAACTCTTTTTATGGATCTTCATTCGGTCTCCTCACCATTTCCACCCATATTTCAGGTTCTTCTCCATGAACCCCACACATACCCACTGATACATAGTAATGAGGGGCGAACAATTCTTTTATATTTTCTTTCTGTGTTGTTATTTTCTTCTGAAATTCCCGCGTAGGCTCTGTTCCCTTGGCTTAGGGGATTTGAGATGCCCATCTATTCCTATTCTGGAATTTCTCTTATTGAGCGGCAGCACATCCGTGCTAAACCCTAAGCTTTGCAAGAGTGGACACTCATGCTGGCTAATTTTGTCAGTTTACACAAGCCAGGGTCATCCGGGAAACAGGAATCTTAATCAAGAAAATCCACCCATAGGGTTGGCCTATATGCTAGTCTGTAGGGCGCATTTCTTTGTTTGCTTGGTTGATTGGTTGGTTTTTGGTTTTTCGAGATGGGATTTCTTTGCGTGGTTCTGGCTGATCTGAAACTCACTCTGCAGACCAGGCTGGCTTTGAACTTAGAGATCTACCTGCCTCTCCTCCGGAGGGCTGGGATAAAAGGCATATTGCTCTGCCACCACCCTGTTGTAGGGCACATATTCCTGACTGATGGGTTGGTACAGTAGGACCCAGCCCTGGTGGGCGGTACAGGACCTGGGCAACTGGTCCTGGGATGTATAAGAAAACAAACAAGCGAGTCAGGAGCAAGGCTGCAAGCTGCAGCTCTCAATAGTGTCTGCATCAGTTCCTGCTTCCAGATTTCTGCCCTGCTGGAGTTCCTGATCTAACTTCCCTGGATGATGCACTTCAAGCTTTAAGATGAAATAAACCCCTTCCTCTCCAAGTTACTTTTGGTCATGGTGTTTTGTCATGGCAATTAAACCCCTAAAATAATAGTGCATCTACTACTTTGGGTGTCTGGTGCAGAACCTGGCTGGCCCAAATTAGGTACTTTGTAAATATTTGCAGGCTGTCATTGCTGCTGTGGTGCTCTTTAAGCTGACAGGCCAGCTGATTAACAGCAGAGATGGCATCTTTATGCCTACATAGTAAAATGCAGATTGCTCCAGCCTGACTCTGATCTCCCTTAACCCAGCCGGAGGTTCAGTAAGCAAATTAGTACTTATGCCTTCCACACTTCCCCTGTTTCTCCCAGTGTGTTTTGGCACAGGGTCTCTTGTAGGTGATGCTGGCCTCAGACTTACAATGAGGCCAAGGATAATCTTGAACTCCTGATCCTCCTGCCTCCCTATCAGGAGCGCTAGCATTTACAGGCACGAACCACAATGCCTTGCTTCTCATTTTGTCCATTAATGCTCATTCTGTCTTAAGCTTGAAATGGAAACCTTTTTCTGTCCATGTCCCGAGTTTAAAACTGCATTATCTAGCAAGAGCCATTTAAAAATCCTTTCTCTTTGATGAGCCTCTGTCTGCCTGCTCAGAGGCGTTGCTCTCCCAGTGATGTTCTCTCAATGCTGTAGCATTGATATTACTACAGCGCATTAATACTTATTTCTGGGTTCAGAGACCTGGGCCCCTCTGAGAACTGGGTTAAGCCTAATTTAGAGGTTCACTAATGTCCCCACAGGATCTTTTTGTGCTGGACTTCAGAGCATGTGTGTCTGTTCTCTTTGCTGCTTGGGATGGCGAGGCCACCCGCTTAAGCAGAGCTAAGGTTTTCAAGTTCCCGCAAGACAACTTACTGTTTTGATTTCAGTGATGGTGGTCTTCAGGTTTCCTTCACAGCACCCCTTAGTCAGCTAGTCTTTGACAAATTTCATACTTTACCTTCTGGATGAACGTATGAACATGGCAGCATGATCTTTCTGCAAGGCCTTCTGGAGTACACACTGGGATGGGTGTAAAGTAGTAAAACCACTTTACCCAATTGTGTAGACTTTTTGTAGAGTTACATATATGCCTTCTGTATGATCTAGCAGCTTCTCCTTCTTAAATTCAAGCAAGAGAAGTGAAGATAAACACCCTAACAAGACACAAACAGCAGTATCTTCAGCCTTCTTCATGATAGCCCACTGTGGAAACAGCATCATCAGCAAAATCTGGCGAGCTAACTAGATTTTAGATTTGGCTAAATCTGTATCATCGTGCTTCTAGCTGAGAGAGACACACAGACAAGACAGAAGACAGACAGACAGAAGGCTCTAGAACACCACTTGTATAGTGAACAACGTGGGAAAAATCTCAATATTGTTTTGGGTGGTGGCTGCACATTTGGACATCTGTATACAGCTGAAAAGCTGTAGGGTTGACATTGTCAAGATTTTGCAGTTTATTGACCTGCATCATCTTCCACTGGAACCTGTGAAGAGGCCAGAAGTTGGAACCAGATGCCAATGGTCATTGTCACTCACACTCTTCGGAGTCCTCAGCTAATTGTCCAAGTGTCTGCTTTAGTTTCCTCAGCTTCTGAGTGTGAATGAAACCAGCATCTACCTTATAACGCTCTTAGGAGAATCACGTGCATTTGTCTGTTTTGGTTATATTTGTATCAGTTAAAATTTAACGTAAAACATGTTGATCTTCAAGACAAAATTTCACTGGTCCTCATCCTCGGCTGCATAGGAGAGAGACTATGCAGGGCAGATTTTGCAAATAATAACGCTTGGGTACCAGGAGATGGGCCTGAAGCAGGCTCTGAACTGGTTGCTTTAAAGGTCTTGCACAAATGCACCCCTTTCTTTGGCATTTTGTTGAGTAATCATTCTGTATGGTATCATAATTATTTTCTCAATTGCCATCATTATAGCACTTTGCAGCAGGTGGACTGTATTTCCCGCATTTCCAACAGCATTAAAAGCCTTTGCAGAGGAAATTATAAAAACAAATTTAGTAATGAGTGCCCATAAGAATTGTCAGTGTTCGCTTCATTTTATCTTCTCAGAGAGCTACCAGGAAACCCTAGTGTTCAAGAGGGGCCATCAGATCACCTTTGTTTATTCAGACCGTCCTTTTTTTATGTGAGAGAATTATAAATGATCTAAAGTGCTTGAGGTGGGGGTGGGGTGGGGAATAGCACTACTCAAAGCTGGGATGATAAAGCAAAGACACTGTAGAAATATCTATGGTAATAATACACTCAATATGCAGACCATAAGACTCTTGGCTTGGCCATTCTGCGTTGTATGTTAGATGCCATTTCTCCCTTCGTAAAGTTGTGTTTTCAAGCAGTGCTGGAAGAACAAGATCTTTGATTAATATGTAGGAGTGGGTTCCAGCAACTGTGTCTTCGAGGAGAGAAACCAACTGGGCCTCACTTTTGTTGACTGACTTAATGAAGTCTCGGGGCTTGCATTGGTGGAAAAGATGAGCCTATTCTTTTGGGAATCAGCAGGAAAAAATTGTCAAGCATGTCATGAGCAAAGAATGCCACATATGGCCCTAGATGAGCTTTTGGTTATTATCATAATGTTATTATTACATTGGAAGATGAATATAGCCTGATGAGATGTTGCACAAATGTGTGATTTGCTTCTTTTTATTGAAATATCTTTATTTATACTTGTATGCCTCTTACTGATAATGACTTGCTAGTGGATTGCTTTATGGTTTTGCAGAGTCATTTCTGTAGCCAGCACATGCTCACCCTCACCACCAGGAAAAATCCAGTCATGTAAAGGAAATCTTCAACTATTGTCATATTGTGTTTCTTCTTCAAGAATGAAGTCATGTGAGAAGTTTAATTTTTGCGGCTTTTATTGGATGATTCCCATGTGTGCTGTCTTGGCTCACTCCAGATTATATCAGAAGGGATGAAATGAGGCCACAGTGTCTTTCTTTTCCTCTTTTCCCTGGGATTCAGTTTATACATCTTTAAAATGGATTCAGTTATCTATATTTTGAGCAATAGAAGATACAATGATCATCAAAGTAATACTGATCAATTAATAGAATTCTCTTTCTTTCTGTGATGGATGTGTCCACTGTTTGGATATATTGTTCAGTATACAGCTAGAAGATAAGTTGAAATTTATTTTGTTTTCTTTATTTCCTATAACAAACATTTATTGAAATCCCACTCCTATGAATAACATGTGACATCATAATGCAAACGAGACATAACAATCAATTGGGAGATTTTTCTGCTCAAGTCACCTCAACTATTCTTTGTCCAGCAGCTGCTTCATTGTGATTCCCAGAGACAAGATATGAGGCCAGGAAGGATATGCCTTATCTAGATGAATAAATCCAAAATGCTGTGTCTAGAAAATCAGAAACAACACTTTATTGAGGGAGAATTCACCATGAAAAACATTTTACATATTAGAACATTTAAAATACCAACATTTTGGGGGTAGAGACAGAAGAATCAGGAGCTCAAGACAGTGTTGGTGCATGGGGACCTTGAGGCGAACTGACAGCCATCGCTGTCTCTAAGTTACTGAAGTAACAATGTGAGCGACAAAAACATTTGCCCTGGGTGCGCTGTGCCCAAGAACAAGGAAGTAAGATATTTAGTAGGTGCCCATGGGAAGGGAATTCTGGGAGGGAGGAACACTGGGCACAGAATGAGGATCATGAGGCAGATGCTGATCCACAGGGAATCTGGCTGGCATAGGGCCAGGAGTTGAGTGTACAGTTTACAACCATGAGGAGGGGGCAGAATACAGAATGCTTTTTGGATTTGGCTTTGTTGTTCTTGCTTCTGTTTCGATAGATAGATAGATAGATAGATAGATAGATAGATAGATAGATAGATAGATAGATAGAGATGATAGATAGATAGATAGAGATAGATGATAGATAGATAGATGATAGATAGATAGATAGATAGATAGATAGAGATAGATAGATGATAGATAGATAGCTAGATGATAGCTAGATGATAGATAGATAGAGATAGATAGAGATAGATAGATGATAGATAGATAGATAGATAGATGATAGATAGATGATAGATAGAGATAGATAGATAGATAGATAGATGATAGATAGATAGATAGATGATAGATAGATAGATAGATAGATAGATAGATAGATAGATAGATAGATAGAGAGTTTGTGTGCCTGTGTGTGCCTACCCAAGTGTGGATGGGCGTTAGTTATCTCCTCCCACCCTGTGATCTGGGATGGAACTCGTCTCATTTTGATTTTTTTTTAGTCCATGCTTCAGCGCTTCAGCTTGGCCTTAAAGTCACGGTCCGCCTGCTCCAGTTCCCAAGTGCTGACGTAAGAGGCATGCACCTCTGGACACTGATAGACTATCTTGCACGTGGGCCCCACCAGAAGCAAGTCCGCTGAAAGCACGAGAACCGTGTGAGAAGTCCTCCCCAGAGCTAGCTGGAAAACAGTTGACTGTATCGAATCAGAGATGCCTACTATTCTGGCTGTATATATTTTAGAGGTTTATCTTCAGAACTTCTAAATTTACTTTAGATCGGCAAAAAAAAAAAAAAAATACATGCTGTAGATTGGAGTATTTTTTTCTGACAGACCTTTTACAAATTTAAATTGCATTCCAATCTGTAGCAGAATGTGTGATCGTCAAAAAACCCCAACTAGTAAATATTCAGCCCTGGCTCCTTTAGCAGACTCTTTCCATGAAGTTGAGCAAATACAATTTTCAAATAAGTCATCTTAAAAGTTTTTTATGTTCTTCTGTATTTTCCCTTCCATTCTGATATGAGCCTGGCTGGTGCGGGCAATCAGTAACTTAGCTAACACTGGGCCCAAGTTATTACTCAGAAGGGGAAAACTTGTAGACAGAACAACAGATTTGCCAGTTTTGAGAGGTTTGGAAAACGGGTTCATTCTTTGGTTCTCCTTTCTTTTTTTTTTCTTTATCATTTTTGCTTTTTCAAGACAGAGTTTCTCTGTGTGGCCCTGGCTATTCTAGAACTCACTCTGAAGACCAGGCTGGCCTCGAACTCACAGAGATCTGCCTGTCTCTGCCTCCCAAGTGCTGGGATTAAAGGCATGCACCACCACCATCCAGCCATTTTGGTACTTAAGGAAGGAATAAGTGGAAGAGCCCAGAGCTCACGCTGGAGAGGTGGGTCTGGTATTAGGAGTGCTTACTGCTCTTGCAGAGGACCCGTGTGTGGTTCCCATTTGATGGCTCTCCACCATACGATGGAACTCTAGTTCCAAGGCTCTACACTAGCCTGTGAATGCAAGAGTAGACTGTGTTTTTGTACACCACGCAATCCGCTGTGTCTGGCAAATAAATGTTCAGTAAGCAAATATTGATTCAATAATAATGAGCCCATGAAGTCCTCTGAAGGGGCTGGGCAGTAGACGGTTTTCTATATGGGTTATCTGCCACATAGAACTGTGTCTTTGGTTTAGAAAACCTTGCTGGTTTCAAAGTCTGAGACTCAAAAGCAGATACATTGACAGAGGTGTTATCTCTGTTATTATAATATTTACACTATGTTTCCCACAGCAACTAGCTGCAATGTTTTTTTTTGAAAACATGATTCAGAAGTGTAGAAACAATATTTGCATAGACGTTGTAGTGAGTTTATCTGTTCTGTGGGCTTGGACCAGGTCTTGTGTAGGCTCTCTAACGCTGAGCTGCACACCCAGCCTGAACTTTCTTTTCTGAGCTGATTTATCTGGGAATAATGATTCCTAAGATTATATTTATCCCATCTATGACTTTACTTTAATTATAAATATAAATGAAGTTTTCAAAGATGAACAAAATTGCAGAATATCCTCTGATTAAGAAAATACATTTATTTAGCTGGGTGGTGATGGTGCACGCCTTTAATCCCAGCACTTGGGATGCAGAAGCAGGCAGATTTCTGAGTTCGAGGCCAGTCTGATCTATAGAGCAAGTTCCAGGACAGCCAGGGCTACACAGAGAAATGCTGTCTCAAAAACAAAAGTTATTCATATACAACAATATATCAGTTAGGCATCTTAGTGCCACAAGGCTTGCTGTGCTTTCTCGTGTTGGTTAAAAGGAGCACGTGATGAAGTAGGTTGTGTGTTTTGGCATGTTGATGTCATTAAATTTTTCTTCTTAATCCCCTAAAGAAAAATAATTTTTTTTGTTGGTGACTACAGATATGGACCAGTATGTGCCTTTGAGATTTTGTCACCTTTATGGAGATTGGTAAAAAGTACTTTTTTTTTTTTTAAAGGCCAGCATTTAATGAGTGTCAATTTTAGTTAAGAGGCCAGGATCTAAACCAAGAGCAGGATAATTCCCTCACACAGAATTAGAAAACAAAAGTCGAAAAAGAAGTAGAAAAAAGAGAAAAGACAATTTTGTAAAATAATTGCGTGTGACTGTCTTTCAGAATAAGGTGGAGCTTTGTTTCCTTTGTAAGTGTCTGAATTTTCTTCCCATTTTGCTAGGATAATGGGATTAAAGTATTTGAAAAGAAATTGCCCAGCAGTGTGCAGTGAGCAGCAAATGCAAGCCGTCTGAGTCAGAGAGCAGACGTGTAGGCTTGGACGGGGGAGCACACAGACCTGGGGTCTGAGCAGCAAATGGGAGCCGTCCAAGTCGGAGAGCAGACATATGGGCCTGGATGGGGGAGCACACAGACCTGGGGTCTGGGCAGCACCTTGAGTCGGAGAGCAGACGTGTGGGCTTGGACGGGGGAGCACACAGACCTGGGGTCTGAGCTGCACCTCAAAGTGTAGGGAAAACCCTAATAATGATGCTACTTTTAGTATGTTATTGCACCCACAATCAGTTGCTTCATCTACACGGGTTCAGTTACTCTGTGCCCCTCTTCCCACCTCTTCTTCCTACACTTTAATCATTAACAGTTCTATACACTTTACATATGTCAAAAGAGGAGAACCAGGGGCTGGAGAAAGGTAGCTCAGCAGTTAAGAGCACTTGCTGTTCTTAAAGAGAACTGAGGATCCCTTCCCAGCACCCATGTCAGGCAGCTCCCAAGCGCCTGTAACCCCAGCTCCATGGGAACGGACACTTTCTTCTGCCCTTAATGGGCACACACACACATCCATGTGCCTTTGCACACAAACGCACACACATACACACAAATCATGTTATATATAAAATCATATTAATTATACTTTTATATGTATATAAAAGTAGAATCACAAATACCTCCAATTTAGAGTTGGCGGTTGTTAATGTTTTGACATTGTGCTTTCTCTCTTCTCCCCGCAGACACATGGACTTTCTAAAAAGTAAATGGTAAATGTGACCCGTGACCACTAACTGCACTGATATTAATCTCCTAAGAATCAAAGCTTTCTTTTACACAAGGACCATGCCACTATCATACCAAACAGCTCTTCTGATAAGAAGCACAGCGAATCCCCCAAGTTGTATTTAAATTTTCCCAATTGTCCCTTAAAGATTGTGGGAAACCTCTGCTGTTGATGTGGTCCAGGCTTGAGATTTCCATCTGGATGTCGGTGTGGAAAACTGGGGACTTTCCCTGACGCTGTGCCACATGGTCTCTTGTCTGGGGACTTGTATAGCTGCTCACAGCAGCCTAAAGAGGCATGGGAGTGGGGACAAGCAGGGTCTGGAAGGAACTGACACTTCAATAGTGTCAGGAGTGAATGACGTCATCCGCTCTGCCTTGATTGCATCTCCTCTGCTCAGACCGCCAATTGGGATGAAAGCATTGTCACTGATAACAGTAATTCAACAAATGCCCTCTTTTGGCTTTGATCTGAACAACAACCCTGTGAAGTGAAATATATATATATATATATATATATATATATATATATATATATATATATATGTAAATAAAATTATTCCCATATAACAAAGACAAAACTCAAGCTAGAAGGCTGCAACTTGCCTAAGGGCCAAAAACCAGTTTTGTTTTGTCTTTTCAAATTCTCTTATGGATAGCTTGGTATAAACAGGATGAAATGCCGATCAGGCTAAGCAGTAGTCAAGGAACTGAGGATCTAGAGTGGAGGAGAAGGAGAGAAAATGAGGAAGGAGGAGAGAGGGGCCTAGTTGTTCATGTATGAACATTTGGTTGGCATCGGTGGCTGTGGCAGCCGGGAGTGTAGGAATAACTGGGCCAGAGAGTGGAGTTATAGTTGCCAAGGGCTGTTTCCTGCCTTAGCAGGCAACACCTTTTCGATCCACAGAAGGGAAGGAGAGAACTGACTCCTACAAGATCACCTTCTCTGCCCCATGGCACATCTGTGTATGGCACACACATACAAACACACAACAGATGCATCCAATAGTTTGTTCTTGGTTTTTATTAGGGAATAAAGTTGGGATCTGAGAGTACCAGTACAGAGTCAGCGTTTCATACAGTGGGGAAATCTGTGCTGCTGAGAATGTCATAAAATTGAATAAAAGAGAAGGAAGGTTTAGAGGTGTGGTTTCTTAATCTATCATATTTAAGTATTTGCAGGGGTGTGGGAGTATGTGCTGGTCAGATGACAACTTATGAGCCACAGTTTTCTTCTGGATCCCGGGGATTGAACTCGGGGAGTTAGGCTTGGCGACGGGCAGCTCTCCCTGCTGGGCCATATCACTGGTTCATTTATTTTGTTGATCAACTCTATTTCCTGCATACCTTCCATTTTATATATAAACTTCTGTAGAATGTGACTTTTCTTTTTAAATTTAGAAACCAGGCAGTGTATTTTTTTTAAATATACATGAATAACTTGGCATTATCCATTGTGAAAAATAAAATTTAATACTATAATATTGTATGAATTACTTAGTTGAAATCAAACTTGCCTGTGACATCTGGACCCCATCTGGTGGATTAATTAAAGCAATGTTGTGAGTTGGGCTAGTTTGGTAGATTCTTCAACGGCTTATCTCCCATAGGACTAAGACAGCAAAATCCTGACATTCTGATTTCTCTGCATACAGAGCACTTTAACACGATAGCAAGAGGTAGTGTATAGTCTAACAGTAGATGATATGTATGTTATTAATCAGATATGTAGCCTGTGACTTAGCACCCGAGAGCTTGCCTAAAATTGCTCTCATCAATAATTAATAACTTGGCATTCTAAACACAATCCCGCACACAATTCTCTTCTTATCCTTGTGGGAATCTTCACTTTTTGCTACTGTTACATCCCTCTTCGCGCAGTGTGGAAATAGCACACACAGCCTAGAAGCTCCCACTGACATGGAATTTCCAGCAATCTCCCACATTCTAAAAAGGGAGACCATAACTGCCAGATGAGCCCAAACGCAAGTGGACTGTTAGACACATTATTAGCACAGCCTGCGTGTGGACTAAGCAATGTGTGATAAGTCCCCAGAGGAGTTTGCTAAGAAGATGAGCTCATGGACATGGGGTGTGAGACGCTTGGCCTTTTAGAGGCCCAGGGACAGAGGTGAGCTTGGAGATGCAGGGTCTTGTGGAAGGCCTACCATCCATTCCCCGGGGTTGGGAGGCATGTGGGGCCTTCCTTGGTGCCTTGTCCGCTTCCAGATTTAAAAGCACACACTTTCATCCAGTTCACATTTCAATTTTCTTGAGCCACATAAATTATGCAGTGGACCTGAGAGCCCGTGCAGGTGTGGAAGAGCAGATGCTGCTACTTTGGTTTGGGACAGAAGCACTCAGGCTTGAAGAGGTGTCTGGTTGTGCCTGCCTGTCGCCTGTCACCTGTCCCTGCTGGGCCATGGGATGTGCTTATTTACTGCCGTTTAGAAAGGACCTGTCAACCCAGGCCTAACCCCATCATAGAACCGGGTAAGGAAAAAGTAACAGTGGCCTCACCAACTCCCCCTTCCTTCCCTCTTTCCTACCTGGGTGAAACGATGCCTGGACAGGTGGGTAGCTGGAAGATGCTATACATTTTTATGTCACTTGTGCGCATGCGGAAATAGAATGAAACAGTAAGTTTCACCTTATGGGTGCTGTATATGAAATTCTTTGAGGACTCTATTTCTGGTTTTGCTGGAGGTCTCTTTAATTTGAGTGAAAATGTACCGTAGTGGCATAAGGTTTACTAATGTTCTCACTCCTATCTGAGAAAAACGCCAGCGTGCCCTTTGGAGCATGAAAACTGTGTACTTAGTGCTATTCGTGCACCAAGATCTCTCACTTGAGAGGAGGTGCATGCCGAGGAGATAGCGCCAGTCTCAAAACCCGTCTCTCATTTGCAGTCGGACCAGGCCATTTAGCGCAGTATTTTTTAATGAATAGTTGTGGATGTGGAGAGCCTGTGAGTGTCCTCGTCAAGGCGCACGTGGAGGTCGGAAGACAGCTTCGTGGAGTTAACGTGGCTTCCAGGGGTTGAACTGGGGTCGCCAGGCTCATGTGGCAAGTGGATTTACTAGCCGAGTTACTTCACCAGCCATCTTAAACTCATCCGCCCTCCTGAGGCTATAGGAACAAATGCCTGATACAGACACAAGAAACCCCTGAGAGAAAGGACCGAGAATACAGCATAAAACTGCCCTGGACATGGGCTGGGAGACTCATAACCCATGCCGCCTGGGACCAGCCTAACTTTCACCTTCTGGGGAATGTTTGTCTCATGAAAGGGAGGGCTGATCTGCTGACTGTGTCACGATGACCTGGAAGTAAAAGGCGAAGTTTTTTTGTAGAGGAGGGAGGGTAATTACTCATAGAGTCAAGACATCCTTTTCTCCCAGGGCTGCTCATGGTTAGAGATGCCGCAGTTGTGACAACAGCCTGGCATCATGCCTTAAGAAGGCAGTGTACTGGCTCCAAGCCTCCCCTTCCTTCCTCTGCAGTGGTGAGGTTGAAACTCTCCAGTCCGGACCACTTGCCTCCTCCCCTCTTCACCAAGCTGTCCTCTAGAAAACAAGCCTCTCTACCCTGCAGGGAAAACACTTCCTAAGACAGGCTGGGCAACCCTGATCCAAGACACTTGGGACCAGAAGTCTTCTGATTTCAGATGTTCAGAGGTTGGATATCTTAGAAAGGAAACTCAAGTCTACATGGAGGCGATTGGCTCACATTTCATATACGAATAGTATACTCAGCTCAAAGTCACTTCTTACCGTATTTTAAGATATTTTATGCTGTTTAAATGTAGGATTTCCTGCTAGCAACTTCTTGTCCCTGCTCAAGTTGTGGATTCTGGAGCTTTTAGAATTTCCTGGCTAGGACTTCAGCGTGCGTTTCCTCTTACCTTTCCTCCACTCCAACTTTTCCTGTCCCAGCATCCCGGCAAACTTGTCTTCCTCACATAGCTGCTTATCTCCTTCCCTACTGAACAAGCCAGAGCAGCTAGACAGAAGAGCGTGACGGGCGTGTTTGTGTCAGGAGAGGAAGGGGCCGGGTGGGGTGCCACTGGAGGAGAGGGCTGCTGTCTGGAGTTGAGGTCATGCAGGAAAAGGGAAGTAGACTTTATACTTCCTTCAGCTGCAGGATGGCCGGGGATTCTGCTTGATAGCCTTTTTGCTGTTGTTGTTTAAAATATAGGCCAAAAGCTGAGCCGAACCGTCCCGTGTCTAAGCCACTAAATGGCTAATTGTTCGTAATTGTATTCTGTGTTCAGCAGACCACTAACTACAGCAACAGCTTAAAAACAGTATTTAGGGAAATTGCTTGGGCCTCCTTTGTTTCGCACATTCCAGTGTCATCATAGCTGGAAGCATTAGCCTCAGAGTGTTACCGGGAAGGCTCACAAAGGAACTTGCTGCCCCTGTGAATTATGGATGGCTAACATCTGGAGCATAGTGGCTGCCTGAAGAACTGACGGGACCCATCATCACTGTGTGGTTGACTACTGCCTTCCTGGCTCTACACACAGGCTGCGAGCGTCCCTCCTGGATATTCCCGAGAGGTGGATGTCAGGCGCTTTAATGGCCTCTGAATGGAAGGGGCGTTTGGAGACGTTGAGTGTTGCTGGTCTACAACAGATAAATTTGTGATGCTAAAGTAGACACTGAGGTGGGCCCAATGCCTGATAAATACACATTAGCCGGCTACAGACTCCTTCCCCTTGGGCTTGGACCCTGCAGCTTAGTGTTAGTCTATCTGTCAAGGTGAACTCTAATCCCTTCCTTGTCTTTTTTCGGTGGTGGGGGGGGAGGGCGTGGTGGGAAGGGTTGTGGGGTGGCAACTGTTCTTGACAGCATGTCAAAAAGGAAAGAAAAAAAAACTAATTATGCTTTTAAAATGGGGACCTGGCTAATAGCGTAGGGCTTTCACGGTTAGGAGATATCAGTGAAGTCCATTGGATCTGACATGAGCTCATCTAGAAGGTATCTGGGGAATGGCTGTGAATCGGTGGATCCATGCTAATCAATGAACTAAATGCTCAGGGCCTACCGCTTGCAGTTTTCTCTCAGATAGTAATTGGCATTTTGTTTTAGCATTTTACTTAGATTTCAATGAAGTTGTCCTTTTAGCGGGAAGCTGTAAACATTCAAGAAGCCCCTCGTAGAACCTTGATTATAGCAGCAGTGGAGGTATAGCCCCAGTTTCCAGCGTGTCTGTTTACAGAAAGGGAAAGATAAGAGATTGCCGCCCCAGAGTCTTCCCAGCATTCTCTTGCCTAGTGTCTTAAATTTAGCTGAAATTAAATTAGCCCTCTTCTCCTGTCACAACGCCAACCCGGATCCTCTGAGCAGAATGGCTCCCCACCCAGCTGTGAATCTTTCGCTCTCATGCGACCTTTCCTCGGTGGCATCGCGCTCCCCCAGCTCTGCCGCATTTAACCTGTCTGTAATCCATGTTTGGGAATCGGGGCTGAGCGAACTGGAACTGAACACGAGAAGAACTAGGTGACAATAGCAACCTACAGGGGACCTCTGTAAGAACCTGAAATCCTACACGCTTGTAACTGCCTCACCAACCTGGAAATCGCTCCCTCTCAACCCTGTGTACTTGTGCTAAAATGAGGGGAACTGAAAGCTGTTTTGTTGTAAGATTGTATATGGGCATCCATGTGATTCTGGGAGTCACACCTCTGACGTGTTATATATGGGCATCCATGTGATTCTGGGAGCCATACCTCTAGCATGTTGTATATGGGCATCCATGTGATTCTGGGAGCCACACCTCTGACATGTTGTATATGGGCATCCATGTAATTCTGGGAGCCATACCTCTAGCGTGTTGTATATGGGCATCCATGTGATTCTGGGAGCCACACCTCTGACGTGTTGTATAGGGGCATCCATGTGATTCTGGGAGCCACACCTCTGACGTGTTGTATAGGGGCATGCATGTAATTCTGGGAGCCACACTTCTGACATGTGCATGCAAGGAAAAGCCCATAGTTGTAGCTCTTGACTTAAAGAGAAAGCGAGCTTCAAATAATAGCCACCCACAATATGGCTTATATGTATACTTCCCATGTAGACTAATTAGCCATATGTACTCTGTGCATGTGTGTTTGTGTGTGTGTGTGCATGTGTGTACAAATGACATCAGGAGATAAATCATACTGTTGCCTATTATTGCAAGCCACCTGAAAATATTTGGAAGACTTGACAATAGTCTGTAAGGTAAGGTAGATTCTTCCTGCCTCTCACTGCCTCTGATCCCTGGCATAGCGGCTTCTGCTCCTTTGGTCCCAGTTGAGCTACAGTGGTTCTCTGGTTGGCCCAGCTGGCCTGGGTTCCAGCAGAGTTCTTTGCACTTTATGGTGACTGTCACTATTGCCTTCAAGCTGTCCCAGGAGGCATAAAGGAGTAGAATTAGCCTGGGCAGCAGTGCATGCTTGTGGTTCTGCCCTCTCTGAACCTAGCCACTTTCCTCACCACTGTTGGATGAGCATCTCTAATCTGAAAGCCAAAGTGCTCCGAATGTATGTGTATGCAGTGTGTGTGTGTGTGTGTGTGTGTGTGTGTGTGTGTGTATGCGTGTGTATGCAAGTATGTGTGTCTGTGTGTCTGTGTGCATGATTGTAATGTGTGTGTGCATACATGTGATTGTGTGTTTATGTGTGATTGTGAATGTGTGAATGTGTGTGCATGTGTACGTGCATGCTTGTGTGTGTGTGTGTGTGTGTGTTACTATTATAGTGCCACAGTTGAAAATTCCAGACCTGATTCCACATGATGGGTGACAGTCAAAACACAAGATACTAAAAATATTGTTTAAATTGCTTCCGATATGTGTGTGAGGCCCATAGGAAGCATAATTGAATTTCATGGTCAGATTTGGGTCCTCTTCCCTAGATACCTCATGAAGTATATGTAAATATTCCCGAATCTGGAAATACCCACAATCCGAAGCACTTCTGGTCCCCATTTCAGAAAAGACTTTGGTCTGGCTGCACCTAACTTTCCAACCGGCTCCTTTTCGGCGCTGTTTCCCAGCTAACATCCTTGCCATTGTTCTTTTAGTCATCTTTTATTTTTTCTTAGAGCTATATTTGACACAAATTGTTCACTAAATGGATAGTTAAGTTTTTTAATTGAGTAGATATATAAAAAAGTTATTTAGGCCAGTTTCTAAGAGAGACATTTTTAAAATAAGGAAAATAGAAAGGAAGAAAAAAAGGAGCCTTCAAAGCACACAGGATCTATTTAGTAGAAAATCTAGGCTAAGTATAGTTACTACAGATGAGTCCCAGGTTTAACTCTTGAAGGTTCAGAAGGAGAAAAACCATGAACTGTCTGTCATCCATTATCTGAACCAGGAGAAACAACTGGTTTTCTCTTAGGAGTTAATTGGTTGTCCACACAGCAGAATTGACAGCCCCTTTCACTGTAATTTTGCAGTAAACTGTAACAGCATATTTTCTTTTTTATTCAGCAGGAACTTGCACTGAGAGCTGGTCACACTAGTCCATGCCCTTAGTCTAAGCTTCCCAAGGCTAAGACAGGAGGGTCGTATGGTCCAGACATTCAGAGCCAGCTGTACACATAAGCAAGACACCTAGTAAATAACTCAGCATATCTACAAAGTTAAGTTGGAGATATCTGGTCTTTATCATCAATGAGAAATCTTTACACTAACTTATTAGTGATAATTAGTATTCATTGATTTCATAACATGCCAGGACTTATTCTTAAAAATGTACCAATTATCATATCCCTCTAAGATACCAATATTATTGTTACTCCTTTTTTTTTTTTTTTCATTTGAAGTGGGGGAAAGAGTTGAGTGATTGCTGGAGGGCACATAGCTTGTGAGCGGCAAGAGCAAGCATCTGAACCCCAGTGAAGGTGGCTGGATTGGGCCTCCACTTTAAGCTCTTCTCTGTTTCCCCTGTGAGGGGGGACAGTTTATGGGACACAGAGATAGTCAAAGGTGACTGGCTTGGTAATGGTGCTTTCTGAAAGCTTCAGGAATGTAGATACCTAATGGGCAGTGGGGTATGAATAGCTGCGGTGGGATAGAAATAGACTATCATTTAGGTGATTTTTACCAGTGTGTAGTTTGTGTGCAGAGCTGCAAGGAGAGTGGGATGTGTGCCATTCACAAATATCCTAACAGTTTCTGAATACATGGCAAATACTGTGCCGTAAAGATGTCCACTCAGGGGACTTACATAACACCGACAGAGCTGTGTAACTCTGTGGTGTATGTGAGTGAGGGCAGGCCACCATTGCTCTTCTCTTAAAACCCGGTCATTCAGGCAGAAAAGATGAGTTCCTGCAGAGTTCCAGGGAGTCCACCCACAGCCCCTCGCAGTGCCCAGAAACAATTCCCTTATTTTGATATCTCTCCGAGACAGGCAGCAGAAATCTGACTCAGCGCTGTGACTTTTAACTCTGTCCTGATGTTAGTATTAGTGGGAAGTTCTCCCGCAACCAGAGGGAAGCCCAGCGGGCTCACCTTTCAGGTCTCATTCTCACCGTCATGGGGGGCAGCGTTGCAGAAGGCTGCCTCTTCATGGCACACGAATGGATTTTGTGGACTTCGTTGTAATGGTTTATCAGTCCTAATAATGATAGTTTATTTTTCTCTACCAGAAACAATGTTATTTTTCTCTTCTCCGCTCAGCTTGAGAAATTGGTTCTTTCGGACCTTGATTCTCCAGTAAGCCTTTTCTTCTTTTCACAAGGGCATTCAGTTTCCTATAATAAACGGCCTTGGAGAAATGACTTAGGTCTCAGTTCTTGGGAAACCAGAGTTTTGTGTGCAGATATTTTACTGGGGAGTCCTTTGAGACCAACACCTCCTAAGAGGATTGAACTGATGTCACAGGGGAGCTGGAGCTGGGATGGATGTAGGAAGGGATCCCCTTTAGCCAGGTCAGTTATCGTGGGGGGGAACCCTTCAGCCAACACCAGTGGCTGCTGTAGAATTGAGGACCTTTGTCTCAGATCAAGGTACCTGGGAAGGAACATAACATCCATTGCAATCCACCTTCTGTCTGGTCCTCTCACTCTGGTGTCTTCAGTCTTTCAGGTTTTTTTGTTATTATTTTTGTTTGTTTTTTTTTCATACATAATCATCTTGACAGGTATTTGACTCCAAGCACCTGCTGTGTTCTTTTGCCAGGACCTGTGTTATGACATGGAAGTTCCTATCAGCAACCGAGTCAAACAACGCAGTGGGAAAGGCTCAGGTCCCATTTCTTCCTTATCTTGCCCATGTTCACATCCTAATAATTGTCCTTAATAATGCTTATTTAGATTCATAAATTGTTTTCTTTTTCTGTGGTTGTATAGATTGGTACACAGTAAATTCTACTTATTTAAGTACTCACACATGTTCGCCTCTGATCATTTCTGGCGCCACTGCTCCTGAACTTTGCCATGCCCTTTGGAAAACTTTTCTTTTAGACTTCCCAGCCCTACCTTTCCAAGCCACCTCAGATCTGTTTTCTTTCACTAGCTAGGTTTGGATTTCCTGGGCTTTTGTAGAAATGAGATCATTGCAGTAGTTACCCTTAATGTGGGAGTGTTGGGGGTGGTGGAGTGGAGAATGGGGAAGTGAGGGTACGGTGGACTGGCCTCCCTAACTCAGTGGAGCTCTGAGGTCCGTCCACGCTGTGCCTATTCTGATCTGATGGCCATTTGGATTGTTTGCAGTTTTTGCTACTACAGATTAAAGACACGGACGTCTTGCGTACACACTGTCATGTAGACACCCTCGCTCGTGTCTTTCGGCTACTCAGGGGTGCAGTGGCCATGTCCTGTGGTTGGCTTGACCTTATAAGAAATTTCCAAATCGTTTTCTAAAGCAGCACCCCTTGGCATCGTAGCTGGAAGCCTGGTGTTGCATTTGCCCCATATCCTCTTCAGCTCAGTGCTTCAGTTCCTGAACATTTTAGCGGGTCAGGTGACTCACTGTGTTTTTTTGTTTTTTTTTTTTTTTTTTTTTTGCTTTACCTGTCCTTGTTCAAGGTCATTACAATTTTTTTTTCCTCCTGTGTCTTCTTGAAGTGCTGTAAGCTCCAGCTCTTTTATTCAGCTCTGTGACCCACTTTCGGTTAATGTTGGTTTGTGATGTTCGCTAAGGGTTTGCTTTTTTTGTGTACACAGATACATGTTGCTCCAGGTTTCTTGTTTAAAATACCTTCCTTTATTGATTGAAGCTTTATTAAAAAAATAAATTGACGCCGAGGGTTCCTATTTACAGACTTTATACTGTTGCATGGATCTGTATATTTAGCTTCATACTGATACCACACTTTACTGATTCATACGACTCTAATAAGTCATGTAATATGTAATATATAAACTCCTTCAGCTTCTTTTTTCAACATTTTTGACTGGTTGAGGTTCTTTATACTTTTACATTAGTTTTTAATCAGTTTGTTGCTCCAGCGTCCAGTTCAGTGCGGAATAGAGGCAATGGGCGGTTCCAATCCCAAGGATAATATTCTGCCATTTAACCACTAAATACAGAGAGAGTTATAGGTATTTCATAGGTGCCCATTGTAAGGCTCCAAAGTCTCCTTCTGTTCTTGATTATTCAGATTTTGTACTGAATTTTGTCAAGAGACTTTTCTTTCCATTAATTGAAATGCTCCTATGGTTTTGTGATTTATTCTGCAAGCATGATCTCCGCAACACAAAGAGTGTTTTTAGCTGAAAATACCACCTGGTTTCCTTTGCCCTGAGCCACACAATCCCTAGAGGTCCCTATAACTCAAACCGTCAACCGAGAAGACGCGGGTTTCATTTTCTCCTTCGGGTACCAGTGTCAGCGCCTTCTCGTCTTAGTAATATCGTTTTTGGTGAGTAGCCTGGCTTCTTGGTGTCTTTACACCTAGTCTCTCTCCCTTCCTGATGTGATCCGAGAACAACCTTCCCAAAGAAGACCTTTGACCTTGCTGTTCGTTTCTCTTCTAACAGAGCCTACCTCTGACCCTTCAGTTCCTTAGAATTAGGGTCGTCTGCTCAGTGGACAGATATTAATGTCTTCCTCAGGCCAGCATCTTCTCCTGAGCCATGTCTCAGGGGACAGCCTGTTGTTAGATGTGGATAGGCAGTGGGTGTTCCCATCAGTGTCACCTGGACCCGACCCCTCCCCATAGCCATGCGTTCATATTTCAGGGCACATGTGTTTTGTTTTGTTTTTTTTTCTTCTTCCTCTTATATTTCCTATTTCTTACAAGATCCTGAGCACCTGAGGATCCAGACTATGCTGTCCTTTCTTGTTCCCTACAGAGGAGTAGGGGAGGGAGGGGGCCTGGTGTATCCTCTCACGAATGGCAGGCATTTTTTTCACTATGTGTGTTGAATGGATAGACGAGCATGACTTATGCAAATCTCCAAAAATACGTATTTCTTATAGAAGAAGCGCCGGAGTCTTTGATGAGAGCAGAAGGTAATTTCTCAGCGGTGCTTGCTTTTCTGTGTGGCGCTCACTCAGATCAGTGCTGATTGTGGGCTTTTTCACTCTTGAGCCGTCCGTTTCCGGGAAACCTTGAGTCTTACATCAGGTGTTTTGGTTTTAAAGAATGGTACACATTCTAGAAATGGAATCGGTCCCACGTACGGGGTTGTACGGCTCTGAGGTAGTTTTTCAGTTTCTGAGCAGTCACCGTTACTGACAATTTGCTTTCCTGACCATGGCAGGGGAATCCAGATATTCTTTGTGTGTCGGGTGGGGGTGAAGAAAGGGAACCCGCATTTGACACAGGCATTCCCTTCACTCTGATACCGCTTGAACCCAATGGCTCTTGTTTTGAATTTCATAATTCTAGACGAGTTGAACTTGAAAATGGATCTCCGAACAACGGCGCCTCTGTTCTCCACCAAAAGGCGGTGATTGTGTTGAACATTTTAACTGGTTATCAGACCTGAGGCTGCCGGTTTGAAGAGTCAGCTTTGGCAGTAGGGACTTGGCTCTCAACCCTGTTTTGCAGCTGGCTGGAATGTGAATAAACTTATTGAAAGGGAGACATATCTTCTCAAAGGAGGCGAGAAATGGAAACCCTCAGCCCCACAGCCCTCCTCCTTTCTGCCTGCCCTCGGCTCCACGTCCCCTCATGGAAGCATCTTCAAGTGTCAAAGCCGCCTTTGATACGCCTACACTCAGAAAAGGCATCGGATGGCTGTTACCCCCGCATCCTCATCCTGTGAGGTGTGGGTTCTTTGTCACTTCCCTATACCTTAACACTGCTTCTCTTCATCACTTGTCCCACGTGAAGGGATTGGGCAAGATAGCCTTTTGCACCTTGTGTAAGTCAGCTCTCTGTCTTTGGCTATTATTGGGATTCAGACATATGGCAGCGGCCTCAGCGTACAGTACATGGTATACAGGGGTCCCCATGTCTCCAGCACAAGGCCTGCCTCTGATTCCCTCCCAAGGACTGTTGGATGGTCTCCTATCAAGTCTCTACAATGGCTGCTTCTTTTTGTATCTGCCTCTGACCTCCCTTCACCCCAGAGCAGGTCCGTGATAAAATCTCTCCGACTCTGCAGAAGCGCTGACAAGCCATCAGCACAGCAGCGATGTCTGAGACTGAGGGAAGCCCTGACTGAGCCTGATAACTGCAGACCTTGAGTTGTTCCAGAGTGTGCCTTATGCAGTGTGGCGTCCTTTCAAAGGGACAGCCAGGCTGGTCTGCGTCCTCAGTCTCCTCATTCTGCATTGTGAGGTATCCCACGTCCTGTTTGTTTACATTCCCTGCTCCTTTGCTGTCTTTGCACTTAGCTCATAATACAGTGGGGAAGGAACGGTTTCATTTTGTTGCCTTGCTCCTGCAATCTCTTGGAGCTCTGGGAGGGACCATCCATGGTCTGACTTTATTGGGTTTCCGATGTGACTAACATGCAGTGGGTGCTTATTCACGTTTGTAAAAAGACCAGTCTGTAGCATTTATTAAACTGGTTTTTAAATAAGAATTTTTTATGAAACCAACTTGTTTAATCCCTTCATTCTACTTTACTGGATTCAGAACGTATTCCAGCAGTCATAGCAATGAAATGAATCTGGACAACTAAAGATCATCAAAATTTGGAGAGTGTTCTTGCCATAATGTTGTAATAATGAGGAATAAGAGTTGTACACCTTACAAAAAGAACCCTTAAAATTAAGAGGAAAATAATTTTCTAAACTAGATATAGTACCTTCTACCTGTAACCCCAGCATTTGGGAGGTGGACACAAGGAGGATCAAGAATCTTGGGCCAGCCTGGGCTACTATGCCTCTGAAAACCAAAAACTTCACGTTTATTCTCTCTAAGAAAGCTTCCTCTGGCTTTTTATTTTACTTCTCAGCCTCTTACTCCCTTTGCCCTAGCTTTTAGGATGTTTATGTTGGTGGAATTAAGAGCAACTTTAGGATTATAGACCTTTCAGTTTTCATCATGTTCTCAATTTTATGACTTAAAGTCTCTCACTCAGAAAAGATGGGTGAGGGGGAATCTGCCTTTCAGACTTAGTCACTGATAAGCTTCTATAATCAGAATTATCAGAATTCATGAGAATGTTTTCTCTCATGGGAAGTAATCATTTACTTGGTGAACCTTGCGCCCCCCCCCCCCCCCGTTTTTTTCTCCTTCCCCGCCTCCCTTTCTTCAGTTAATCTGTGATTTGCCTAATTTTCCTGTGCGTGGGGGAGGGGGCGAGAGGGCTGGAGCAGCATCTGACCAATGACTCATGTAGAGAGTGACCTCATGGGCATCTGTGATTCACTATCATCCTTGGACGTGACAGTTCCAAGGCCCCCCCCCCCTCTGACTTCTCACCGGACTCTTCTACTTTCTATGCCCCTGGTTAACCAAACTCAGACAAGACCCACACTGCTTGGCCTGGGGCCGGCTTCCCAGTGAGAATTAGCGGTATCGTATGTTCGACACTCCAAATGGAAGGAAGTTGGCTTCAGAATACTCATGCAGTGGACCACAAACAGAGTTTGCGTGGAAAATACATGTGTTCCAGCCTTACAAAGAGCTTTTGCTGAAGTATTGAGTAATGCTAAACGACATGCTCATTGAAGTAAAGTTGCTAGCATTAAAAAATAACCCATAATCTCATTCAATCTTTAAAGCCACTTTGAAGGCAAATGTCATTCCTAATTTGCAACTAGAAAAAAAGAAACCAAGACATCCAGAAGAGAGGTAATTTTATCTGGGGTCATAAAATTAGGAGGTGACAAAGTTGAGGTTCAGGCCTCGAACTCTGTGTGGTCCTAGCCTGCGTCCATTGTGGTCCTTCAGATTCTTCAATGCTGCAGTGAGTGTTGACAGTGTGTGGCTGGACAGCTGGAGAAGTGCAGAGAAGGGGCGTCTCTGCCCATCAGTAACATCTGCCACAGGGGTCAGGAGTCACGAACAAACCACATGTACAGGCAATGTCTGTTACCTCCTGATACTTGATTTTTCCTCCCACACATGAACTAGGAAAAAGGCAAAGACACATCATTGATCTGTGTCTTTTGCACAAGTTTTCATTTAGTTTCTCAGTGAATGGAAAGTTCATGATTCAACCGAAAGCATATAAACTCTCAAGTAAAAGGGAACCCCAAGTTTCCTGACTGTCGTTAACATCTGGCAGCGTCTCTAAGATAACTTGGAACTGGTGTTCTATTAGCATTTCCAGTAGTGAGGCTGCCATTGGACAGCATGGGTGTACCGAGGATGCCGCCATATAGCTAAGCCCTAAGCTCTAACAAACAGCCTTGATTATTACAACTGTGTGCTAGTAGTATACATGTAAATATATAAATATAACTGAAATGTGAGAGGTGGTATCAGGTGTTCAACGTAGGCCTCATGCCTGCTTAGCCGGTGCTCCACCGCAGAGCTATATCCCAAACCTGAAGATACTATTACCTCGAAATTATCAACTGAGTTTTTGCTCTGTAAGACATTTTGCTAATCGTTCTTCCTATATTGCAGACACACTGTCCTGTCAACACAGGCCTTTATAGCTGTTTGCATGAATGCCTCTTGTAAAATTGTATAGAAAACACTTTTCCTATTTTGTGCAACATGGTAGGGTTTGAGAGCAGCTACAATTTAAAAAAAAAATAATGAAATTTCCACTATCCAAGGGAAAAAAAAGGACTGTGTCTCAAGTCTAGTAAAACAGGTTGTTCAGAGTCAATTCTTTGACAATTTTGATGGGACACCCCCCCCCCCACTTCTTGTTGAAGTTTTTAAAGCAATGCTCGGGGGTCCTAGTGATGCCTGGCGCTAATGGGACAACCCTGGAGCACCGTGGGCCAGCTATGTTACTTTGCAGAGCGTAGGACTTGAACAGGTTCCGTCTTCTCATGGAATCAGGGTTTGTTTTTGTTTTCGCATCTTAATGTGTGTAGAAACTGCCTTCAAGATCATTTTAAGAGTAAGTCAGGTATTCCCTTGCCTAGGAGCCATGAGACCTGGGCTTCAATCCCCAGTACCATGAAAAAAATGAGCAAATATGCAAATAAAGAAAAAGTAGATGCGACATGTCACATGCCAACAAATATTAATACCTTTTCTTCCTTTCTTTTCATTAAAAAATTAAAAATGCTTTTGTGCTGGAGAGAGGGAGCCAAGGTGAAGAGCCCTTGTTGCTTTTGCAGAGGACCCAAGTTCAGTTCCCAGCACCCACATCAGGTGACTGGCAACTTCCTATATAACTCCAGCTCCAGAGGATCTGATGCCTTCTTCTGTTCTCTGAGCATAACACTGTGCGTGTGCTTGTGCTCACGTGTATGTCCGCACACACACACAAAATAAATAAATTAACTTCTTTGTAGTTTTTCCTTTCTTTTTTAATTTTTTTATTGGAAACTTTAAAATGCTTATATTGGGGCTGATGGGGGAGCTCGGTGGTTAGAGTGTTTGTCTCTTGAGTGTCCTGACTGTTCAGATCCCCAGGCCCCATCTAAATGCCAGGTAAACATGGTGCCCTGCCTTTAAGTCCCAGCCTAGGAAGTTAGAGACTGGATTCCTGGAACAAGCGCACTGGGGAGCGTTGTGATATGAATGAGCTCTGGGTTTTTATTTTTTTTAATTTTTTTTTTTTTTTTTTTTTTTTTTGGTTTTTCGAGACAGAGTTTCTCTGTGGCTTTGGAGCCTGTCCTGGAACTAGCTCTTGTAGACCAGGCTGGCCTCGAACTCACAGAGATCCATCTGCCTCTGCCTCCCGAGTGCTGGGATTAAAGGCGTGCGCCACCACCGTCCGGCTTGAGCTCTGGGTTTGATTGACAAAGCCTGCCTCAGTGATAAGGTGGAAGAGCCATCAAGAATGATTCCCAACATCCACCTTGTGCCCCCATCCTGTTCATGTACACCCCAATTCGTGTGTGCCTGCACACACACGAAATGGAAAAAGAAAAGCATCACTTATACCGAACGACATGATCTTTCACTGTGTTGCATCAGGCGGTGACTGAATAGAGTAAATTAGCATGTGTCACCTCACATGCCTTTTATTTCGTGTCCTTCCTGCCTTCCTCATTTTCTTTTTCTTAAAACAAAGTCTTGCTATGTATTCTATTTTAACCCCCTGACTCCACTTTGGAGCACAAAAATTACAGGTGTGTGTGTGTGTGTATGACTAGGCCCAGTTATCTGAATGCTCTTCTATACTTATATAGACTCAATTACAAATATCTACCTCATTGAATAAATGAAAATGAGACTTTAGGTGAGCCTACTGAGTCCTAAACAGTACCTTCTGGTGAGAAGGCAGGCAGGTGGCACTGGGTGTCGGCTGTCCCTTCTGCTGCTATACTACTGAGTCATGTGGAGTTATTTATTTCTGTTTTTTTTTCTTCTGAAAACTTTTTTTTAAAGAAATGCCTACACCTGAGCTATATTGGAATTTAAATAATGACGTGTTTGTGGATTGGAGTTTGGAATGAGGAAACAAGTTTTAGGATAATAGCAGATTCTTTCATTGAGCGTCTGTGATGCGGGCACCCGTCCAGTTAAAGTCGCCTGAAGATGCACACTGCTGACTGGCTGTGAGTCCCCTCCCTACAAGACTGTGAACTCAGAGAGCTGTGACTTCTCTCCAAAGAAGGCGGAGACAGTGGGTCTCTTCACAGCAGCCCTGTCCAGTGGCAACCGACCGTGGGCTTCAGGATTTGTTGTGAACGGGCTGCTTGGCTGTGCCACACTGACCAGTCATTGATGTCTGCTGGGTCTGTTCGCTGCAAGCGATGAATTCTCTCAGGTTGTAAGAAAAGGAAACCCCTCAAGATGGCATAGGAATTACCCAGACACATGTGAAACTCTGTACATTTTAAGTTGTTTTTAGAGATTGTGTTTTTTATTTTTAATTACGCATATGTGTTTGTATCTGTATAGGCATGTGTGCACCTGGGTGCCAGTGTCCCAGGAGGCCAGAGGTGTCGGATACCCCAGAGCTTGAGTCACAGATGGCTGTGTGCTGCCCAAACTCAGGTCCTCTGCAAGAGCAGAAGTCACTCTGAGCTATCCGTTCATCTACCCCAAAACTCTGAAATTTTGATAGTAGTGTTTAATTATAGATTAAGGAATACACTAGAACTCCTCTCTCTCTCTCTCTCTCTCTCTCTCTCTCTCTCTCTCTCTCTCTCTCTCTCTCTCTCCCTCCCTCTCCTCTCTTCTCTCTCATAACAGAATGCTTCACTGGTTGACATTCTTCATAAAAAAATGCATCAGACAAATATTGAATGCCTGCCTACTATGTGACAGGTGATGTTCTAGGCTCTGGTAAAAAAAAAAAAAAAAGCAAACAAAACAGACAAATACCCCCCAGGGTGTTATGAATAGGTAAAGTTTGATCTGGGCTGTTGAGGAGGAAGACAGTAAGCTATGGGAATGTCCTGGGAATTGCCAATGCCATGCCAAGACTGAGATCAAAGCACGCCCGGCATGTTGATGTGTCTGACAGAGAGGACGGTCAGAGTGACTTGTCGTGGGTGACTGGGTAGGACCAGCCATGGCTTCTTGCCTAGAAAGTATAGGCTTAAAATAGACCAGCATGGTGCTCTTCTGTTTGTAAGGATCACTATGGCCTGTGTATTTATGGTGACCGCTAGGGAGCAAGGGCTCAAGAAGGATGTTTTCCTGCTTTAATAAGCACAAACAATTGGTTGATTCTTCAATGAAGTATATAAATAATGTGCATTCAAGGAACAACAACAAAACCATCAAAAACTAACCATGAACAAAAAAACAACTAAAAACTAAACATGAACCATCCTGCAGGAGTGGTTCATGTTGATCAGGCTGAAATCCAGTTTTTTATTATGAATTTGTTTATTCAACAGTTTTTGTTTGCCACATGCTATTCAGTAGGCATTATGCAATCCTCGAGGCATACTTAGGAATGTGACACATGGACAAGACACAAGGCTTAAGATTAGTTTGGTTGACAGTAGGAGTTCCCCAGAGTGCATTTTGTTTTTGTTTTTAAACTAAATGTTGTCAGTCCTTGAAATTCAGATTTACCATTTCTAAAACCAGATTTTCTAAGAAACAACCTCACATAGAAATCTTTTACTCTTTAGGGTTAGAGAGTGCAGATGGTGGAGACCTCAGATGAGGGAGACTGCAGATGGTGGAGACTGCAGATGAGGGAGACTGCAGATGAGGGAGACTGCAGATGAGGGAGACTGCAGATGGTGGAGACTGCAGATGGTGGAGACTGCAGATGATGGAGACTGCAGATGATGATGGAGACTGCAGATGGTGGAGACTGCAGATGAGGGAGACTGCAGATGATGGAGACTGCAGATGAGGGAGACTGCAGATGGTGGAGACTGCAGATGGTGGAGACTGCAGATGATGGAGACTGCAGATGGTGGAGACTGCAGATGGTGGAGACTGCAGATGATGGAGACTGCAGATGGTGGAGACTGCAGATGAGGGAGACCGCAGATGAGGGAGACTGCAGATGGTGGAGATGATGGAGACAGCAGATGATGGAGACCATAGATGAGGGAGACTGCAGATGAGGGAGACTGCAGATGATGATGGAGACTGCAGATGATGATGGAGACTGCAGATGATGGAGACTGCAGATGGTGGAGACCGCAGATGATAGAGACCACAGATGATGGAGACCGCAGATGATGGAGACTGCAGATGAGGGAGACTGCAGATGATGGAGACCGCAGATGATGGAGACCGCAGATGGTGGAGACTGCAGATGAGGGAGACTGCAGATGGTGGAGACTGCAGATGAGGGAGACTGCAGATGGTGGAGACCGCAGATGGTGGAGACTGCAGATGAGGGAGACTGCAGATGGTGGAGACTGCAGATGGTGGAGACTGCAGATGAGGGAGACTGCAGATGGTGGAGACTGCAGATGATGGAGACTGCAGATGAGGGAGACTGCAGATGAGGGAGACTGCAGATGGTGGAGATGATGGAGACAGCAGATGATGGAGACCATAGATGAGGGAGACTGCAGATGAGGGAGACTGCAGATGATGATGGAGACTGCAGATGATGATGGAGACTGCAGATGATGGAGACTGCAGATGGTGGAGACCGCAGATGATAGAGACCACAGATGATGGAGACCGCAGATGATGGAGACTGCAGATGAGGGAGACTGCAGATGATGGAGACCGCAGATGATGGAGACCGCAGATGGTGGAGACTGCAGATGAGGGAGACTGCAGATGGTGGAGACTGCAGATGAGGGAGACTGCAGATGGTGGAGACCGCAGATGGTGGAGACTGCAGATGAGGGAGACTGCAGATGGTGGAGACTGCAGATGGTGGAGACTGCAGATGAGGGAGACTGCAGATGGTGGAGACTGCAGATGATGGAGACTGCAGATGAGGGAGACTGCAGATGATGGAGACTGCAGATGGTGGAGACTGCAGATGATGGAGACTGCAGATGGTGGAGACTGCAGATGAGGGAGACTGCAGATGGTGGAGACTGCAGATGATGATGGAGACTGCAGATGGTGGAGACTGCAGATGAGGGAGACTGCAGATGAGGGAGACTGCAGATGGTGGAGACTGCAGATGGTGGAGACTGCAGATGAGGGAGACTGTGGGTGATGGAGTGGTAGCACTCGTTTTCCTTGAGCTCAGACTTTAGGTCAAGATCACTTGCCTATTGACATCTACCAATTGCAGCTTCAACATAGGCCTTCCATAGATCCAAGAAAGTGGATGAATCATAGGGAGACACTATTGGTCGTGGTGTGAATGAGAATGCCCCTCCTAGGCTCATATATTTGAGCGCTTGGTTCCCAGGTAGACTGTTAAGGAAGGACTAGGAGGTTTGACTTTGTTGGAGGAGATCTGTCACTAGGGCTGGTGGGCTTTGAGGTTTCAAAAGCTTATGCCAGATGCAGTGTCCTTCTGCCTTGTGCTTGTGGATCGGGATGTAAAGCTCTCAGCTACTGCCCCTGTGCCATGGCTGCCTGCTGCCATGTCACGGTCCCAGTGATCTTTCCACTAGGTCATATAAATATCTCCATTGAATGGCCACCAGCTCTTTAAAACATGGGCCTTGGGGATGTGTTTCTAACTATTAAAATGCTAAATTTTGTAGTATTAATATATAAAATAATAGTATTAGCATAATAATATATAAAAATGTAGTCATAAAAATATAGTGGTTTTTAATTTATTCAGAGTTGTACAACTCTCCCCACAGATAACAGTGTCATCATTGCCTCCTATAGAAGTCCACACCCACCAGCCAGTATCCCTCACTCTCCCCCTCTCCAGCCCTAATTTACCATTCTTTTACTTTCTGCCCTTAAAGATAACAGACAGAAGTGAAATTCTATTTGTCCTCTTGTGTCTCACTTCTCTACTTAGCATGATTTCAAGCTCCAACCATGACATAGGACATATTCCATTTCTTTTAACATCCAAATAATATCCTATTAAATAGATATTCAGCATTTATAATATCCCTTAGTTGGTAGACAAATTATTTTCACTTTTTAGTTCTGATGGTTTTTGCTGCTGCAAACGTTTGAAGGCCCATTGCTTTACCAAATCCGGTTAAGATTGAGGTTAGTGAACCATGCAGGGGTTTGTGTCTTTATCATCAGCTGGCCAAGTGAGGTCATTGGTTGTTGATGGAGTTGGTGATCTCTTATATGCTAAACCCTCTCCAAAAACACTGCGGATCTGTTGCTCATGGCCAGGCCTCTGGCATATGCCCACAGCTGGACCACAGAGCCATAGCTGTGCCCGTGATAGGACCTCACAAAGGACCTGAACTGGCAGAGAAGCCAGGAAGAATCACTCCTCACACTACCACCAACCTGGAGCACGTCAGCCATGGCCTTGCGGGAACTTCTTTTGACTTGGGTGTCTCTGTTTCCTAGCTGTCAGATTCTCGGCATCTGCAGCAGCTTTGGGCGATAGAAAGTGAGTGAATATCTGTTCCTGCCCTAACCCCATCCCCAACTTCTTACAGTAAAAGAAAAACCATATGGGAGTTGTCAGTGAACATATGGGTGCGAGATAAAACACGCTGGCGGAGAGAGCCGGGCCTGGAGCACTCGTCTGCTTCTTTGTTACTTGTCTGCCTGCTTCTTCGTGTGTTCTTTTTCCTCTCACCCATTTTATTCTGGGAGGATTCGCTCCCCCACCTCATGTGATTTAATCTTAAATGATAAGCATGGTGTTTAAAAAAGAAACCTCTCCTGAAATAATTTCTTGCTCAGATTTGCACCGGCGTCCTTTGTATCTCATTGGCATCAGGACTCAGGCAACGATAGATGCAGTGGCCGGTGCGAAACAGCAAGGGGATAAATGTCAGATGTCACCCAGACCCAAAGATGCTCCGCATCCCCAGTAATGGAATGGTGGTCTCAGAGACAGTTCTGAGGACCTATTCGAAATCTTGGAAGTGTGCTGCTCCCCTGGCTCTAAATTTGTACCAGACTAGCACTGGGATAACGGGTGTAGGGTTATATTGATGTTTTCCAGAGTATTATAGCATAGATCAGAACGTCCTTAGTGCGTTAAGTTATGGCATGGCACACAGTGGCATTGTTGTGGCTTCCGGATTCCTTCTCTGTAACTGTAGAGTGGGGGTGCGTTGCTTCTGCATGCCTGGTGTGTAGAGTGCCACCTCCCTCCACAGATGTGCTTAGTGTCTGGTGTTAATCCTCCCCTGTCCCCTGTCCCTTCATTCCCCAGAAGACCTAAGGAATGAAAACTTCCACATTGGAAGGCCATCCCACGCTTGCTCCTAATTACAAAACTGTCCCTTAGGCAGTTCAGGCAGGCGTTCACAGCAGCCATTAACTATGATGGATATCCTTGTTGAATGGCCTCGCTGCGTGTTTAATAAGGGGAAGGTGCATGCAGACGATTCTGTCCAAATAAAGCTGTGTGTGGATGGTGAGGATTAGCACTTAGTTTGCTGCCCTCTGGTAGTTAAGAGTTTGCCAGGAGGAGGCTGATTGTCTGAACTGTGTTACTTTGGCACCGATCCCTCATATTGTTTACCTGCATTTTCTAGATGCTTTTTCTACTTTAAAAGGACAGCTATGGATTTCTATGTGTTCTTAAATGTCTACACCACACCTCACCATAGACGTCAGTGGCGTCACACTGATAATTAGTAACCTCTTGTGCTTAAACTTGAGCGTTTCCTGTTTTTCTTTCCCTGTGGTCTAAATGGTGTGACTATTCATGTAGCTGTCTCATTCACCTAAAGCGTTGGCCACGGTTGGGTGATTAATATTTCTAATATCTTGGTCCAGGAAGGTACAGGTAAACACTCCGTGCGTGAGTTAGACTGTCTTCCAAATTGTCGATTATAGGACAGGATGGTTTGTCATTACAGAAACTGGGGATTTCTCCCCAATGTCAGTCACATGACCCTATCAAGATCCACAATTCCATGTGCTGCAATCTGCTTGATTGCATCTTTGCCAAGAAATTAAATGCCAGACTTGTGACTGGTTCCCCCAAAAAGTTATTCAACTTTTCCAGAGAAATACATTTTTGTATTTATCATTGGAAAACTGAATTTCAGTTCCCCAAATCCAGTTCACAACCTGTATATTCCTTCAGGGGTACAGCTTGTTCTTTAGCTGAGGACTCCTATGTTTTTTTTTTTTCCTTATACTCTTGATGATTATACATGGGGTGAGTTTTATTATGCTCTTTTGTGGTGCAGCCTAGTGGAAGGTTTATAGCTAGAGCAGAAGCCCCAGAAACCCAGCTCAGCTGGCATTTATCCTGCACCACATGTAAAGACCCATTGCCAGGAGGTTACTCAGTTATTCTATGAGGAAACTGATCTGTTTCTTTCCATGTTTGAAATCCCTGATTATGTGAGCGCTTTTTTCAATGAAACTACTTAGCCTTATTAAATTTATTCATGATAAACCTATGCTTTTCCAATTATGGCTCTTCTAAGCAAGGCTTTCAGTTAGTAATAATTCCCTTTTTCGATTCCACAGTGTTAGGTATGAAACGGGACAGCCACCGCACAGTGTTAGGTATGAAACGGGACAGCCACCACACACAGTGTTAGGTATGAAATGGGACAGCAATCGCACAGTGTTAGGTATGAAACGGGACAGCCATCCCACAGTGTTAGGTATGAAGTGGACCATTTAAAGCCCTTACAGCTACTCCCTAATATGCATATTCTCTCCTTTAACGACGAGCCGGCCAGTGGTGAGTTAAATGGTTTCCTCCAGGGTCACAAAGCTAGTGAAGATGCAAAGGTGATGTTTGAATTTAGGCCTTTGAGATCAAAGCTGAACCACTCTAGTGCTGGCAGGGCAATCCGTCAGATTTAATTTCTTCTTTTTTAAATATTTATTTATTTATTATGTATACAATAGTCTGTCTGTGTGTATGTCTGCAGGCCAGAAGACCTCATTACCAGACCTCATTATAGATGGTTGTGAGCCACCATGTGGTTGCCAGGAATTGAACTCAGTACCTTTGGAAGAGCAGGCAATGCTCTTAACCATTGAGCCATCTCTCCAGCCCATTTGTTTTTTTAATATCAGATTTAACTTCTTTGAAATTTCCAAACCATTTGCCTTTTAAACTTTTGAAAATGCCCAACCCTTGATGAGCTCCGATATTAAGGTGATATGATAGCAAAACAAAATCAGCTGGAGGGAAGACCAACCCTGGTGCCTCCTCCCCCATTTCTGATCACCTAATAGAAGTTTTCCACAATGCCTATGTGACAGCCAACTTCTTAGAACATGTATGTTGTAGAAAACACCCTCATGTTTTGGCCCATGCATGGAATTGGCTTAACGTAACTTTTGACAGACAGGAAGACCACACAAATATTTCTGGAGGTGGCCATTAGAGGTTTGCCTCTCCTTGTTCTCTCACCAGCATCATTCTGGGCTGAAGGTTTCCCTTAGGGAACCCTCTGTGAATTCCACCTGCTACTCATCCTGTTCTTTCCCCGTGTCCACCGCAGCTACCTGTACTCTTCTCATGGATATCCTTCTAGAAGCCTCAGCTCTCACTGCCCTGCTTACTGACTCTGTCTCCTCGTTGTTCTCAACCACCTGTGGTAGGCTGGCTAATGAATGCCTTGCCCTGAGGACCTGCGTGCCAGAGTCCCCAGAATGAGTCATGTTCAGCTGAGTTTCAAGATCTTGAAATGAGCCGGATTTTCTGGATTATGTAGGTGCACCCAGTGCACCAGGTAGGTCTTCAGAAGAGGGGTACAAGGGCGTAATAATGATTGACAGCACGGGTGGGAGTGTTTTCAATCCAAGCCCATTGTGGGAGCAGGCTCTGGCAGTCAGAGCAGGCAAAGGAACAGCTTCTCCCTGGAAGCCGCTTCTCCATCCTCATGACACTTCCACTCCAGGGCTGTGCTGATTGGTTTGTTTTGTCATCTTGACGCAAACTAGAGTCACTCGGGAAAGGGGACCACAGTTGAGGGATTGCTTCCGTGGGCATGTCTTTGGAGCATTTTCTTGATTGATGATTGATATGAAAGGGCCTACCCTCTAGCCCACTGTGGCCACTACTAGGCACTATAGGTATGTATTCCTGCATTGTGTAAGAAAGCATCTAGGAGCCTGGGGAGATGGTGCAGTGGATAACAGCACTGGCTGCTCCTCCAGGTTCAATTCCCAGCACCCACATGGCAGCTCAGAACTGTCTGTAACTCCAGTTCCAGGGGATCTGACACCTTCACACCAATGCACAGAAAATAAGTTTAAAAAAAAAAGCAGGCTGAGCAAACCACTGAGAGCCAGCCAATCAGCAGCGCTCCTCCATGGCCTCTGCTTCAGTTCCTGCCTCCGGGTTCCTGTCTTGAGTTCCTGCGCTGACTTCCTTTGATGATAGACATGTAAGCTGAGATGAACCCTTTGCTCCTCAAAGTTAGTTTTGATTCGTGTGTTGTTGTAGCACAAAAGCTAATCTGAACAAGGTGTGTAAATAGCTAGCCGGCCACTAAATAGGTGTAGGTACTAACAGTGTCAGGGCATGGTAAGTGCTGGGAAAACAAAAACAATGAAGTAGATTGGACGGAGTTTGGGGTCTGATGAGTTTGCCTTATTTGGGACACTAGTGATCAAGCCCAGGGTCTGGTGGATGCCAAGAATATGCTTCACCACTGACGGACCCCAAGGACAAAAATGAATAAAATCTTTCAGGAGAGGAGACATCTTTGGATGTCTCGTTCTCATGAGGAAGGAAGGAGAGAAGGAAGAGGAGAAATGAAAGGGGGAAGGCAGCTGATAGACTTGAGAGCGTTCACTCCTGTCCAGACGCCGATACCCACTGCTGTTCCATGCTCTGTCCACATCTGCCCCTCGCTTCCCTCCACAGGATCCTACCGAGCATCCCCGCCAGTCAAGTTGTATTGCTCATGACTACCTAGATACTGAAATCATTCTGTAGCTAGGAATATCCGTAATGCTCTTTCTCCAGCCCCGCATCCACTGTGCCAATACGGATTTAGACAGTGTGAACTATTCTGTCTAGGTCTATGGGTTTGAGCACTGGTCCCCCAGCTGTTGGTGCTGCTCTGGGGAGTTGTGGGACCTTTAGGAGTTGTGACCTAGCCGAGGAAGTGGGCTGCTGGGGGCCAACCATGTAAGTCGTAGCCTATTTCAGCCCAGTGTCAATCCTTGTTTCCCAGGGCTCTGAGATATAAGTGGCCTCACCGCAGGTCCTGCACGGATTGAGCTTCTGTGCTTGGGGTCTTTCCCGCCGTGGTGGGCTTTGAGGTCCTTAAACCATGAGCACACTTGGCTTGGCTCCATAAACCCTTTGTCCCTAAGTGTTCTGCCACCATTCCAAGACACATACCTGCTGTGTATAATAATACTGAGCGTCCTTACAGACTGCACAATGTGGAATTCTAATATATGATTTTCCTTTAAAACAAGCGCCCTGTGTTCACCATCTGAACTGTTATTGACTTGTCCTCTGAGGAGATTTTGTAAGAGTATCTCCAGGAGCACAGCCACGCCAGCCATTGGTGGCTTTCTTGGCCAGTCCTTTGCCGGCTGAGGAAATCCTCAGGTGACTGGCTAGTTTTCGTCTCATTGGCCTCCGGTGACAATCCTTGTAATAGCTGCTGGGATATGTGCTATTGTGGCCACAAAAGGCGGCTGGTCCAAGCCGAGCTGCGCTGTCAGGGAAAGAAAATGTATTTCGAAGAATGAAGAATTTGAATGTGCAATTGTGAAATACAATAAATTTCCTTTAAATTTTGTTTTGTTGAAATGACTATTTTGATATGTGAACTTAAACATATATTATTAATACCCATTTCGCCTGTTTCTTTTACCTGTCTTGTGGTTATTAGAAAATTTCGAGTTATGTATGTGGCCTACGGTCTTGACTAATGAACTGGTTGTGACTGCTTTCTGAAGGTACTCATTCGCAGTTGGGGTATGTCTTAAGAAAAGAAAAGAAAATCAACTGAGAGGCTATATTTACCAGTAGCCACTGCCTATAGTATGTGAGATTTAGCTCTGCAGGAACTGATACTTTAAAACAAAGAGCTGGGACAAAGGGCCTGGTAGCGGATTAATGAATTGCCTTTGTTTCTATTTATGTTGTTAAGTTTTTAAATTTGTTTCTTTTTTTTTTAAAGATTTATTTATTATGTATACAATGCTCCTTCTCCATGTACACCTCTATGCCAGAAGAGGGCACCAGACCTCATTACAGATGGTTGTGAGCCACCATGTGGTTGCTGGGAATTGAACTCAGGACCCCTGGAAGAACAGCCAGTGTTCTTAACCTCTGAGCCATCTCTCCAGCCCTTTAAATTTGTTTCTTGGTTTGCACTCAATGACTGTGTGTGCCAGGATGGCCTTGAACTCACAGAGACCCACCTGCCTCTGCCCTACAAGTGCTGCTATTTTTTGTTGTTTGTTTGTTTGTTTGTTTGTTTTTGAGACAGGGTTTCATGTAGGGCACACTGGCCTCAAACTGAACCTCTGAACCCTTTGCTTTCCCCACTGTGTGCTAGGATTACTGTAGAGCCCAACCCCAGCTGGAACTCTACATACTTCAGAATTTTACCTCCATGTCAGATTCACCTTTCTCAAGTTTTTTTATAACTTGATATTTATTAGCAATTGTTACTTCAATAAGAGTCAGGTATACTTACGGGGGGGGGGGACTGTTGGAGGGAAGTTTAATGAGAACATTCTTTAAAATCATTTAGAATCTTTGTGTAACATCACCTGGTATAACTATTTATAGCACTGCTGAAATGGATAAAATTGGGTTTTTTTTCCTAGTCAACAGGTTTGTGAGAATAGCTTCAAGGTTATTTTCCTGTTTTCCTTGTTTCACAAAGAAAATCTTACGACTGGAGACAGAAGACGTTGCTGAGGGAATAGACCGGATCTTGGTATTAATTTTTCCCTGCAGGGGTCTGGCACAGATGCTGTTGGAATTGAGAAAATAGGAAACTAAAGGTTGTAGAAGCCTCTGTTTCGTGTGGGAGAAAATAAAACAAAACAAACAGAAAGCCGTAGGCTGGATTTTAGTCCGCCTCATAACCCAGTTTTACATGCTCCTCCAGTGACCATGGGAAAGCTCTTAGCCTTTCTTTGCCTCCGTTTACTGATCTGTGAAACAAGATAAGAATCAAAGTACTCACCTCCTTCGGAAGATTGGCATGAGAATTTAAATAGGAGAAGTTAAATAAGCCCTTAAAAGATAGGATAGTGCCTGGCCTGGTTTGTACTCACTGAGATTTAGCTCATAGTGAAACGCTATTGTTGTAGTTATTACTTTGAATGAAAACGTAAATTTCTCAAGCCTTCTGATCATAATCCATTTATTCATCCATATGCCTCCTTAACACGCTCACACCTTTTTATGGTCCTACTACCACAACAATGTTTTATTATGCCTGTTTGAAAGAAGAAGGGACTTGAGTTCTTAAGAGAATCAGTCCTTGCCCAGACTCACGTAGGTATTTAGTGACAGTTCCACCCTGTGGTAGATTTTGAGGCTTGAGTCCCTACTCACATGGAGGTCTCATGTCGGAGGCTGCTCTTTCGTTCCCAGATGCCCAGACCCCAAACAATCACACAGAAACTATATTGGTTGCAATATTGTTTGACCGATAGCATATTTCTAGCTAGCTCTTCCATCTTAAATTAACCCATTTCTATTATTTTATATTTTACCATGAGGCTTGTGGTTTACTGACAAGGTCCTCACACGTCTGTCTCCTCTGGCGGCTACATGGCTTCTCTGACTCCGCCTTCTTTCTCCCAGCATTCAGTTTAGTTCCCCTCCAGCTCTATTCTGCCCTGCCACCGGCCAAAGCAGCTTCTTTATTCATTTACCAATAAAAGGAACACAAAATCAGAAGGACCTCCCACACCAGTCTCCTCTTTAAACTGCATTCCTGAAATCGCTCACCAGTGACTAGTTGTGGGCATGTTTACTTTAACTTGACCCTCAGCAGACTTGAAATGGTAACAGTTCATAGCCAAGGGGGAATGCTGTATTAAAATGATAATGTCCTCATCTGTCTTACTGTGTTTGAGGCTCAACTGTACCTCTGTCCAGCATGTGACCTTGTGTCAGTCACCTATGCCCTGCTATATAAGGAGAGTCACATTGCTTCACTCCTAAAACAAGGAAATAGCTCAGTTGAGGCCTTGACACTGTTTTTAGATCCAGAGTATGTCATCTTACTAACTTTCAGCCAATTTAGGGATAAAATAATTGTTTTTGGAGCCATGCAAAAATAGACCAAAAGCGACCTCTGTCTGTTAATGTTCTGTGGCCTTTGACTATTGTTGAAGCATTCCTCATCTTCAACGTAGGGCTGTTGACCTGTTTGTCAGGGACTGTTGAAGTCTGAGAGTGAAGTCCTCAGGAGGGGTCCAGAGATGCTGCTGCTGGGGTTTGGGAAATGTTGCCAGGATAACAAACAGGAGTCAGGTCTTCCACACCCAAGAAATGGTATGTGAGTAGGTTAGTCGGCGCTAGAAGCTCTGATGGATGGGATCTAGGAATTTGCACATTGGAAATACATTTGCTTGGAAAATTTTTAAAAGATTAATTTATTTAGTTAGTGTCTACGCATTCTTTTTGGTTTGTGTTGTTTCATTTTGTTTGACGTAGAGTATCACAGTGACCCCTTGGCTAGCCTAGAGCTTACTGTGTAGGCCAAAGTGATCTTCAACTTGAATCAAACCTCTTGCCTCTGCCTCTGGAATGATAGGACTATGGGCACTGGCTACCATGCCCAGGTAGAAAAATATCTGGAAACAAAGAGGGTTGAGGTAGAGTACCCGCCTAGCACGTGCAGGGTCCTGGGTTTAACCCCCAGTACAAAACACAAAGGGAAAGGAGGATTAAAATCTCTAGGAAGAGAAAAGCCAAATGGTATTTTTTTCCACTGTTATTTTCTGTTTTCAATATATGTGTCTGCCCCTTTTATTTTATTTATGTTTGCCCCTTTTATGTAGCAATGTAAGATTATTCCCTAAGAGAATCATCTGTGTTTATTAAATCACGGAAGGTAATCGGACCATGTGAACAGATGTGTCTTTTCAGATGAGTGTGTTCAAATGAATGGTGGAAAAGGTAAAAGTTCATCTTAACAGGTGTGACCACCATTCCAAAATGAAACCGATTGTGTTCTAGAACTCACAGAAGTAGGGCTCCATGGGAGCTGTATGATGCTGCCTGAGAACTGAGGGGCATAATAACGTAGTATTGATAGCAGTGTGTTCCCTCACGGAGCGTTTGCCGGGGACACTCTGCCTTTGCACTTTTCACAAGCATCGCACAGTTTAATCCTCATAGCAACGTAATGAGGTTGTTTTCGATTACATTTTAATTAGTTATTATCTGAATTACTCAAGGTGGGACTCCGAATTTAAAGTTGAGCTTTCAGAGGAAAACCACAATTACGGTAACAGGAATCTTCACTGGTGCTCATGTGGGGAAGTGAAAATCTTCACAGAATTGCGAGCACATTCGTGCCGAGCCAGGCTTTCTCAGCTGTGAGCTGCCGAGTAAATCTAAAGTACTTCCCATGTCCGGATTTTATTTCTAGGGTTTTTTTTTTTTTTTTTTTTTTTTTTTTTAAATTAGGTGACTTGGGAGTGTGGGAAAGAATAGGGATAATTTTGATCGGGTATCTTTGTGCTCATTTGACTTGAGGTAGACGGCAGGAGAGAAGAATGTGTGCAGGTACCCATCAAGGAGAGGTTTGTCGAGTGACAGTATTCAGTGTTAGGGTGTGCAGTTCTAAAGACCGAGTCAGTCAGCCTCTCTGTCGTGAGAGATGAGAGTGACAGCTGTCTTCTTGACAGGCTTCCATTCTCAGGTTCAGTCTTAAGGAAGTTTCATATGTATACACTTATAACTTCCGTATATAGCTGCCAGACCTTTCTGGTCTGATCAGTACTTTCACATTTTCTTCTCAAGGGTTATCATATGTCCTAGTCTTTTCTTGGTTGGCTAGCTTTGTCTCTCTCTCACACACACACACACACACACACACACACACACGCACGCACGCACACACACACACGATATTTTATGTGTCATATAAAAATACATATTTAGATACAAAATAGAAATTTACATATAACATATATGAATATATATATTTAAATTGTGTGTGCATATATTACATGCACACACTATGGCATGCATGTGGAGGTCAGAGGACAACTTGGGAGAGTTGGTTCTCTCCTTCTATCATGTGGGTCCCAGGGATTGAACTCAAATCATCAGGCCTGGTGGCAGAGCTCCTTTATCCGCTGAGCCATCTCATTAGCCTTGCCCAATATCTCGAGTACACTCATAAAACACTCCTGTGCCCAGTGTTATAATCACTTCATCCTTCCCCTGAGCCTTGGAGGAGGGCAGGGTCCTAGCTTGTTCGTCTTTACATAAAGCAAGCAGCATGAGTCCTGCTGAGCTAGTGGATGGGCGTTTGTTTTAGTGCAAGAGACTTTTCTACGCTTGGAGCTGCCTGGTGGGGTAGGGATGGTTGCTATGCGCTATGGAGAATTCCAGGCAGGCATAGATACAGGGAAATCTGATAGGACTGACCGATGTCCAAGAGTTGTCAGTGTGAGGTGCTGTGATTCTTCTGATTCTCACTTCTGTCCACAGAGCAGGGACAGAACAGTTAATCAGAACCACACAGATGTTCTCGGGGCTCCATTAGTGATGGTGGCTGACAGGTTTGTGTCAGTACAGGGAGCAGGACTAGCACCAGTGGTATGTATTCAAAGCAGTAGCTATGGGAAGAAGCCTGTCAAGCCGTCGTCCAGATGCCAGTCACGTCAGGAAGAGCATATGCCTGAGCAGAGACTTCTGTAGTGTCTTCAGTGCAGGGGAGCCAGTGGGGAAGTTTTAGGCAAGGTAAGTCCCTCTAAGTTACAAATAAGTTTACTTAAAAGTCAGAAAGTAGTAGACTACCTAAATTCCAGACTCCTGGATTCTCATTAAGAATAACAACAACAGGGGCTGGAGAGATGGCTCAGAGGTTAAGAGCATTGCCTGCTCTTCCAAAGGTCCTGAGTTCAATTGCCAGCAACCACATGGTGGCTCACAACCATCTGTAATGGGGTCTGGTGCCCTCTTCTGGCCTGCAGGCATACACACAGACAGAATACTGTGTACATAATAGATAGATAGATAGATAGATAGATAGATAGATAGATAGATAGATAGATAGATAGATAGATAGATAGATAGATGATAGATAGATAAATAGATAAATAAATAAATATTTAAAAAAATAATAACAACAACAAAACCAAAACAAATAAACAAAGAAAAAAACCTCTGACCAGACATAACTGCATGAAGCCTTCACATGGCAGATATCACCTGGAGCTTGGTGACCAGATGATGAGACATGTGTCCCCTGCCTCCACTGGACCACAGTCATTACTGTCCGTCATGATTTCATACCCTGCCTGTTTCATCTACAAGGCATCTGGCCTCCAAAGAGGGCTGAGTTCGTGAGCTTGGTTTTATATGTGGTGCTCACAAGCAGGTCTCTGTTGCGTGAGCTCCAGAGAGCAGAGGCACGGCGATTTCGGCGATTTATTAACTTCCCTTCCCAGCATTCTGTTCTGTCTACTCCGCCCACCTAAGGGCTGGCCAATCAAATGGGCCAGGCAGTTTCTTTATTAACCAATGAAATCAACTCAAACAGAAGACCCTCCCACATCAGGTCTCAAACACTAGTAGCTAGCTGTTAGTTACATCCCACAAGGGGGATCGCCAAGCCATGTGAATTATTTCATTGGCTCTGGGCAGTGCCTTCCACCTTTGGGACCATCCCAGGGAGCCAACCAAGTAACCAAAGCAAAGAAGAAGAATGCGTTCATCGTGTGCTGATCCGCTGGCATCCGGAGAGCCTTGGTCTAGGGGGACAGGGCTTGAAGTGCCCTGCAGACTGTGTGCTCGCCTCAGCTCATGGTGACTTGGCACCTGAGCTGTTGGAGGCATCCAGTGGGGGTGGGCAGCAGGCACCACGCCATCCATTCAGACAGCTTTCTGAATGCTGGCAGCCAAAAGAACATCAGCCGCGCCTGCGAGTAGTGTGGGTTCCTGCCAGAAACATCTCAACTTCAAAGGGGGAAAAAATCCGTACTGGGGGGGCTGATGTGCAAAGCGTTTGGTATTACTGAATTGGGTCCGTTTGCGGTGAAAGGAGAGGGCGGGAAGCATCCTGTTGGGTTCTACCTGGGTTTGACCGTCTTCCACTCTGCCTCTGCTGTGCCAAGACTGTTAAGAAGCCAGAGTAGCTGAATTTACAGCCGTGAAAGTAAGATGAATACAAAGAATTCCTGTTTGGTCCTAGAGACGCCTCAGATTTAGGACACCGGTTTAGAAGACCATGGTTGCATCTTAGGGCAAATTGAATTAAAACTGCAGTTGCAGGTTCACGATCAATTTTACTAGGTTATTAAAGGGACTAAAAGTGGGGCCAAGGGCATCTTATAACCACCTTGCTTATATGATTGATCTTGACATATTATTCCCACACTAGCCCAGGAATGAAGTCCGAAACCTGGAATTTGGTCAAAGCATGGGTAGACTGAAGCCCTCCAGAGGTACCTGGGCAGCCAGGTCTACTGTGTTGGCTTTGCCAACACCTTTGTCACCTCTGTTTGCTTCCTTCTTTAGCCCACCCCTTGCCTCCTAGTGTGACCTTTCTCCGTTCTCCTGCTCTCTAGTCTTCTTTCCCCTTGTGCTCTCATTGTCTTCCTGTATTGTCCGTTGGTTCTTCCTCCAGCCTGTGAACCCATCATCTCCTGTTTCGTCTTTTTACTTCTTCCATCCCTTAACCACAACACAGGGACCTCAACAGAGGTGAATGCATGGGCTGAGAGCAGTGAAGAGAGACTAAACACAGACATCATACTTAGTAGTCGTAGGGTTGAGGAAGAGGTGATGGGAGCTGCGTGGTACTCTGGGCTTAGATCCGGGGTGTTCTCCCACCAGCAATGGAGGAGTGTTTCCCTGACTCCGCATCTTCTCCAGCACGAGCTGTCACATGTGTTTTTCATCTTAGCTCTTCTGACAGGTGTAAGATGGAATCTCAGAGTCATTTGGATTTGCATTTCCCTGATGGCTAAGGATGTTGAACATCTCCTTAAGTGTTTCTCAGCCATTTGAGATTCTTCTGTTATGAATTTTTTTTGTTTAGATCTATACCCCAGTTTTTAATTGGATTATTTTGTTCGTTGATTTCTAGTTTCTTGAGTTCTTTATATATTTTGGAAATCAGTCCTCTGTTGGATGTGGCGTTAATGAAGATCTTTTTCCATTCTTCAGTCTGCCGTTTTGTCCAATTGATGGTGTCCTTTGCCTTACAGAAGCTTTTCAATTGCATGAGGTCCCACTTATCGTCAATCTTAGTGCTATTGGTGTTTTGTTCAGGAAGTTGTCTCCTGTGCCAATGTGTGTAGTGTGGAGCTGCGGGCAGGCCTGCTTTTCATCCTGCCCAGCTCCCGGCCACCGGCTAGCTTATACCTCGAAATAACAACACACAAACTGTATTCTTTTAAATACTGCCTGGCCCATTATTTTCAGCCTCTTACTTACATCTTGACTAACCCATATCTATTAATCTGTGTAGCACCACAAAGTGGTGCCTTACCAGGTAGATTCTAGCGTACGTCCATCTTGGGCTGGAGCTTCATCGCATCTGGCATCTCTCTCTGAGGAGAGGCACGGCAGTCTGCCTAATTTAGGAGAGGCGTGGCATCTTACTGATCCTTCTACCTCACTTCCTCTTCCTGTTCTGTCTACTCCACCCACCTAAGGGGCGGTCTATCAAATGGGCCAGGCAGTTTCTTTATTAGCCAATGAAATCAACTCAAACAGAAGACTCTCCCACATCATTTCCCCTTTTTCTGTTTAAACAATAAAAGAAAGGCTTTAACTTTAACATAGTAAAATTACATATAACAAAGTAGTTATCAAGTAAGAATTAGTTACAATATTATATCCATTTTATCTTTTATCATAACAAAGGAAAACTTTATCTATCCATTCTTCAACTCCATCAAAGACTCCAGAAGGATATAATATTACCTAAGTAAATAAGAAATAAGCAACTTACAAAACTCTAGAAATGACAGAGACATCTCGCTGCCTGGACAGTCACCCAAAGTTCCTTTGTACTGTTGGGGCATCCATCTTCAGCCTTCAGGCCCATAGTATCCAGAGACATTTCCATGAAGCAGGAAATTTCAAAGGCAGTTCAGTCACTTTCTGCTGTGTCCTGCAGAATGTCTCGCAGACTCTTTCATGAATCAGGAATCCCGAAAGATCATCTCACTTTTAGGCAAGTTCAGCAGTCGTCTCTCTGAGGGTTCTCTATGTCCAGTTTATGCAATAGTCCAGGCAAGAGCAGTTTCTTGCCCAAATGGCTATCAAACTCAATAAGGATCCTCTTCGATGCCCATCTTCCTCTTGAAGTAGATTGGTGCTGCCAGGAGCTGATGTGTCTCATTGTCATGAAAAGCCTTAAGTTATTAAAACATCTAAAATGCGATATTCTGTAGTTTTTGAAAGATATGAAGAATGCCTATGTAACTTAAATAAATCTCTATATAGCTAGAAAATCTAACTAACATAACTACAAGTTTTACTAATATTGATAACTATCCATTAACAACCTATATACATTACATTTTTAAATGAACTACACAATCACAATACATTAATCAGTATCAGAAATACATATACATATAACAAAATTGACCTTAAATTTAAATCACTAAAGCCAAATCCATATCAATGCAAATTACTCATCTCCATATTATATCCCCCTTTAAATGTAAAAGAACATTTATAAACAATATTTGGGAAAATGGGCGCAGTTATTTCTCTCCAAACTGCTTCCTGCTGAATGGGGATGCTGTTAATTAGGTCTTTTATGGTGTAACCTGTGTGCCAGGTTCATCTCAGTCATCAGTTGGGTGAAGTAATTTTCTGAAGGTGTTCACAGCAACCTTTCAGGAGGGCGTGGTCTATCATACCATATTGGGATAGAAGCAATCCACACGGTCTCATTTTCTGTAAAAACAAAAGAAACTCCTTTCCAAAGCATCATATCCTTAGATCTAAATTCTGAAGTCAAGGTATTTTCAAAATATCTATCTTGGATTAGTTCAGCAGCATTTGTAAACAAATATCTTTTAGCAGCTATTGCTTCTTCCTCAGCATTCAAACAATTCAAAGAGAGTATAATAGTATACAGTATCAAGATTCTCCGTATATTTTCCATCTTTGTACGGCTTTATTTTAACCTCTATTTCGTTTATTTTTACTTTTATTTTTTTATTTTTTGATAAGTTCTTTGTATATCTTTGTCCTGGAATAACTCTGCAGACCAGGCTGTCCTTGAACTCTCAGAGATCCGTCAGCCTCTGCCTTCCAAGTTCTGGGATTAAAGGTGTGTACTACCACACCTTGAACTCACAGAGATCTGTCTGTCTCTGCCTCCCAGGCATTCGGATTAAAGGTGTGTGCTACCACACCTTGAAGTAACAGAGGTCAATCTACCTTGCCTCCCAAGTGTTGGGATTAAAGGTGTGTACCACCATAACAAACTACTTCCTTTTTTCTTTCTTTCTTTCTCTTTTTCTTTTAACTGTAAGAACTTTAACTTTTAGCCTGCATGTATTTTTAACTCACTGCAAACCATTTAGAGATTTTCTTTGTCTTTGAATCTCTCTTTACTGTATATCTCTCTTTTTCTGACCACACGAGTCTTTAATTTACCAAGCAATATAGGTAGGATTAAAGCCGTGGCTTTGACAGCAAGATCCAGCCCATTCCTTAGCTTTCTGTGATTCCGGCCTTGTGGCTGAGATATTGGCCAGAGCCACATTCATTGCCATAATTCTACAGTGTTTCAAGGTCCCTGCCAGCAAGCAAGCTGCAACAGTGTTAAACAACACTCAAAAGCTCCATAGTCAGGACCGCCTGCTTGAAAGAGTCAGAGTTTGCCCTGGCAGGATGGCCCAGAAAGCTGGCATTTTAAAACGACACAGCTTTTTTCCTGCTACGGCTGAAAACCGAAAAGCATGCAGTTAATTTTCATCAACAGCATTTAAGTGTTTTGTAGCAGGACCTCTTAAAAGAGCTGCAATGTTTTGCAGCTGAAGCTGAGTCAGGAAGCCTCTCTTAGATGAGAGCACTTTCTTACCTCTAGCAAGCAAAGCCAAACCTGAGAAATAGCTGCTACCAAGAAAACATGCTTTACTCTATTCTTTCCCAAGCTTTCTCAGGCTTTCTGTGGATTCAGTTATCCACGTTGGGCGCCATTCTGTAGTAATTAGCTGTGGGCCGGCTTCCCGCCACCTGCTAGCTTATGTCCCGAAATAACAACACACAAACTGTATTCTTTTAAATACTGCCTGGCCCATTATTTTCAGCCTCTTACTTACATCTTGACTAACCCATATCTATTAATCTGTGTAGCACCACAAAGTGGTGCCTTACCAGGTAGATTCTAGCGTACGTCCATCTTGGGCTGGAGCTTCATCGCATCTGGCATCTCTCTCTGAGGAGAGGCACGGCAGTCTGCCTAATTTAGGAGAGGCGTGGCATCTTACTGATCCTTCTACCTCACTTCCTCTTCCTGTTCTGTCTACTCCACCCACCTAAGGGGCGGTCTATCAAATGGGCCAGGCAGTTTCTTTATTAGCCAATGAAATCAACTCAAACAGAAGACTCTCCCACATCAAATGTGCAGAAACCAAATTTTATGACATTATAGTACTTATAAACCCTTTCGTCCTGCATCTTCAGTATTCTGACCAGCACATCACATCCACTCTCTTCTCAACAAGTATGAAACAGCTCTTGAATTCCCTTTTCCATGGGCTAGCCTCCTCTACGGCTTAGCTTTGTCACTAACGTAACCAAGTGCCTGAGGGGCACAGCCTAGAACAGAAAAGGTTTGTTTCAATCTGTGGTTAAAGATGTCAATCATTGTGGTTAGAGGGCCTGGTGGGCCTATTTCCTCCAATTAGGCTTCTCTTTCCCCCTCTGGCCACATCCTAATAAGGACATCATATTATGACCCCACCAAGGGGTGGATCTTTCTGCTTCCTCCACGGGGCTCATTGCTTTCATCGCACAGTGAATGAAAGTTAGAGAACCCACAGCGGCGTGCCTCCTGTCTGCAGGCCAGTGGCTAGTCCCAAGGCCCCAGAGGCAGGGCTTCCTCTTTTTGTCTCCAGGGTCCAGAGCCTGGAGAGTACTCAGTGATGTCACCGGAGCAATACAGGTATTTTTACCTTTGCTTGTTTCATGCTGAGTAGACATTACTGACCATTCCTAAACTGATTCTGTCTTCCTATTATTTGTGAAGAAGCCAGCCTTTCGTGAAGAGCCATAAGTACACTTGTCATTGAGTTTTCTTATCTCTGAGAATGCATCTGCTGCTTTGGTACTTTGTAGAGGTTAAACAGCGAACAGAATATTCTTGAAATTTTAACAAAGATAGGTGATGTTCAGTATTTGCCAAGGCCTATAAAATCTTCAACTCTAAGCAAAATTTTGCCACATGAAGAATGACACATAGTTTTATGCCGCTTCTCTTAACTCTTCTCAGAAAGGCTGGTGCTGGCAAGCAGGACATCTTTACCATGACAGAGTGGGAAGAGAAATTCCTCAGTGACTTAAGTTGGATGCAGAATGCTATATACATGGTTCTTACACCCGCTATCACAAGTGTACAGGTGTCCTCATTTAATACAGTAGTAAACCGCTCTATACTGTCAACTCAAACCAGCAGCCGATGCTATAGGGATTTCCTTAAATGTCAGCCAGCTTTGTCTTCCGCGGACTCCCGAAGCTTACCTGCGGAACCCAGCCTTGAGCATCCTGCAGTTCACTGCTAATGCCAAAGCACCATTCTAGGAGCTGGAGTGTGCCCCCGCCCATAACTCCTCCCATTCTACCCAATGCGCCCATCCCAGGCTCTAGGAGCTGGAGTGTGCCCCCCCCCCCGCCCATAACTCCTCCCATTCTACCCAATGCACCCATCCCAGGCTCTAGGAGCTGGAGTGTGCCCCCGTCCATAACTCCTCCCATTCTACCCAATGCGCCCATCCCAGGCTCCTTCTCTTCAGGAATTTCTGTGACTTCAACTTCCGCCATGGTTAACAGAGAGGATACCATAGCAGCACCCAGGAAAGCAGTTCTTACAATCTGTTTGGGGGTGAGCGATTCCCATTCCCACCATGCCCACTAAATCTTCATAACCAACTCTCAAGGAACTTTGCAACATTTCTTTACTATCAAAGACCTGCGGTCCTTCAGCTGCTTTTCTTCTTCGTATTCACTAGTAGTGATGCCTGCTTGCTCAGCGATTGCTTGAGTGCTTTGTTCAGTTTGAATTTTGCCACCTTTTCCTTTAAAAAAACATGACATTGTTGGTCTCTCCAATTTCTCCTCAGACATGAGTCTGAACATCTTTAAGATGTAAGTTATTCTTTCTTCTCCAAGCACTGTTGCACCAGTAGCAGTAACCATCTCTTCTGTACTTCCTCAAACCCTGGAACTTAACGGCTGCAACTGAAAAATCAAATTTTAGCCCATTCAGAACCAATGAACTTAGTGTCTCTACCACCGTTTTCTGTGCCAGTGGCCAAGAACTTCCTATGAGTACTGGCAATTTCAAAAGCTAGTACAGTGGATGGGACATTAGAAATGTTCTTTTAGCTCAGCACAACACAGGCATCCTGTAATTCCCAGTTTTGCCTTTTCCTGTGTTATTAAAACATGGGGAAATCGGTCCTTGATCAAACTTCATGATTGTAATAATTTCTAATTCACTTATCAGTGTTTTTTTTTATCCTTTCTTCCAATCTTTTTCATTGCATCAGAAATGATGTTTTTAATTTTTTTGTCTCCATTTGAAGAAATTACAGCAACCTACACAATTCCTTTAAGCGTCTTCCCAGTTTAGACCCTTCTTCAGTTCAGCAATTACAGCATCGAGGGCCAACCTCACACCTCCCCAGTTTCCACAGGATTAACCTAAAGCCACCCTTGGCGCTAGAGTGTGGAACCCTAGTCATGGTGGTGCCAATGCCAGCCTCCTCGTCTGTGTTCTTGGCAACACCTTCAACAAGTTCGGCTCCAGTGTTTTCTATTTCTCCTTTGTCATTGACTTTGCCGTGGCCGCGCCATCTTCTGTTGCCCTGGGACTTCCCCAGCTCTGCACAGTGTTCACTTATAAGGCCCTCCCCTTATAAAAGGATGACACTTGGGACCTTAAGGCTGGGCATCCCCGTCAGGTTTTACAGCTTTGGCTTAAGTGCGGAGCCGTGGTCTCGTGGCTACTGTGGATAGTAAGATCATTTCCAAGCAGAACTAAGCCAGTGAGTTTTGTCCTCTCCCACCACCATAAACCGTGTCCTAGCTCCCGGGCTGCAGTCCATTCCAGAGCCTTCTGGAAAATGCGAGCCTTTTGTGGATCAGGGGCCAAGTTGCATCATTTCTGGGAGAGAATGTAGGGTTTCTCTTTGACTTTGGCTGACTGCCCGGAAAAGCCTTGGGGGAAAAAAAAATCTTTAAAAGGTGTGTGTTGGAGTATGAATACAGTGTGTACGCATGCATACAGGAATATATAAAACTTTATGACCAAATAATGTCATCTGTGTGAGGCCTGTGGAGCCTCCAGCTTGGAAGCTTTGCTTTGTTATGAGCCAGAGCTGTGGCTCCGAGTTGTTTGAGTGGGTGCTGAGGAATTACAAAGCAATTAAAGTGTTTCTCATTTTGTTTTATCAGCTCCTTGATCCCGGAGCCCAGGCCATTCATGCAGTCTGGGAGGTTGTTAGAGACACTTTATTGAGCTGCAGTTAAACCAGCCTAAGAAATACAGTTGTCAATACAATCTCAAGTCTCTAACCAGGGTCTCCAAAGAACTAAATGAAATTATCCATCTTTTATTTGTTCCTTTCCCAAGTTATGGTATTCTCTTATGGTAGAGGCAGACATTTTTTGTTGTTGTTTTGTTTTAATGTATTTATTTTTCCTGTGGATGGGTGTCTTGCCTGCATGTATGTCTGTGTACCCGAAGGGAAAGTCAGATCCCCTGGAACTGGAGTTACAAGTGGTTGTATGCCACCATGTGGGGTCTGGGAATTGAACCTGGGCCCTGTGGGAAAGCAGTGAGTGCTCTTAGGCACTGAGCCATCTCTCTAGTCCTGTGGTAGACCTTCAGCGTACATCTGTATTTGGGAGATACATATGAACATCTGGATGGATGTCACTGGAGCATTTTCCCACTGCTGACTAAATCAGAGGCTGTACAAATGAAGCGACATCAAGCTGGGGACCAGGACAGTGAAAAAGACCGGACAGAGTGGCATAGTGGGTTACAGGGAAATGAAGAAGAACTTTATGAATTAGCAGATATTGGTTACTAAGTGCATCACCATAACGAAACACTTTTGACTTTTTCTCTTTATTAAGACCACACAGTAGGCACATCAGAGCGCCTACTCTGTGCTACTTGGAAGCTTAGAAACATAATCTGTATTTCAGGAGTTAAAGTAATTAGATCAAAATAATAATAGTGGCCGGGCGGTGGTGGCGCATGCCTTTAATCCCAGCACTCGGGAGGCAGAGGCAGGCGGATCTCTGTGAGTTCGAGGCCAGCCTGGTCTACAAGAGCTAGTTCCAGGACAGGCTCTAGAAACTACAGGGAAACCCTGTCTTGAAAAAAAAAAATAATAATAGTGTAACTAGGATTTTAAAACTCAGATAAATACAGTATCAAAAAGCCATAACAGTCAAGAAAGTGTTAGGAAATTCAGACATTTAGCTAGGCTTTAGAAAGTATCTATATTTTAGGGGGATCTTTTGGTTTTCTTCAAATACTGCTTATGACGCTAGACACTTGGCACGTTAGCTCTTGTATGATGTGTGAACTCTTTGATTAAGCATTGCACATTCTGTTGTGAACATTCTAGAAAATAGGCTGGCAAGGACCATATCTGAGTCACTCAAATAAACTTGATCTCTGCGGTTATACATGTAATTGTTGGGCATCATATTTTGTAATATAGACTTTGCATCAAGATGAACTTGAATGGAAATCCAAGCTCTGATATTTATTAATTATCTGACTTTAAACATGATACTTATCCTTCAGCTTCCCCACCTGCAACACAGGGTACCACATGATAGGATGCTGCTAGAATGAGATAAGCTTATTAAGAACACCTCATATCACATCCTAGGTCATAGGATGAAATAACTCTCTCCTTGGAGATGGAAATGGTAACTTGCCTAGGAGCTTGAACTGGGTTCTAGTTGACATTTTAAAACCCCAATTTCTGTAATAAGGAAAACAGTTTTCATGTAGAAAAGCTTCATTGTGCAATTAATTCAGTACGGAAGACTTAAACTAGTTTTAAGCTTCTCTATCCCTAAAACCTCCCGTAGTCCACAAGACTCCATCTTGAGTTATTACTGGTGTTTAGAGGGTGCCATTGGGAAATGGGAACCTTGATCTTCACTACAGATCAATGATTTCTACACACGTTCTTTTTCCTGGTCGTGAAAATCGATCTACTAATCAGGTCTTAAGTGCCCTTGCTTAATTATGAGGAAGTTAATGAAACTCTGCCTCTTCGTCATTCTAAGTAACAGCCCCACAGTGGATCATTGGGTCCTTCTGTTCCTTCAACTGCCCTTTTGCTGCGAGGTGATTAAACTACTGTCTTTGATTGCCCAGATTTATTGCCTTTTTGCTGCTCCTGGGCAGCATCTGAAAAATGCAAATTCACTTTTCATACATTTTCTGAAAATGTTAATAGGCCAAGATATATTTGGCTTTCAAAGGCTATTAAAAACTGATGCTTAGTCATAGTGAGGCTAACATCACTTCGCATCAAGGTAGACGTTGAAGACGTGGAAAGCTGAAGACCACCGTCCTGGTCAGTAGTCATGAGAATCAACCACACTGAGGGCTCAGCTCCTGGCTCTATGTAATCCAAAGAGGGTTCTCTCTCATTCCTGTTTTTGTTGTTGTTGATCCTTTTGTTGAAAATAGATTTCTGTTCTCATACACTATATTCCAAATATGCTTTCCCCTTCCCCTACCCTTCCCAGCTCCTTCCACCTCTGCTTCCATCTAGACCACTCCCCTTTCTGTCTCTCCTTAGAAAACAAACAAGCTTCTAAGGAATAACAGTAAAATAAGATAAACCAAAAACAAATCCGAATTAGAAAAGAAGCAAAGGAAAAAACACAAGAAACCTATGTAGATACAGATACACACACACACACATCCACATCCACAGGGATTCTATTTTTTAAAAAAAAAAGCTAGACGTCATAGCATATACACAAAGGATCTGTAAAGTAATATATACATACATATACATATATACATGTGTGTATATATGTATATGTGGTTGTATGTATATGCCCTGACATATCATTGTGTACATATAGTATTATATCTTAGTGTATATATGTGTATATGTATATGTGTGTGTGTGTGTAGGCCCTGACATAATTTATGAGACAAAGAACTTCCAGAAATGCTGTTCAGTTCATTTTGTGTTCACCATCTACTGTTGGGTAGTATGGCCACCATGGTACCTACCCTTAAGAGTGGTTTGTTTCCAAGTGAGACTTCCTTGAACAAAACTAATTTTTCATTTGCAAGTGGTTCTCAATTGGAGATAGCTTCTGGGTTGGGGCTGGGGCATGTGCCCATGTCCCCTTCAGCTCTAGGGTCCTGTCTGGTGCAGTACCATTCAGGCCCTGTGTACTCCGCCATGTGTGCTCTGCCTCAGGCCCTGTGAGCTCGTGTGTGTGTGTGTGTGTGTGTGTGTGTGTGTGTGTGTGTGTGCGCGCGCGAACCTTCCCTATTGTATCCTTGAGGCCTGATGGAGGAGAGTTATCTATGTTTCTTTCATTGGTTAACTAATAAAGAAAACTGCCTTGGCCCTTTAAGAGACAGAAAATTAGGTAGGTGGAGTAGACAGAACAGAATTGTGGGAACAAGGAAGTAGAGTTGGGGAGACGCTTCAGGCAGTCGCCATAGTGAGTCTCCATGCTGCTCCTCTCCGAGATGGACGCAGGTTAAGATCTCTCCTGGTAAGCCACACCTCGTGGTGCTACCCAGATTACTAAATATGGGTTAAAGGAAGATGTGAGAATTAACCAATAAGAGGCTGAAACTATGGGCCAGGCAGTGTTTAAAAGAATACAGTTTCCGTGTAATTATTTCGGGTGTAAAGCTAGCCGGTGGCCGGGTGGCGGGACGCGGTCCCGCCGCTTCACACTACAGAGGCCTTGACTCCTTGGTGTCCTCCATCCCCTCCGGGTCTTACACTCTTTCCGTCTCCTCTTCCACAGAGTCCACTGAGCCCTGAGGGAGGGATTTGGTGGAAATATCCCTTTTATGCCTGGGTGTTCCAAGGTCTCTTACTCTCTGTAAATTGTCTGACTGTGGGTCTCTGTATTTGTTTCAGTCCTTCTGCAGGAGGAAGCTACTCTATGAGAGTCGAGCCAGCCATGGACTATAAGTATAGCAGAATGTCATTCAGTCATTTTTTTCTACATTCCTTTACAGTAGTATTTGGTTTCCACCTACGTCCTTGGGCTATCTAGTATCAGAGTCTTGGTCACCCAAGAGGTATTGGATATGGGTTTCATCTTATGGAGTGGGCCTTAAATCAGTCTCCGTGAGTTCGTTCCTAGTACTAGAAGCTTCATTTGGTGATATGGGGTATCCTGTTGGGCCTCTGTCTCCCCTGTTGCTGATGATTTCATTTAACGTGTGTGTGTGTGTGTGTGTGTGTGTGTGTGTGTGTGTGTCTCACAAAGCACATGGTAAGGAAGTATTTACCTACCTTAGACATTGCAGCCTTCCCCTATTTGTGGAAGGAAACCGACAAGCTAGTAGCTATTTCACGGAGTTCTATGGCAATTATTACTCCTTCAATGCCACACTTCTAAGTGAGTTCTGCTCTTGCCTCATGCCTAAACCTTGTCTTCTGACCAGGCCTGCTAACTCTCTTCAAATGGGCACTGATGGGCACTCAAGATCCACTCATCAGGAAGCTAGCCTCTAGTTTTCTGAAATCTTAGAGGAACACTGTCTGTTAGGTGGTAATTACATGTTGGCAATTTTGATGGTTTTAATAGTTACATTTTAATTTTTAATACTATTTTAAGAACACCCAAAAAAGTAAATAGATAAAACTAGTTTCATATATAAGACATGGTCTATAGTGTTTATTATTTTAGCACTCATATATAAATTATTGGGGTCCTTTTCTTTTTCTTTCATTAAGATTTTGGAATCTGTATCTTTCATCCCAGCACTTGCAGGGTAGAGCCTGAAGATCAGGAGTTCAAGGCCAGCCTCTTAGTGACTTTGGAGCCAGGCAGCCTGGGCTACATGATATGCTGTCTCTAAATCCAAAAACAAAGATTTGAGAATACGGCATCTTTCAGCTATTCAGTGTGACTGATGGCCACATAGTGGGCTGAACAGGTCCTTGGATTTCTCAACAATGTAACTGAAAATCAATTTCTATTCTCTATAAGAAATTAAACGGAAATACAGTAATCATTAGTTCTATAGCAGAAGGCAGACGGAAATGAGTCACAAATGACTAAGTTAATGGGAGGCTCAGGGGGAAACATGAGCCCCATTTGTTCATGCAAGAGTTCTGAGGTTTTATTTTCTTGAAGGCTTTTTTTGTAAAAAAAAAAAAAAAAAATTACTGTTTTTTTTGTTTTATTGCTGTTGATGATGATTTTTTTCCTTGTAGATTTTTACGTATTATTTTATTTTGTTGTTGTTGTTCTTGCAGGTGGTAGTTCATTTTAGCCACTAATTTATCATTGGAAGGAGGCTATAAGCTTGCAAATGAAACTATTTGGTGAGGTATACAGGACACTTAGCATTTCTTGTGTTTGTTTATCTATGCCATTTTCTGGAATGCAAATCTGATTCTCTGTCTTCCTTGCTCAGAGTTCTGTAGTTTCTTCTCAGTGGAGCTTCTAAAAGTTGCCAGGTGTGCGTTTTCGTTTTTCTCACACAAATTAGAGTCACTGGGGAGGAGGGGCCTCAGTGGAGGAATCATTCCCATTCTACTCCTCCATGGACATGTGTATGCGGGATTTTCTTGATTAATGATTCCTGTGGGCCCAGCTCCTTCTGTGCAATGCCACCTGTGGGCAGGGCGTCCTGGCCTGGGGGTCCTGGGTTGTCTGAGCAAACAAGCTGAGCAAGCCAGTAGGCAGCATCCCTATGATTATCTGGTCCAGATCCTGTCTGCAGACCTTGAGTTTCTGCTCTGACTTCCACTGATGCTGGACTTCTACACCCTCTAAGTTGTTTTTGGTCAACGTTTGACCATAGCAACAGAAATCTGACTAGGATGTCAGGTGAAACGATTTATCTGAAAACTCACTGTGAATCCCCCACTCTGTGTCCAACTAGACTAACAAAATCTAGAAATCTATCCTGAGCCTGGGTCCTCTCATCAACCTGGTTTGGGAAAATGGCCTGTGGAATATTAATAAAGCCTTACTCCTTAGACTCCTCATACAGTCTGTTCTAGCCTAGCGCACGACTCCATCTGTGTGCAGTCAAGGATGCAGCTGCAGCCGTTGAGGTGCAGAGTGGTGGCCCTTTCCCCTCCATCCTCATCCTGGGACACGTCTCCCCTCTTGTGATGAGTCTGACCCACGACTGCCTCCTTAGTTGCCCCCCCTTTGTCCCACAGTATCCCCTCCACATTTCTCAATGTTCCCATGGTTCCTACTTTCAAGACTGTGAGGGGCAACAGCCCTTGCCACCTGTGGTGCCCGTGCCTCTTTATTAAGATGAGGCTGTGACTTTCACTGCGTTATTTAGAACCTCCACAGAGTGTGGTACAGGGGAATGATCAATAAACATTTTTCTTTGTCTTTTCATGTGTATGTACTTGTGTGCCTGATTATGTATGTGGATTCATTTGCTTGTGTGTGCATGCGTGTATGCATTCCCTGTATGTGTACGTGTGTATGCATGTGCTTGTGTGTGCGTGTGTGTGCATGTATGTATGCATTCCCTGTGTCTGTGTGTGTGTGTACATTGTGTATGCATGTGCTTGTGTGTGCATGTGTGTGTATATGTACGCATTCCCAGTGTGTGTGTGTGTGAGAGTGTGCGCACGCGTGTGTAGGACATAGGACAATTTGAGGGCACGTGACCTGTACCACTAACTCTACCTTGCATCCATCCAGCAATTACTTAATTTCTGCCCAGATTATAGCAGAAGCATGAATCCTTTGGGTTTCTACTGTAGAGAAATGACTGGGCATTGGTGGTCTACACCCTTAACCCCAGCACTCGCAGGAGGATCTCTGTGGGTTCGAGGCCAACCCCAACTGGTCTACAGAGCGAGTTCCAGGACGGCCAGAGTGACACCTTGTTCTGAAAAGTCAAAGAGAGAAAAGTGGCTTTTGCTTGTTCAGCTCATTGTTCTTATAGATTTTTCTTTTCTGCTCTAAATTCTCAGCTTAAGAAGCCGATCTCACCAGCCTTACAACTGGTGTTTAGTTAAGCAGGACTCACCGGAACAGTCACATGAGCAGTGAGCACATAAGTAACCAGTGGGACTAGCTGGAGTCTGACTGGGTTTTTAGTTTCTTGAAGACCAGAGGCTGGTGCATCATCCCGTCATTCCCTTATTTCCCTGGGTGAAGGCACTAACCCATTCTAACAGGACGTAGACTCCTAATGAGAGGGAAACCTGACCACAGAAGGAAAATGAAGGAACTAAGGTGGCCCATGGTGCTCTCACAACTATTACTGTATTGTCATCTGCCAGGTGACCATAGCATCCCCTGGTCCCTCTGTCTACACCAGAGCCCTTGTCACTTAGTAATGCATAGAGCAAGAGTGCATCAGTGTGTCCATGCCACACATACTATTTGACACAGGTTTATTTTAAGAGTTAGGACTTCCCATTGTCAAAGCAATAGTAAGACATTCCTCCATTTTCTTTATTTCTGGGTAATATAATTTAATTTGGTGTTAGCAGACTTTCATAACCTAGAGGAACTATCTCGTCTACTTTTCCTTTCCCCTTAGATCAGGTACAGTGGTTACAAAGCCTTGTGCATTATGCTTATTAAACTATTGATGTTTCTCCGTTTTGTTTGATGCTCAGTTAGGAAACAAATGAATAACAGTCTTTTTTTTTTAAAAAAGAAAAAAACGACAGGCTGCCTTGTGTGGTGGTGTGTGTAACTAGAGGCCGTGAGTTCAAAGCCAGCCTGGTCTGCTTAGTGAGTTTCAGGTCATCCAGGGCTGTATACTGAGACTCGGACTCAGAACACAACAAACAACAGCCAAAGCCCGGAGGAGCTAGAGAGCTGGCTTGGTGGTTAAGAACACATACTACTCTTCCAGAGGACCTGAGTTCAATTCCCAACACCTGCTTTGGGTGACTCACAGCCACCTGTAACTCCAGCTCCAAGGGAGGTCCAACACTTCTGGCTTCCACATACACCCAAATGCACATTCCTACACACACACACACAGACACACGGTGGGGGAGACATAGTTAAAAATAAAAATAAATAACAGTAGTTGAGACCTATGAATATTATTAATGATATAGCCATTATGATTATTTAATAGGTACTGACCTAAACTTTTAAATATTGATCAGCAGAACCTGTCCAGAGATACCACATTTTTACATTTTCTGTGGCATTTTATAGTAGTGTGGGGGTCCTGGTCATATATCCATCAGAACTGATAAGAATGAACATAGAAGTGGTATCTGGTAAGTCCATTCACTGTCGGGCTTTGGGTAAATTCACAACAAAAACGGAAGAACTAAGGGAAAGGTCACTTTATGTAGACATCATTTTAAATCCTGTCTGATTTGACAAGAAGTACAAAAAAAGTACGAAAGGATGGCATCGTCACTTAAGATAGATCAGGGGCCGGGCGGCGGTGGTGGCGCACGCCTTTAATCCCAGCACTCGGGAGGCGGAGGCGGGCGGATCTCTGAGTTCGAGGCCAGCCTGGTCTACGAGAGCTAGTTCCAGGACAGGCTCTAGAAACTACAGGGAAACCCTGTCTCAAAAAAAAAAAAAAAAAAAAAAAGATGGATCAGCAACGGAGATCCTCAGACTGTGGTGCCGCAGTCTTTTCCAAATGGAACAGCTGGCTCTGAGATGTGCGCTGCGTTTGCTGTTTACTAATGCGATGCTTTAGTGTATTCTGAGTTACACAACTCGCTGATGAATCAAGCACTCTGGTGGATCCTTTTCATCAGACCCCAAAAGAAGCTCTCCCCCAACCACAGCTACTTCCCAGCCCCCAAGCAAAACTCATCTACCTCTGTCTCTGAAGGAGTCTATCCTGGACACTTGATGTGAATGGAGCTACAGGCTGTACGGTCTCAAGAGAGTAGTTCTGGGCAGTAAGCTTTTAGATCGGTTGTTTCTCTTTTTGAGACAATGTCTCCTGTAATCCAGATGGCTTCAAACTTGTAACTGAGGATGACCTTGATCTCCTGATCCTCCTGCCTCTGCTTCCCAAGAGCTGGGATGACAGGTGTGTGCTGCAACTCCCGGTGCATGCGCGCAATGCTGGAAGCCAGACCCAGGGCTTCATCCATGGTAGGCAAGTCCTCTACCAGCTGAGCAGCAGTGAGTTATGTTTTGAAGGTTCACCATAGCATAAGCTGTATAGGCAGAGTTTTCTATCCCAGGAGCTGCTTTCAAATTACCGCACAGAGGCTTGTATTAATTGTTAATGCTTGGCCAATAGCTCAGGCTTATTACTAACTAGCTCCTGCATTCTAAATTAACCCATATTCCTTATTTATGCTCTACCATGTGGTGGTACCTTGATTAGTATGGCACGTTTGTCTTTTCCACGGCTGCTCTCAACTCTCTGACCCTGCCCATCTTTCTCTCTGTAGCCTCAGTTTGATCATTCCACCTATTTTTTTGGGGGGGATGGCTACTGATAAAATATCAGCTTTTATTAGCCAATGACAGTAATACATATTCATGGTGTACAAAAGGATTTGGTCCACAGCGAAGCTGTGTCTCCAGAGCCTGGGACTCTGCCTAGCATAAGATGCAGGCTCCACAATGATGTGCTCAGCTACATTAAAATGAACCTTGAGTCTGAAGGTAATAATCGCATCGAGACTGGCCCACGAGAGCTGCTGTGAGAGGCCTTCATGGACTGCTCAGGAATCTGGGGTTAGGGAAGGACTTGTAGTCCTCAGTACAGAACCAAAGGCTCATGGTTTTTCCAGGAGTTTTAATTATTTATACCCAGTTGAAGAAAGCCCATGTAATTGCCGAGTAACTTTGATAAGCTTTGTAGCAGAGCCACTTGTATTTCCTATTGGATACCAAGGGAGAGGAAGTGGCTCATGGGAGGACCTCATATGATTCATTCATTTTCTCTTAGCACAGCAGGATTTGCTAAAAATCACTTCATCTCAAAAGATTTACTGGAATTCCTGAATGAAAAACACCCTCATCCTTGATTTTTTTTTTTCTTCTTCTTCTTCATGAAACAAAAATAGCTCCATCTTTTTAGGAGAAAGCATTTGGCAGCCACGCTGATTATAATACTATATTGGAAACCGCTTACTTTGATTGACGGTGAAGCAGATGCCCTTCCTTGTGGTTAAAAGTCTGTTGATGTGTTCTCTCCGGCAACCACCACACTCCTGAGAGGTTAGGAGGAGGATCCCTCAGCCCAGAGAGAACGTGAGGTGTGCCTCGTTGCCTTTGCCAAGGCACACCTCCCCCCCTTACCCCCCCCCCCCCCCGCCCCTGCAGCGGTGCCTAGACCATAACAGATCTCAGGGCAGAGCTTAGGTCTCTCTGCTAAGCTATTGCTGGGAAATGCGACAACTACTCAGCAGCTGGATGGATAGAAAGATGGAGGAAGTATTCTAGTAGTCAGGCTCACAGAGCAGAGACGGGGTCCCAGGACATCACCTTACCAACTGTGAAGGCAATGCTGACATGAGAAATGAAGTAAATGTTATAATTCAGTATTAGGAAAGTCGGCAAATTTCTTGATCTACCTCCTACACTCACACTGTAACCATCTGGCTACTAGTGAGTTTAACTAGCAGGAGCAAATCCCCGCGTACCCCCGCGTATCCATCATCAGCTGTGTCTAGATGGGATCCTACGAAGAACTGAAGAAAGCACTCTTGGAACAGGGTTCCTCTGTCTCCACTGAGCTAGATTGCTGCCCTCTTTTTGGGCATAGGTGTGGACCCTGGGGAAGGAGGGGCACGGAGGTTCTCCACAGGGAATACTATCCTTGTCTTTGGAAGCTAACCACAGATCTTAGAACAAAAGTTAGCCAGTGGTGTGTGCTTAGTGGGACCTGTTTTCCAGAGCACAGCTTTCCCTGCAGTGGCTACTAACAACTAAGTTTGTATCCATTGTGTTTGTTCTATGCTTTCCCTGAATCCATAGATACACATATTTCTACTTCCTAAAGTATTACCACGGTCAGTGGAGTCTCAGAATGGGTGTCATGTAAAGGTGTTGGCTTGAGCAATGTGATCAAACTAAGGCTGAGAAAGCAGCCTTGCTGTTACGAATAGAATAAGTTGGACCCGAAGGTTGCCTGTTCTGAATGGATTATTTGGATATAGAAAGAAGTTATTTTTAGGTCCGGCATGCCTATAAACCCCGAAGCGAAGTGTTTTTACAAATGAGGAATGTATGCCTGAAATAAAAACTGCCAGATGTCAGTCTCTGAATGTGCCAACTGACACGTGTGTCAGCTCCAGTGTCTGGAAGAGACGGTGCCCGTTTCTTTTCTACTCGGGCTCCAAAGGGGTCGTTAAGTATAAAATGCCTCTGACAAGTTTAGAGTCCGCTCTGAGGGCAACAGCACCCCAACGTTTGGTTTGTCTGCAAGCTGTAACTTCTTTCCCTCATGACTCAGTGTGTGTTTGTGCTCGAACACGTGTGAGACATATTTCTGTTCAAGTTTTGCTGTATTTTTCCCTGGGTCTCAGCTCATTTTTTTCTTTAAAAAATAGACCAACAGATGTTTTTAAAATTAAACAACCAAAGGCCAGTGAGGTGGCTCAATGGGGAGAGGTACTTGCCACCAAGCTAATGATCTGAGTTTGATCCTTTAGCCATACATGGCAGGGAGGTGGGAGCAACTCCCACAGATTTTCTTCTGGTTCTCACATCCACTCTGTCTTGCACATGTGGCCACATGTGTGCAGTGCACGTTATTATAATGCATGAACAGATGTAATTAATATACAGGACTCCAGCAGAGGCTGTAACAAGGTGTGATTGACGGGAGTCTCTCTTCGTGCCTCGCCTGCCCGCTTACCCTGGCCACGTTCATGATGTCATCAGGTGGATTCTTGTCTCTCCTCAGAGATCCGAGCTCAGCTGGCGGAGCAGCAAAAATGCCTGGAGCAGCAGACGGAGATGCGGGTTCAGCTGCTCCAGGACCTGCAAGACTTCTTCCGGAAGAAAGCGGAAATCGAGACGGAATATTCCCGGAACCTGGAGAAGCTGGCGGAAAGGTTCATGGCCAAAACGAGAAGCACCAAGGATCACCAACAGTTCAAGTAAGAGCTCTCTCCAGCTGTAGGTGCTGCTCTGGGGACTGAGCGCTTGCCGGGCGTGCATGAGTTCATAGGTTCAATACCTGGGTTGGGGGGTAAGAGAGGGAGGGAAGGAGTCCGGGAGGCAGGCAGGCAGTGAGGAGGAAGGGAGGGAGGAGGGACCTGATTCAGAGTCAGCTTCCAAGGTGATCAGGTAACCCACTTTTTCTCCAAACCTCCTCAGTTCTGAGCATTTCCCCTTTTGTCTAAAGTTATTGGTGATCAAGTCCCCGTCACTCTAGCAGCCTTTCTCCCTTCCCACTCACGCTGCAGAGACATAAACTTATGTTTTGAAATCACTGTTCACAAAATTCCCCAGCCACAGAGAAGAAGCTGCTCTCAGCCATAGGCAGACCTTTGAAAGGGTGAGTTTGCAGGCGCTGCTTCAAGCAAAGGCCTCAGGAGTTGTGCAGTGAGTTGTTTGTTTTTCTTGGCATTTCTTGAAACCAGGTCTCTGTAGCCCAGGTGAGCCTTGAACCTGTGAAAGTCCTGCCTGCCACGGGCCAGGATTATAGACCTGCGCCACTCTCTGGTGATTTCTGTAAGACAATAAGCAACAACTTTTGTTTGGGTTTAGTGTTCCTGGGGAGCATGCCCCACCTCCACCCAACTTGTTTGTAGTCATTAAAAAAAAAATGCAGGTTATTTGGTTCATGAAATTTACTTTATAACTTAAACCGCACAGTCAGAGAGACAGGTAGGTGATTGTACATAAGTACATAAGTGACCAACAGGGACCAGCGCGGGGTTCCATTGACAGACTGTGCTAACGTGACCTGTAATGGAAGATGAGAAGGGAAAGTCCTGGCAGAGTAGGGTACGTGTGTGCACACGCATGCACATACGCCAGAGCATGTATGTATAGCGGTGCACAGACGTTAGTGTGTACTGCCGTGAAGGCCAGAGAATAACGCAGGGGTATAACCTGCCCATCTCCGCCTCCTCAGTGTTGGGCCCTGTGGCTCAAACTCACACATCCTTGAGCTTGCCAGGCAAACACTACCTGAACTGTCTCCCAGGAAGAGTAATACGCGAGTCTGCACAATAACTAGCTGGCTGGAAGGGGGACTGAGGAAGTAAGGGAACCTCCTCAGTAAAGGACTGCAGGGGAAAGGCTCTAAGCCAGGTTGGCAAGGTTCTTTGGGAGTACACCGTAATCGGATGGGCAGTGTGGCCACAGGCATTAATTGGAGCACATCACAAATTCTCACACATCTTTGTGGGCTTTTTCCTGTGGACATAAGAATCTTTGGAGCGTTTTAAGTGGAACTGCCCACACCTGCATTTAAGTGACAGGTAAGGTTGTGGGCTACGGGAAGCTATCAGAGAAGGAAGAACACCAAGGGTCACTTATGGCGTGTGGCCTTCTGATCTAGCCACGCTGGAGGGAGAGGGGAACGCCCAGGTGGGGAGGTAGTAAAGAAGCTGCATGGGCTTTTGTTTCAGAAAGCACGGTGGGCCAGGGAATGTGGAAAACACCTGTGCCGTAAAACACCAGAAATGACGGTTAAAATGTAATTGATATCTTATAAATGTACACCTGGATCCATAGGATTTAGGGGATATTTCCATGGTCAAAAAAAAAAAAAATGGAAAAAGAAAGAGGGAGAGAGGGAGGGAAGGATGGAGGGATGAAGGGAGAGAGAGAAAGAGAGAGAAAGGGAGAAAGAGAGAGAGAGACAGAGAGGAGAGAGAGAGAGAGAAAAGAAGAAAGAAGTGAAGTCTAGGTATTGTCAAAGGTACCCATGCCTTAATCCCGCAGAAGGCCAGCTGTGGAAAGGTAAAGCCAAGATAAAGATTTGGAGCAGAAAGCTTCACTGTCGGCCCTCCTCATTGTCCTCCTACACAAGGGCAACAGAGAGACCACCCACCCCCACTCCAATCTGCTCAGCCTGGCTGTGGGGGTGCTGCTGAGAACTGGGCCTCTTTCTTCTCAGTGATCTGAAATTCCATTTCCTACCCTTCCATGACTTTGGAGCCTGGATTAAAAGAAGAGTAGCCAGTTTGGCAAGATGGCTGCTTATGGCGGGTAGAGGCCAAGCCAGATGACCTGGGTTCAGTTCGCCAGAACTCACTGGTGGCAAGAGAATCAGCTACTAAAAGTTGTCCTCTGACCCTCATGAGCCTGTGCCCCACCAAATAAATAAATGTAATAAATATTTGTACATGAATCTTCAAATTGCCTTTAGCTTGAGCATTATTGGTTATTGATTGTAGAGCTGGAGAGGAAATGGGTCCGAAACATAAACGCTGGCTTCATTAACCATCAGCCAGACCTGGGTTGTAATAGGCTACTGCGTGACTGTGGCACTACACACATTCTCAAGCTTTGGTTTCTCTGGCAGGAGGGAGGCATGACGGCTCGTGACCATGAGTGGCGGTAACAGACAGGGCAGAGTCCTCGCTGTGACTGGTGGCTGGCTCGGGGATGTGTGTACAGCGCTCCTTCTCTTTTCTCCAGACACTGAGTCTTTAAGCACAGCCATGCACGTACCGGTTGAAACTATACCTCGGAGCCTGGCTTTGCTTAGTTTGGGGTCACTATCACTAATGCCACTAGTCCGTAGCCTCGAATTGCTCTACAGCAGATGCCACCAGCAGGGCTCAGATCAGCCTCCCCCACAAGGACTCGCTCTGACCCTTACTTTGGTCCTCACCAAATCCTTGGTGAGCTTTAGTTCTCTTGATGACGGTCAGGACACAGCGAGTGGCTGTGGGAAGGATTAAGTAGAGTTACTGTCAGATCTCCATCAGAGCGGCCTCTGAGACAAAAATAGCTAACATTATATTCTCAGCACTTACCTTGTGCCCAAGGCACGACAGCAAGCATTTAAACGTAGATAGTAGCCCACGTCATCTTCACAATAACCCCATGAGACCTGCTGTGCTGTTTTACCAGTTGTACAAAGTAAATGAAGTACAGAGACGTTAGCAGTTATCCCTCAGCCACACAGACAGGGTGTGCGAGCAGCGGCGAGAGCCCAGAGTGAGTACGACCCACAACCTTTCGTTAGCGTTTATGCAGATTTGAGACAGGGTCTCCCTGAGTTGTCCAGGCTGGCCTTGAATTTGTCATCCTCCTGCCTCAGCCTTCCATGTTGCTGAGATTGCCCGCCTGTACCTCCCCAAACCTGGCTTGAAGTCCCCAGTGCAGTAAACGATAGCTTCTATTTTTGTTCTATTATTATCGATATTGTGATTGGCACTAATAACAAGACAATGATAATATGTTTCTTATTCAATCCATAAAATACTGCTTTGTGCTTCCATCTGGATGTGTACTGAGGATATAAAGACATGAAATATTCTCAAGGAAATTATTAGTTGCTTCAGGATAAAGGATGAGCGTAGTTCAAATGAACCAAGTGGCACTGCTTTTGGGGCTGACGAGACAGAGGAGCTCAATAGAAAGGCTCCACTTACCTGCCATGAACTCACCATTCCTTCTTGATGGTTCTATGAGAAAAGATGTCCCAGGTCAGAGCTAGCATCCCAGTGTGCATGGGGATTTCTTCCTGAACCCATTTCTGCCTCTGTTCTTTCTTTCTTTGTCTTGTAAACAGAGCTTGTAACTCAATGTAAGTGTTTGGAGGGACAGTGGATATTTTCTTTATTTTTAAGATGAGATCTCCTTATAAGGCATCCTTGAACTTGCTATGTAGCCTAGCCTGGCCTTAAACTCTTGATCCTCCTTCCTCAGCTTCCTAGATTCAATGCAATATTAAATGCAGACTCTAAGAAACCTAATGGTAGAACAACGTGGCTTTCTTTTTTTCCCCTGACTTAATGTTCAGTCATACATGTTCATGAATTACATTACATTAAATTAAATTACATTAAAGTTGCATGTGATATGAAAGGGAAGGGATGTGGGGCAGGGAAGGGGAATACACATGCCATGGAATACACATTACATCTTACTGGAAGGATGGCTCAGGGAGTAGAGTGCTTGCCATGATCCCAGAACCTGTGTAGAAGCCAAACATGTTAGCACACGTGTATCTGTCATCTCTGCACTCCTGGGAGAAGATGAGAAAATCCTTAGAACTGTAAAGGCCAGTATACTTGGGAAGGCGAGGTCACACATCGGAGGTTGGCTTGGACCTCTGTGTTTCTGCCATGGCATGTGTATTCCCCTTCCCTGCCCCCCATCCCTTCCCTGTCATATCACATGCAACTTTAAAAGAAAAACTAATAAAACTCCTCATCAGACAGCGTGGCACTTCTGTGCCTGAGTTAGGAGAAACACTGCCATTTTGCCATTTCGTGGTTAGTTTTTACAGTCAGTAACAAATTGTACTTCTGAATTTTTTAACTTTCTCTTTATTCTCTGTGTCTTTCTCATCATGCATCTTGATCCCCCCTTATTTTCTATCCCTTTATATCTGCCCTTTGCCCTTGCAACCCCACCCCCAAAATAAAACAAAATTTAAGAGGAAAAAGAAGGCAAACATCTTGACATGGAAACCATAGTATGGCAGAGTGAGTCACACGGCACATCCTTTGGTTCATGTATCGTCACTTCAAGTGTTCACTGCGAAGAGTCGCCGATCCGCTTCAGGGCCCTTGTTTCTGCCACACTATTGAAGCTGGGCCCTCACTGGGACCCCTCTTGGTTATCCTCATCTTGCCCTGTGTCATGAAGATCCTGCAGCTTTGTGTCTGCAGAACGGGCCCCTTAATCTGCTCCCATAGATCATAGATGGGTGGATTTGGGGTTGGCCAGCTCATATCCTGGTTCTGGGCCTGGATAGTTGCAGGGTTGGTTGGCCCACCAGTTCTTCCCACCCCTCCCCCACCCCTGCCACTGTCTCACCCCCCGGGTGAGGTCTCCAGCATGGCCCCAGCTAGTTTACCCCTAGCCACGATGAGCAAGGAGTGGGATTAGTTCTCCTTCTTTCGCGCCCTCAGGGTCAGCTCTCCCACGCCTGGACCCTCAGGGCCAGCTCTACTGTGTTGTCCAGCTGGGTGGCAGAGGTCACTCTCCTGAGTGCTGCAGCTGGTGAGGGGCAGGGGCAGCTCTCCCATCCACCACAGGTAGTGGTGAGAGGCATCTCTCTTCCGCTCACACCACCATACGGCAGATGAGGGGCAGGGTCAGTCTCCCACCCACTTTCTCGAGGCAGTTCACCTGTACCCCTGTCAATAGGGCCAGCTCGGCTGTGCTGCCCAGGCAGGGTACAGGGCCCACTTTCCCGAGTGCTGCAGCTGCTTAGGGGGAAGGTCAGCTCCCTCGTCCACCACATGTCGCAGGGTCAAGAAGGGAGAGGACATCTAATTTATTTTAAGGAATGATATGTTGGTTGCTTACTGTGTTGGGATGGAGTTTTTCTTCGAATATATACGTATTATGCTTAATTTTGTATGCTTTGCGGTTCACTTAGTTTTATTATCTAAAATAAACCAGGAACATTTATGAATCTGAGCTGGCTCAGTAAGTTTCAACAGGACATGTGACATGCCATGAGCCAGCAAACTTTCAGGTTCTGTTCATGAGCCCTCAGATTCCCCAGGAATGCTTGCTGGAGGCTGGAGGGTTATACATCCAGGGATTAATAAATAACCTCAAGTTCGTGTTCCGTGGAAAGCATTGCTTAGCCAAATTTCTTTTCCAGCAGTAGGCCGAACACTCAAAGGAGACTTTGTGAGCTGGGGCAGACCAGTCTGTGTGTGAGACAGTGGCCAATAGATCCTCGTGTAAATATGAGTGCTTTCTTTAGTGGGCTGCGAAACCTGGGGGCTGCCCAAGCACTGTCTAGGCCTGGCACCTGGGGCCCTGGTCAGGGGCAGGAGGTTGTACCCAGGCTTTTGCTCCAAGTTTTCTTTCCAGGCCTGGTAAGTTGCAGGATTCCTGCAGGCCGTGGCATGTCCTGATCTCAGAATGCTCAGAGCAGACAGAAGGATCACAGCACCTGTCCTGCCGTGGCTCCTCCGCCTGCAGGGGGGACCTCTTTTGATCGACCCAGGCCACTTTGAAATGATGGCGATTCTGTCTTCCTTTACCCCTCAGGAAAGATCAGAACCTGTTGTCTCCGGTGAACTGCTGGTATTTGCTCCTGAACCAAGTGAGGAGAGAAAGCAAAGACCACGCCACCCTGAGCGACATCTATCTGAACAACGTCATCATGCGGTTCATGCAGATAAGCGAGGATTCCACCCGGATGTTTAAAAAGGTAGCGTTGGATAACCACCTTTCCTGCAGCCTCTTAGGGGAAGGTGCCTGGAAAGAATGAATGGCGTGGATATTCTAAAGACACAGATTAGACAGTTAACCCTGAGGGTGTGTGTTTATAGTATGTGTTTGTGCATGGTGCGTGTGTATGATATGTGTACATGTGTGTGCATATGTATAATGCATACAATATTATCTGCTGGATATACTTATGTATATCAGTAAATTAATGAATATTTAAAACCTGAGCAACATGAACAGAAGTATTTTGGGGGTGGGTGCCTGCAGGAGAATGCAGAGACGGCTCAGCAGTTAAGAGTTCACACTGCTCTTACAGAGGACGTGCATTTGGTTCCCAGTATCCAGGTTGGGCAGCTGAGATCCAGGGAGACCAGATGCTTCTGCCCTGCCTGGGCACATGCATTCAGATATCCATACTCATACACAAACACACACACATACACTTAATCAAAGTAATAAAAATCTTATTTATCTCTGTCCTTAGAACTGACCTCCACGCATGGAAAAGGGCCACACTTAGAGAGGAGGGCTTTGGGCTCTGCTTCAGCTCACACGTGGCCAGATAAAGCATATCACATGTGTGTCCCCACAGGAAAGTGTTACTGCCTTGTCTTCATGCTCCCTGCCGCAGAGGCTATGAGAGTGGAGTGGAAAAAACTCTACAGGGCCCAGAAAGTTCGGTTTCTAATGTGTTAAAGAGTTTCCTCCTTCCTGACGCCATTTACAGAAAACCGAGAAACAAAGGGGAGGGGGAAAAACCTGAGCTGTTAAACCTTCGTGCCATCATTAGCTTCAGTCAGCTCTCAGCGAATATTTTTGTTGTTTGGACATTTTTGTTGAGGACAATAACAAAATTGGAGCATTTCCTGTGCAAAGGGCACATGCAGCTCCTTGCCCAGCTTTCAGTTTCTATGTTGAGAGCACGAGACTCCGCAAACCTTTCTGCTTGGTGTTAATAGTGTTCCTTGCCTAGATTTATGCCCAGACCCTTCTTTAGTAAGTAATGTTTTAGCTTCAGAGAAGGAGGTGCACCCTGTCGATTCGCGATGCATGTGTTTCAAAGGGACCACTCGCAACACAGGTGCAGGGTCGTGCACACCAGCTGTGCTTGATGCAGCCACATTCGATTTGATTTCTGACCTAGAAATGGGAATTCAGCAAGTTCTAAGTCATTGTGTGCTGTGTCAAATGGGGGAGGGGGGGTGTTTCCAACAAAGAGCTCTCTATGTTGGGACTAAGACTAGGTAGATAGAGAAATATCTTCACATTTTAAATAAGAGAGCTTAAAAATACATATCAGTTCCCACTGAGCTAGGGAAGTGATGGACTCTTCCTGCCCCTCTGTGAGCGCCATCTGTGGAGACCGCATACAGTTTGGTGGGATCCCTGAGCATCTGCAGTGGCATCCAGATGTTCCGGTCAGGCTGCCATGATGGAGAAAGGTTGTAACGATTCCACATTTGGATGCTACTCAAAGATACTTCCTCGGCATGGGGCATTGGCAGGGGTTCAGCCAGGACCTACATAAGCAGCTCCTCATTTATTTATCCATCCATTGAACAAAACATATGTAAGCTGTGTGACTGGCAAAACTTAGTTAAGAGACTGCCCCTGCTTGCAAGGAGCTCATTAGAATAAATTAAGCATCTCCAAGCTAAAGAGACTACAGAGCTCACTGTAGGAGCATGGAATAGGGACCTTCACTAGGGGACATAAAAAACTGAAAGAAGCAGCTCTGGAAATGAAGGGGAGGCTTTCATGAGGCAAGACAAGGCAAGGGTCTGCAGGGACATGTGTGTAGCAGAAGGTCCAGAGTTCTGTGGGGCTGGCCTGGGTTGCTAAGACAAGAATGAGTGATGTGCTAGAGGCTGGCAAAGACGGCCAAAGGAGGACCTCGTATGACAAGGTCCAGGGTCTGATGAAACTAACTGTAACTAGGACTGACAGTCACATTTGTCTGGGTGAGAACACCAGTTCTTCTGCTTCCTTGTTTTGGGATCTTGGGAGATCGTTCAAAGTCTGCCTCCTCTTCCAGAGAATGAACAAACAAGGTTGGGCAAAGGGAGAGGCTGAAGCCATGTGAGTCTGAGCCTGGGAGAATCTCTGGAGTTGTCATATATCCAGGCAGGAACCCTGGGCTTTAGGTTTGGATCCCTTGAACTTGGAGGGCTCTAGGGAAAGGCAGTTTTTTTAACGGAGGGGAGTTCTCTCGAGAGCGGTTCCCAGGAAGCGATCAGCTGTGAGTCTCAACAGCCCACGGCCAATATTCCCAGTCGCTGGGGGAAAGAATTCCTAGTTTGTGAGGAGGACTCTGGGAAGTGCACAGGAGATAGACGCATGCCTACTTATTAGCTACTAGACTTCACTACTTATTTAGATACTGAGGCTTATCACTGTGTGTGCGGCGGATTCCTGCTAACCTGGTTGTTTAGTGGGAGTGTTCTGTTCATCTCGAACAGCCTTCTCGCTGTTAATCATGGCTGATGAGCAGAAAGGGTTAGTCATTACAACCATAGGAATAATGTCTACTGAGGAACTCTGTCAGCCAACTCACAGGCGGGTCCAGCTCAGAGCCTAGCTGCGTGTGGCCCAACACAAAGTCGCCAAGGTCTAACTCAGAGCCTAACTGCGTGTGTCCCAACACAAATCACCTACTTTCTCAGCATTACAAAACGCCGAGGTGGCTTTTTGTTTGTTTTTTGGGGGTTTTGGTTTTGTTTAAAAATAAAATGAATGCTGTTATTAAAATATTGAACTTAAGATTGAATCCTTTATGGAATTAACCAATAGTGATACAGCTCAGGATGTGAGGGAAAGGGGGTTTTGAGTGGAAATCATGGCTTTGACATTATTAGCAGCTGGATGGACTTGGAGTATTTGTAAACCAACTAAGCAGTCTTATCACCAAACTCCAAAATCCACCCATGTCATTGTCGCTTATAGCTAAATTAAAGTGTTTGCCTTTAAATTTCGGCAGTTAGTGAATAACCAAGAGGATGCCAAGCCAGCAAATACGCCGCTCAGACCCCCAACAACCATTTCACAGGGAGTCTTATCTTTGGGCCTTCATTGATTTCTTCATTTCCTCAACCAAGTACACAAGGGTTTGTTTCAGTATCAAACCTCACTCTTCCCACTCCAACAAGGGCTGGTGATGTGCCTCCTCCTGCGCTAGCCCCATCTCCTAGGGTCCAGAGATGTTCTTCCTTTCCACTATGCCTCTGAAAGAGGGTGTCCTGCGGGTGTCCTGCTTCTGGTTTGCTGCTCCCGACAGCAGGTACACGGCTCACACGCTGCATGTGAAAATGTGGCCCATGTCAATAGTCACCGTCACGGGCCACATTGCAGGAACCATTTGTGTAAACGCCTGCTCACAAGATCTTACTCGCCAATTTCAGAGCGGTTCATAGACATGTGTAGTTCAGAGGGAGCTATAAAGTGGCCGCATTTGACTGTCTTAAATCATCCCTGTGTACCTTAAAAGCTGTGGTTTATTCATGAACTGTTTTCAAATTATTAATATAGTTGTATCTGTCTCTGTTTCACTTAATTGTACAAGCATAATTTATTTTTCTTTCTTTTATCAATAACAATGATGTGATTTCTGTGAGTTGCCCCTTGCTAATGTTGAAGGGGGCCAAGCCCTGTGCACCAGCTCTCCAATCCTCTTACTCTTAATGGACAGACACTATGAGCCACATTTTGGGGTGGAAGGATGTGCTCAAGCTGAAGAGCCATGCTTTCTATACACTTTTGCCTTTGCTCAGAGGCGTGAGACAGATTGTGGCTACTATAGACTTCCTTAGGTTTCTCGAGGGGAGGGGCAATAACTGGTCTTGTTACTTTATGTGAAGGGTCAGACACATTGAGATTAGGGCACTGGTTTGGGCTGCATTCCTTTTCTTGCAAAAATCTATATCACCTCTGAGCAGAGACTAAAAGAGTGAAGGTCTCCACATGCTAACACAGAGGCACTTGGTCACCCTTAGCCATTGCTGCTCCGTTCACAATGCTGGGGAACGGAATCAGCCTGGGTGTCCATCAGCTGATGAACGAATAATAAAAATGTGGGACAACAGAAGTTTTCCATCTGCAAAGAAAAATGAAATCTGCAAATACATGGATGAAGCTGGGGGAAACAACTTTATTCCGTGAGGTGACCCAGGCACAGAAAGACAAATACCATACATGTGCTGTCTCTCATGTGTGTGTCCCAGTTTTGAATCTTTCGATTTGTGGATTTAATTTGCAGTGCTTGCAGAATCTAGGAGAGGGCCAGTGGACTGGGGGATACCTTAGGGAGGAAGGCTGGGGGTGGGGTTCAGGAGGCATGGGGGTGGGAGTGAGGAAGAGGAAGATGCACTAGGAGAGGGTTAGCCAAACCCCACAATTATATGAGAAACCTACTGCTGTGTAAACTAATTTAAGAATAAAAGTTCAAAAGAGTAAAAAGGCAATGCCTGCACGTCTGGATAGCCCTAATCCTAGAACCCAAGGGTTACTGTCATAAGTGCAGCTCCCAGTCCTCAACGGAGAAGCTTCCTTTTGCAGCGGATGGCCAATAGAGAGAGACTCACAACTGGTCAAGATACAGAGGATAATTAATCAGTGCTGGAGTATTCAGGTCTAACTGGAGCATCTGTTTCACCACCAACCTCTCCCAAGGCTCGGGGAACATAATCGGACGGAGAACAGAGATATTTTAAGAGCTAGAGGTTGAGGAAGACCGCTGTGAAAAGTGACTTGTGTATGTGACAAAGCCATTGTGCCCAGGAAGGCACTGACGCTGTGGCTGCCTGCGTTAAGACCCATGTGAGACCAAGCCAGTGGAGAGCTCTACCGCAGGTGGCAGGGAGGGGCCCCTGAGCTGAGGAGCTGTTGAATGTTGATAGTTGCTGGGGGAAGAAGAATCCATTTTTTCTTCAAGAATATGGCGCCTGGTAGGCTGCTCATGCACCATGGCTGGTGCTACACAGCCCTGCACATGAGGGGCCAACTGGACTCATTGGGTTGTTTTAAAGAAGAAAGAGAACATGGAGTTGGGAAGGAGATGCAATGGGAAGGTTGTGGAAGGAATTGGAGGGGCAAGGAGGAAATTACATAAGTCTCAGTGTCAAAGCCCTCATGTGGGATCCTCCTTAGAAGCGACTGGCTGGTCAGAGAAGCCCCCAGTCTCCACAAAACAATATATGCTATTGCTCTTCTTCCCAGTTGCCGACTGGAATCAGTTGGTAAGACCCTGTTGCCAAGGACCTTCATCAGAGTACCCAGAGAACTCAGTTTCAAACTGAACTGGAAACTTCCTCCCTACTGACTGGCTTTCTTAGAGCCTGAAGGTATTATACAGGTTAGTGGTTGAGAAAAACCATAAAGAACCTTAATTAGCTGTGAACCGAGCACCCTGCCAAGCAAGGCGTACCCACTGGTGCATCATCGGCATGGCTGTTACATGGCAACCACGAGCTCTCCGTGGACCTGAGGCCTGCTCCACAGGAGAGAATTAATGCCTGGTTCTGTCACCTAAGTCAGAACTCCACAACTGAGGAGAAATTTATTTATTATATGCTGAAACATGATTAATAGAAACTCAGAGACCAATGTTGGGGTTCAACCTGAAGACCAGAAAAGCAAAGCAGCCAGTCACTGGCTCTTACCTCAACCTCAGTCTGAAATGGCGATCCTGCCTCCAGGAATCTCAGAATGAGACTGCCTGAGAGCTGTCTGCTCCCATTTTATAATTCTCTCTAGTTCTGGGATTAAGGGCACACACCACCGCCACATGGTTTCTATGGCAACTAGTGCGGCTACTGGGTATGTGTCATTGCGGCTACTAGGATTAAAGGTGTGTGTCATTGCTACCTGGTCTGTTAGGCTGCCCAGTATGGCTGTTTTACTTTCCTGTTTTTAGGCAAGCTTTACTTATTAAAATACAAATGAAATGCCATTACAGTGTGCTATTATTGTGTGACCTCTATCACTCCCTACTGAACAGAGGCTAATGGAGAATTCTTGGGGAGGAGAAATCATTGTCTTTAGTTGGAGCCCACCAGGTTCCAAAGGCGGTTCCAAACCCATGCTCAAGCAGGTGGAGCTTGGTAAGCTCAGTGGGTCACCAAACAAAAAGACATAAATGGGAAAGGGAGACTGTAGGTGAGGAGAGGAATCGGGGAGGGGGTAGAAGGTGGGCGGCAAGAGCAACCAGAATGTTCGTGAAATAGTCAGAGAACCGATGTAATGAAAATTCTCTTTTGAAAACCCAAAGAAGCCGGGCGGTGGTGGCGCATGCCTTTAATCCCAGCACTCGGGAGGCAGAGGCAGGCGGATGTCTGTGAGTTTGAGGCCAGCCTGGTCTACAAGAGCTAGTTACAGGACAGGCTCTAAAAAAAAGCTGCAGAGAAACCCTGTCTCGAAAAACCAAAAAAAAAAAAAAAAAAAAAAAGAAAAAGAAAAAGAAAAAAAATGAAAACCCAAAGAAAGCTATCTGTGGATGGAGACAGAGTCTGCTGGTCATCCAAATTCAAGTACCTGAGATAAATTAGCCCACTTTGCTGACCAATGATTGTGTTGCTTAGTCTGGCAGGAAGGGGCAATTACTACTAAGATCCATAGTCTTTCAATTTGCTTTTATCAAAAAGAAACATTATCTATTTCTATGCTCCGGTATGAAGTACAGAGTTATTTCATGGGATAAAGGCATGCTGATAAGGAGAGCATTTAAAGTAAGTCACTCTCCAGACAGATGCTTTGGCTGAAGCTAATTTACATACAAACCACTAGTCTACTGCCAGTCTCTAAGTCTCTGACCCTGAGAAGTCTATGAGGGGCCAGTAGGAAGGCTCAGCAAATAAAGGTGCTTGAGGCCAAGCCTGATGAAACTGAGTTCAGTTCCCAGAACCCTCATGGTGGACTGAGAACTGACTCCCACAGGCTGGCCCTCTGACTTCCATGCGCACACTATGGCTCGTATGTGATGACATCCACACATCACATGCGTGCATAAATATTTCTTTAAAAACCTATATTTGGAGATGCTGAAAACTGCCAACCTATATATGCATAGTCTTATTTCTTTTTAAGTATAAAAATGCATATTCCTTGTAGAAATATAGGAAATACTGAAAGTATTGTTCAATTACCCAGGTATACACAATCAATTAATGTCTTGCATTCTTTCTTCAATAATGATATGGATATTTATATGTGTAATATACAAACATTTTATGCTATATGTTTGTAAATATTCCACAATCATATATTTGTGTTACGTTTATTTGTATACTACAGACTTTTTAAATAGAGATACCATGTTACTTGGCCACCTGCCCTTTTCATGTAAAACATTAGCATTTCTCATATCTGGAAGCGGCCCCTCAGAATAGGGTATTTGATGCCCTCATGGTGTGGAGCACTGTTTGCCTGACTCCAGGCTTTTTCCTGTAACTGGACATTTGTATCTCTATGTACCAGTGACATTTAACTTGCGTTGTGTAACTGAAAAGACTTGCCAGGTCAAGGGTGGCCTCAGACTTTCAAAACTTGGACGCCGGTCTAAACCTTTTGAGTTTCTGAAGTGATGCTGGTCATGGCTGTGACTTACCCCAGAGTGATGATGATCATGGCTGTGACATCCAGTAATAGGTTCCCAGAAAAGTCAATGGACTGGTTTTGGCTTTTTTTTTTTTGTTTTGTTTTTTATTAGCAGAGAGCTACCGGATGTGAGTTAATATGCTTATGCAACATTCGTAAATAATATAACAAGAATTTTTCCAAGGCATTTTAGTGCACTGTAGCAGAAGAATTAAATGGTACTTTGGTGACCTCAAAGGACAGATTAATTATTGATATAGCCTGGATAAATAAGTAAGAAAAGCCCAAGCTGCCACTACTTGTTGGTTCTCTTGAGCCTTAGCAACCTTATGGGTAGCTTGTTCTTCTAGAAATATAAAGCTGAACTGTTGTTCTTATAATGGCAGAATTTTCTGAAGTATTTTTTTTTGTACAGTAGTTTCAGTTGGTTTTTGTGAATTGCATACCACGGTGGCTGGCCCTTGTGAAGGCTCTATGAATGACAATAGCTGGTTGTGGTTTTTCTTAGAGTCCTAGAGTCGCTTTGTTGCTTAGCAACAAGAGACATCTGTTTCACCTGGCTGGAGGGTAAGCCTGTGAGCAGCTACAGATGAGCAATTTGCCATCTGCTCTGAAGCTTTATCAAAGTCTTAGAGCGAGTTAAGCATGTGATCCATGCATATTTTGCTGAAAATGCATTACATAATGAAAAAAAAGCCAACTGATGTCAGCAATGTTGAAAGTTTTGTCCATATGGTATGGTATGTTACTTTGGTGCCAACGCTCAAGCGTCAGTAGTTGAACCAGTAATTAATTACCTTGAGAATGGTTGCCAAGAAACACTTGAAAACTTGTTGGAGTTTCTCTTAAGTTAGTTTTATCTTCTTCTGTTTGCCTCTCTGTGAATTTTGGATTGTGTACTTAAATATTCTGTATAAAGGAGATGCCCAATATAAATAATTATAATTATTTTATAAACTGAAACCTTAAGAGAAACAACATGGTCCAGATTGTACCAATGGCTGATGTCTAAAGAAGGGGAAAGCAATATATACAATAAAGAGTTTGTCCCCAGATACTGGTCAGGACCTGGCTGATGCTCCAGGTCCTGTTAAAATGTGTACTTTGAATTTCCAATGTTAGGGTGAAGAATAAAATAAGGTCTGTGAATAAGAAAGCAGCTGGATGGAGGCTTTAATAATGCCCGACCTCCCGAACAGTCAGGATAAATGACAAAGCAGAAGAATAAACGGAACCAGAGTGATCCTTTCGGTTTCAAGTGGCTGCCATTATTCCTCTGTCAGACCCTTCCACAGACTCCTTCCTCTCAGAGTGAAAGTGTGCACCCCAAGTTCCTTTTCATAGCTCTCTCTCTCATCTATCTATAGAGACAGAGAGAGGAGGGAGAGGGAGAGAGAGAGAGAGAGAGAGAGAGAGAGAGAGAGAGAGGGGTGGATGGGCTTAGTCCCTTTCTGACACAGTCCATATATGCTTGTTGGTGTCTGTGCTTTTTGCATATAAGCTCCCAAGGGACAGATTTTTTTTTTTTTTTTTTTTGGTTTTTCGAGACAGGGTTTCTTTGCAGCTTTTTTAGAGCCTGTCCTGGAACTAGCTCTTGTAGACCAGGCTGGCCTCGAACTCACAGAGATCCGCCTGCCTCTGCCTCCCGAGTGCTGGGATTAAAGGTGTGTGTCACCACCGCCCGGCAGGGACAGATTTTTTTTTTATGTTGTTCACAGTGACTGTCACATGCTAGGTGCTCAGCAGATCTTTCATGAGCGAGTAAAATAATAGATTAAAAACTTACATCTGATTAGAGACAAGCAATGAATGGCATCCATATGCCATAAAGCTTGGAGCATATTAGCGCAATGCAGTATTTACAGGGCCAGATCTAAACAGTCCCATGTGAACTACTTCCCCAGAGAAAGAAGTCATAGGTGGTCCTGGGAAATAGTCCCCTTCAGAGGCAAGGGTCAAGTAAGAAGACTCGTGGGCCTCATTGCTGGAATGTCGCTGGAACAGGCTGTCTGTTCTTTCATGGACCACTGTAGCAAGGTATCTCATGAAATATATAGAGTCTTTTCTAGAAGTTCACTTGTGAAGAGAGAATCATGGTGGAAGTGTGTGGGTTTTTAAGGAAGAATATGGGACCAGGAAAGGTTTTGCTTTCAAGCACATGTGTTAGTTTCTTGCCTTGGACACCATCAAGTCTTCGTTTGTTGTTTGTTTTTAAACATAAGTAGTTAAAAAGAGTGAGCAGAAGGCATCACAGAAAAACGGGAAAAATGGGCGAGAAGATAGCTTGTTTGGTAAAGCCCTTCCCACGCAAGCTTGAGAACTTGAATTTGATTCCCTCAGAACCCATGTGAAAATGCTGGGTGCCATGCTTGTCCGGTGTTGGGGAGATGGACATGGTACAACCCTGGGACCCATTGACTAACCAGCCTAACCTTCTGGATGAGCTCCCAGCCTGTGAGAAATTCTGTCTCAGAAAACAAGGTGACCAGCTCCTGAGGAAGCCTCCAAGGTTGATCCTTGACCTTCATGAGCACTTGAGCACACGCACACACAGACACACGCACACACACATTTAACTCACACACTAGGGTTTAGGGAGAGGAGACACTCCAGAGGCTGGGCATGGAGAAAAAACAGGTATAACTTGATCAAAAAGGATCAAAGGACTGACAGGAGGATTGGTCTTTGGCAAGGGACTCTTAGGAGAGCAGATGTCACAGTTGGTGTGGCTGCAGACAGTCCCATTTTGAGGAAGGGATCAGGGTGTTGTAAGGTTCTCAGGTCCAGGTCCTCTGTGTCTGTGGCTGTGTTTCCAAGTGCTGAGATGTCTGTTGGGAGCACAGAATTTGCAGAAAGTAGAGAAGATGCTATAAACAACCCCCTGGGGAAACTGAGAACTAAAAATAAAACAAACCTGGGAATAGAAGGAGTATATGTATTTTATAAGTAGAAGTATTTTCTATTTAAAAGTGTTTCTAATTTACCTTAGTGGTCCTTTCAGGCTTGACTGAATTCTACAAGCACACAAACACATCCTTATTCCCCAAAAGAACAGATTGGGTCTTGAGCATGATATTAAATGTCAAAAGGCAACGGAGCAAAGTTTCCAGAAGGCAACTGAAGGCAAGTGACGATCCTACCATTTTCTATACAATGAAGATGTTTCTTGAAAAAACAGTGGAGTAACCACCTTAAATGTGTACCATACTCTCTTGAATACACAATTGGTTGTGACACGTACACAGAACTAACCCAGTAATGGTCTGTCTGGCATCTGCTGTCAGCAAGCCTCAGCCACACTGACTTCAGGTTGTGTGACTTGGGACACCTGTGGATGTGAGACAGGCAGGATCCTGGAAGTTCCTTCATCCCTGGATCTAGCCCTCTCCTGATGCCGTCTGGATCCCTGAGACCAGCCTGGAAACAAGTCCTAGTTATCCTTCATGTGAGTGAGCCCACATGAAAGGAGACAGACATCCTAAGTGACAGCTAGCCAGTTCCTAGACGTATGAATTAGAGCATCTTACCTCATCCAGCTGCCAGTGCACCACAGACATGAGAGAATGCAGCCCCGCCAGCCTATCACAGAGCGATCTCCTAGCTGACTCGAAGAATCACGAGCTAAGGGAAATGTGCTTTGTTACACAGCGAAAGCTAAATGATAGGTGGATACCCATGCTCACCAAAAAGGAAAGATAGGATCAAAAGGTAAATACAGGCTCTAAGTAAACCGAGTCAGCATAGTCCACCATGTCGTTCCCACTAAGTGAGTCCGTCAGACGTAAACACAGTGCCTGCAGCGGCAATCTGAAGACTAACTAGTAGGAGGGTAAATGAAAGACCAGACTTTAAAATTCTGTCAGATCGGCAGTGTTTCCCCTGTTTTCCCCTCAGTATCTCCCAGTCCAGATGCCTGACAGCGAGGAACCTGGAAGCAGACAGCAGATATGAACACGCAGACCTGGAGAAGAGGCTTTGGGCTATGATTCAAAGACCAGAAAGGGGAGAGAACTATGTAATTCTGACATTTGCTATTCAAGTTTTCTTTGCTGTTCCTTACCCCTGAGTATTCAAACATCTTGCCATAGGGACTACAACCCTCTGAAGGTTTTTTTGAAGAGAGAAACTACCCTCCCCGGGAGCACTGGTTACCTATGGGTTAGCAAACACTGATTGTGGTCTCAGACATTCAGTATGTGAGGAAGAAATAGAAAGAGATGGAACAGAAAAATAGAATAGACTCCTGGTTCTCTAGATAGAGGACCAGAAGGGGGAACCTAGAGAACCAAAGAGTCATGGAGATTGCAATGACAGATTTCCTAGACACCCCCCCCCCCGCACACAACAGATCTGATCTTTAACAGTGTACCCACAAAGGCTTGAGGACTGATCTAAGTATTGGGATCATGCCAGGATCCTGAGTGGTCACTGTGTATTAAGTATGATGGAAGATTTAAATAGCAGCACAAAGGTGCTGGAAACAGAATTAACATGGGAACCACAACTTATACAAGGCTGGCCAGAATTTGTAACCCTAGTCTAAGCAGCTGGATTTCTGATAAAACAGAAATACTAAAGTTTAGAGTTAATTTAAGTAAGGAGGCCCAGAGACATAATATTGAAAATATCTGGAATACAATACAAAAAATCATTCAACCTAGAAGAGATCATGAAAGCCAGGAAGGCATGAAGGAAAAAACAAAAGAGACAGCCATGCTGAGCTAGCATGGATGCTTGGGCTACCTAAGATTTCCACAGCAGCTATTAGAACAACATTCTAGAAGTAAGATCAAACAAGTAAATAGAAAACATAAATCATAATCATTGGAAGCTATTTTTTAAATATTATTTTTATGTATAGGGAAGAGATTGAGGGAGGAACACCTATGTCAGAGTGTGTGTGGAGGTCATAAGAGCCAGTTTTTCCCTCCACCATGGGCTTCAGGGTTGAATTTAGGCTGTTGGGCATTGCACCAAGGTACTTTTAACTGCTGAACCCCATTGGGAAATTTTTTAACTAAAAAAATTTAGTAACCAAACTTTAAAACTCAACAGACAGGCTTTGTAGCAGAGCGGAGCTTACCGAGGGCACACTGGGGAAATTTAAATTAACAAAAATGACCTAATCTGAACAGCAAGGAAGAAGACTGAACAAGCCATGGGGACCATTTGCACAGTGTTTCCAATGTTTGCATCATCAGAATTTCTGAAAGAGGGGAGAAAAAGTGTGATACAGGAATAAATGTTTGAGGATAATTACAAGGAAATATCCCAAAGTTAGCAAATGACGCAACCTATGCATCCACGCTTAATGAATCCAGACTAGATAAGCCCAAAGAAACCCAAGTCTGAGTATACATAGCCTGAAAACTAGAGACAAGAAAAAGTGTTGTAAGCATGCAGTGAAATACAAGCCATGCCTTTTGAGGAACAGCAGCTTGGACTGCGGGATGCTCTCTCCACTCAGTGTGGGCAGTACCTCCCAGCACGGACAGCCAGAGATGCCTCCAGTCATTGCCAGATGTTTCCGCAGGCAAAATTGGCCCCAGATGAGAAATATTGATCTACACTGAGGCTTCATCCCTCCCAAACAGGTATTTAAAGAATTTTTCTGGTTAGGTTTGCTTTATAATCATGGAGTTTATAAACTTAACAAGCGGGAGATGGGTTTGAAAAGTGTCTGATCCCTCGGTTCGCATTTAAAAAGGCATTTTAGAAGATTATTTTTAGTTTGTTTGGGTTTTGCTACCTATAAAAGATCAAAACCTAATCAATTTCATTTTTAAAAAGTCATAGGTGGGTCAAGAAGATGACTTAGAGGGTAGGGCACTTGCTATGCGTGTGTGGACGCCTGTTCTCAGATCCCCAGAAGTCAGGCGAAGCTGGACATACAGCGCCATCTGTAACCTCAGTGTTTCTTCTCAGAGTTCACAAAAGAAAAAAGAAATCTTTTATTTTTTAAGAAAGTATACTGATTCCGCTAAACAGTTACAACCATGAAAACGCCACTGGAAATTCTACCCGCTTTTCATTTTTTCCTGAAATCTAACTTTATCAAGATCACTGGTTTTCCCAAAATATAATAGAAGTTTCATTTCATTCTTTTTTTTTAATATTTATTTATTATGTATACAATTATGTATTCTGTGTGTGTGCCTGCAGACCAGAAGAGGGCACCTGACTCCATTACAGATGGTTGTGAGCCACCATGTGGTTGCTGGGAATGGAACTCAGAACCTTTGGAAGAGCAGGCAATGCTCTTAACCTCTGAGCCATCTCTCCAGCCCCTCATTTCATTCTTGATTCAACCAACATCTGTCAATTGCCTTCTTGGTGATAGGCCTGGTAGTGAATGCTGAGGTCACAAAAGCAAGGAACGGATTCTTAGCTTGGTACCCTGCAAGAGCTTGGAGCCTAACACCAGAAAGAAACACAGATATAAGAATTAAATTATAAATTGGTAACTGTTCTTAAAGATAAGACCTCAGCCCATGGGAATACAGGATGAAATCATCAAGCTCTTAAATTTGATGAAGTTTATTGAAAAATTGGGTAAAAACATTCTTCTATACAGAGACCAGCAAGAATAAGACCAGAGACTGATGACCAACCCTTATATATATTCAGGAAGTGAACTCAGGCAAAAATGACGGAAGAAGGTTCTCTTGTGGCCCCAAGTAGTCAATTATTTTGGTGGCTGACACAAGCTGGAGTCATCTGGGACGAGGGGACCTCAACTGAGAAAATGCACCACCAGATTGGCCTATGGATAAGTCTTTGGACATTTTCTTGATCGGTAACTGAGATGGAAGGGCACAACACCCTGGGCAGTGCCACACTGGAGAGGGTAGTCCTGGATACCATAAGAAAGCAGGCTGAGCAAGCCAATAAGCAGCACCCCTCTGTGGCCTCTGCAACACTTCCTGCCTTCAGGTACCTGCCCTGACTTCCTTTGATAATGGATGTGGAAGTGTAAGCCAAAACAAACCCTGTCCTCTCCAAATGCTTCCGGTGAGAGTTTTATCATAGCAACAGTAACCCTAACTAAAGGAGCTTAAAGATGCTCTAAGCCTCCTCTGCCTGGACCAGATGTCACACATCTGGCTGGGATTAACAGTGTAGCACCATACATTCACACATTCATAGCACATACACACACACACACAGCAATAAAAAGATTAAAACTAAAATAATAAAACAGGCTGGAGAGATGGTCCCACTGTTAAGAGCACTTGGTGCTCTTGCAAGAGAACCTGTTATTGGTTCCCAGCTCCTGTGTGGTGGGTCACAACTATTCATAACGCCAGTTCCAAGGGATCCACTGCCTTCTTCACACATCTGTAGACACCACGCACACGCATGGCACACACACACATACATGCAGACAAACACTCATACACATAAAATGAGTGATAAAATCGAAAAGCAAAATTATTAAAACCAAAATCAGATACAGGCTAGTGAGATAACTCAGCTAGTAAAGGCAGTCACCCACCCTGATGATTGGAGTCGGAGAGCTAGAATCCCCTGATGGTTGGATGGAGACCCAGAATATACATGGCAGAAGAGAAGAAACTGCCATCACCAGTTGCCCTCCGACTTCTGCCCACAGGCTGTGCTGTGGGTGTTTGGGTATAAAATAAATACAAATGTAAAACAAAAACAAAACCCCAGAGTTGTGAGCTATAAACTGCTCTAATGTTTGAATGCAGTGTTGACAGTAATTGAAATGGGAACTAGCTTGCCTTGGGGAACTCAGGAGGAAGCTGTGATAACTTAGGAATCTGGGGTTGAAGTTTACCCTGTCATGTGAATTGTGACCGGGGCATAGGTCCATCCTTCAGAAAGTCCTTGTCCTTATCAACTAAGAGTGAGCTGTCTGGACTTCCATTGTTTTAAAGACCTGTTAGTGCTTTAAATTTTGCTGATCAGTCATCCATTCAAATCTGATTTTCTTAAAATTTCCACTACTTTAGCTGACTGCTCTTTACCCAAGTAGGAACAGGCTGTGAGACTTGAGCCATTATTTCAAGACGCTTGGCCTTTATTGATCATACAGCTGCAGATGGGGCCCCATCCCACAAGACAGGGCCGATGCAGATGTGTAGCTCCAGATTCTTTTGGTGTCTTAGCCTCCACCCTGGGAAACTCAATGCAAGTGTGGTACAGGGAGCTGCAAACACAATACACAGTTGTTCGGGGGGGGGGGGGAGGGAACAAGGAGAACTCACTCTGGCTTCTTCAAATCATGCTATGTAAGGAACAGAGCCATTGGGAACTGTAAGCACCAGAGGAAGGGAGTCTTAACTAGGGCATGATAATAGCTGTCTCCAGGCATTTGAAGCCTGCCCCCCATAGACAGCAGCAGAACTCTCTATACAAGGAGTTGGGAACACACGGTGGACTGTAGGTGGAGACCGATTTTCCCTTTCTCCCAAGGCAGACCTAGCAATTATGCAGTCTGAAATCTCTCTCCGACAGTCTGCTTCATTGCAGCCTTGCAGCGCTCTGGAATGGACTTCAGTCTCTTTAATGTAGTATTCCAAAACATTTGGCTCTATATTGAATTGACTAAAAACACTCTGATTTGAAAGACGATATGAATAGAAGGCCATTTTAAGCAGTATTTGGAAAAGCAGAAAGTGGCTTCCTAAGATAAAATAAGGACACGCCGAGCTGATGAGACATCACAGTGATAGTAAGAGGTAACGATTATGGAATGTTTGGTGTGTGCCAAGCAATCTGTCACACACAAAACAACGGGCAGCTCCTCTAATCCACGCGCAAACATAGGGGCAGGCTCTGTAATAGTTTCCATTGCAATGATGAGGAAACAGCTCCGAGGAAGCCCAGTTCTCAAATGTCCTGACCCTGGGCCTCTCTGGAAGGTTTGAGCTCTTCCAGGCAGGCTGTCCTTCCGTGTGCATTGACCTACTAGCCGTGGATGTTTGGCTTTTTCGTTTGGGGGTGTGTTTTGTTGTTTTGATTTCTCGGGATGAATTTTGTGGTTCAGTTCTTGGTGAAAGGGGTTGTAACAGGAATTTCTTATTCTTCTCCTGTGCCTCCTTTGCCTTTCCTGAGATCGACTATCAGCTTAGTGGGCTCATCAACCATGTGGTTCTGAGCTGCTCTACCTCTGCGGTTCTCAGTCATCCCGATGCCGTGACCCTTTAGTACAGTTCCTCCCTGACAGTAAGATTATTTCCGTTGCTATTTCATAACTGTAATTTTCTGCTGTAATGAATCATAATGTAGATATTTGCTATGCAGATGGTCTTAGGTAGCCCCCCTCCCCCACAGGTCATGACCCACAGGTTGAGAACCATGGCTCTAAAGGAAGCTTCCAAACCTGTTGAATCTTTGAAGATGAATTCTGAAAATTAAGTGTCTTTGCTGCAAAGCAATATGGGTATTTTTTTAATTGTTTGAATTAACACAAGTCAGACTGGAATGAAGCTGGTTTGCTTGCCTCTCACGCTAGGTGGTGTGGCCTCTTTTCTCTGCTTGCCACCTGCGTTACACTCATTAAAGTACTGGGAAGAGTGGCTGAGTTTGAATGATTGAGTTTGTGTCCATGTCTCCAAGATTCTCTGCCCTTTGCTTTAAGATGAACAAACCAGCTCACTGGTGTATTTTAGTGGATGGCCCGTGCATTCTCGCCGCAATGCAGGAGGTTGATGAGCATCCTGCACCGTGTGCTTTACCATAGACTGCTCCTGAGCCAGCTGTGCGGCAGATGTGAGCTTTGGACAGGAGAGAAAGCCCTGGCTCTCCCAATAAGTAAATACCTGGGTTCTTATTCTGAAGTAAACACATGGACATAAGTTATTAATAAAGCTGTTGCTAACTTTTTGCACGAAGTTCAGTGTGTTAAAAACTAATTAGAAAATACACTTGTGGTTTATTTGGTTATACTGTGCACTGAACTAAAGTATTACTAATTCATTCTGTTTTTTCTTCTTTTTTTTGAAACGAGGTCTCACTGTGGAACTCTGGCTGGCCTGTAACTCTCTGTGTAGATCAGGCTGTCCTCAAACTCACAGAGATCCTCCTGCCTCTGCTTCCTTAAATTGTCCTGCCTTTAATTGAGTAGGTTTATGTGTATGGCCACAGAGAGTTTGCACTTAATTGGTTATTTAATTAGTGACACAGAAAAAGTATTTCCAATTTATTACCATTTTCAGTAAATAAATCCAGTATGAAAAGTTGTCCTATTTCTTCAATCCTAAAGCATTTATTGTGTTAAAAACCTGGCTCACAGGCCTGAGTTTATTCTTATTAGCCTTCTTGAGACAGGGTCTCCCTATGTAGCTCTGGCTGTCCTGGAACTCAATATATAGAGCATCCTTGCCTTGAGTTCAAAGAGATACACCTGCTTCTGCCTTCTGATTAAAGGCATGCGTCATTATGGCCAGTGGGCCTGATTTTAAAACCTATCTGTATTTCAATAGTATATGAATTTCATATCATTTCCGTGTCTTTATTAATGAACTATTGAATCACCCAAACTTTGAGAGAATGTAGCCTGAGAGGGTTTGAAAGTTATAACAATGTAAGTTGTTTTCTTGTCTCCATTGGTGTCTTAGTGAGTTCCTTTGAGCAGTTACAGCAGCCCACAAAAGTACATGCTGGAGAGAGAAAAGACAAAATGGAAGAGGAGGCAGGGACCAGGAAGAAGGAAACATGGCCTGTCTAGTAAAGCCCAGCATCTGTGATGAGCCCATTTCTCTTTGGGAGGAGAACACCTTTCCGAGAACAGAGCAAAGTCATGATTGGAACTTAGAAATCTATAAAATCTAAAAAGAGTCACCATCAGAGCTTAATTATCACTTGATAATGCCATTTAGAAATTATTTAGATTTCATGGCCCAATGACTCAAAATGGATAAAACAGACCTATAACCTATTCATATCCACACCTACCTCTGGTCCACGTTGTCTTTATTTACTTAGCACACACATAGACACATTGGTATGTGTGAATAAAATAGGCACATAGTATGCCATATGTTAGTTTTAATCTTTATATCTTAAATATAGTTAGACAGCTGCGAAGTAGAGATGTAGAAACAAATTTTTATTGTGTTTTATACTTGTGGCTGGATCTGCCTCTCATGATGCAAGTTCAGGGTGAATTCACAGAGAGCCCTTGTGTTTTCTCGCTTTTGCCTCTGCTCTTTCTAGACTAAAGGGCCCTGTGGGGCAGAGAGCAGAATCAAGAGATTGAAGGACTTGTAGCCTTCTGCGGTACACCCTCCTCAGCCTTAAATCCATAGAAGAGAGTGCCCAGCTCACCAACGACATGCAATTTTAGATGAAGTCCCTTTTCCTGCACAATTATTTAATACTTGTAAATGTGGTCATGGTGGTGTCCTCATTGTTTAAAGGTTTTGTTTCTTCTTAGGGGAGCTGGATAGACTTTATAAAGTGATCATTGTTTAATGAATAGTGCATTCGTGCCAGGTGATGGTGGTGCATGACTTTAATCCCAGCACTTGGGAGGCCAGCCTGGTCTGCTAGAGCTAGTTCCAGGACAGGCTCCAAAGCTATAGAAAAGCCCTGTCTTGAAAAACAACAACAGCAACAACAAAGAAAAGTGCATTCATGTCATCAACATTTGAAAAATCAAAAATATATAAATCAGGGTACATTTGTGTGGTGGATTGAATAAACCTGCCCCTCACAAGCTCACATATTTGAATGCTTAGACACCAGGAAGTAGAACTGAAAAAGATTAGAAGGATTAGGAGGTGTGGGCTTGTTGAAGGAAGTGTGTCACTGGGGCGGGCTTTGAGGTTTGAAAAGCCCAAGCCAGTCCCAGTTTCTTTCTCTTTCTGCTAGCCTGCAGATCAGGATATAAAGCTCTTCTTCAGCTACTTCTCCAGTACCCTCTGTGCCACCATATTCCCCATCATGATGATAATGAACTGACCTCTGAAACTGTAAACAAGCCCCCAGTTAAATGCTTTTGTTTATTAAAGTTACCTTGATCATGGTATCTCTTCACAGAAATAGAACAGAGTCTAAGACAATCACTCAAAAAGTTACACTGAGACCAGGTTAGTTTTGCTAACAACACACAGCCTAGAATCACTTGGGAAGACAAACTTAGTGAGGGGGTATCTACATCGTGTTGTCCTATAGGTGTGTCTGTCCGGCATTGTCTTTAGTTAACTGACATGGAAAAACATAGTCCTCTGCCGGCTACACTTGCCCTAAGCAGAGGGTCCTGAACTGGATAAAAACAGAGAAATAGGGCTGGGCATGAACTAGCAATCAGGCAGCATACATGCGTGCCTTTCTTTGCTCATATTTATGGATATGACTCTGACTAGCTGTTCGAAGCTTGCGACTTGGCTTTCCCATATAAGGATGGTGTAACCTGACATTTTAAGCTGAAATATACCCCCTTTTCCTGTATGTTGCTTTGGGCCAAGGTGTTTTATCTCAGAAATGGAAGTGAAACTGAGACAGTGAGGTTAATGGGTCCAGACGCGTATTCTTCCTGCAGTGCCACAGGGGCAACCAGAAGGTAGCTGGGTGGCCCCTAACCGCCGTGCCACTATTGCCATTGTGGACACGTCTTACCTGGAAGGTCAGTGTTCATTGCTGGGTAATATGGTTGAAGACTTTTCCCCCTTTTGCCCTGCATGTGTGGAATCCTTTGGGTCTATTCCCAGAAGGGATAGAGATGGAGTGAGGTGCCTCCACACTTTTGCAGAGTGGGTATGTCACCAACAGCATATAAACACCCCCTTTCCCTGTGTCCTTGGAAGCATTTGTCATTGTTTGTTTTTCTTGGTGATCATCTTTCTGACTGGGTCATACGGAATCTGAACATAGTTTTAATTTGCATTTCTCTGATGGTGATTGAAGTAGAAAACTTTTTTGCTTATTGTTTTTCTATGGTTCGTTTGTTGGTATTCTTCTTTTGTTGTTTGACTGTGTGGCCCATTTTTAAATTAGTGGTTTTTTTTTCCTTGATGCTTAGTTTTTTAGTTCTTTGTATATTCTAGATATTAATCCTCTGTTGGATATGCAGATGGCAGAGGTTTGTCCTCGTTCCGTAGGCTGTCTCTTTACTTGACATTACTTTCATTTCCTGTAGAAAAGCCTTTTAATTTCATGAAACTCCATTTGATGATCATCAGACTTATTTATTGAAGATTGGAACCCTATTCAAAACATTCTTACCTATGCCTGTATCATAGAATGTATTCCCCACATTTTCTCTGGCAGTTTCAGAGTTTCTTTTCTCTACTTGTGGTCCTTGATTCATCTAGAGTTGAGTCTGGTGCAGGGGAGAGATAAGACCTAGTTTCATTCATCTACATTAGACCCACACTTTTCCTGCAACTTTTCCCCAATGAGTTTTTTCTCATATATATATATACATTTGTATATATATGTGTGTATATATATTATATATATATGTAAAACTTTGGATGTGTGGCCTTTTATCTGGGCCCTCTGTTCTAATCCATTAATCTACATGTCTGGTTTTTTTTTGTCATTAGGGCATTGTTTTGAATGTGATGGGTGTGCAGTATAGTCAGGGATGGTGATAAGTTCCACAATATTCCTTTTACCCAGAACTGCTTTGGCTATTTGGGTCTGTTATGCTCCCACATAAAGTTTAAGATTGTTTTTCGTTGGTTTGTTTCTATTTCTTTGAGGAATTCTGATTGTATTTTGTCTGGGGTTGCACTTAATTAGCAAGTTGCTTTTGGTACAAAGCCATTTTCACAGTATTGGTCTTGTTAATTCATGACCACATGAGGTATTTCGTTCTTCTGGTGTCTTCCTTAAGTGTTAAAGCTTTAACTAAAGAGATATTTCAGAAGCTCTTGATTAGGTTTGTTTTAACCGATGTGTTTAGTTAGTTGGTGGTGTTATTTTGAGTCCATTGTGAATGGGACTGCTGCCTTGACTTCTTTATCAGTGTATTTGTCTCAGAAAGCTGCTGATTTTTGGATGCTAATTTTGTATCCTGCCATTTTGCTGGACATGTTAAATTGTTTATTTTATTCAGTTGATTTGCCCATAGTCACACTTACAATCATTGTTTTGAGTTTTCTGCCAGAGATTTCAACTAACGCACTCTCTTTTGAGATAGAGTCTCAATATGTAGCCTAGGCTAGCCTGGAACTCATTATGTAAACCAGCCTAGCCTCAACCCAACTGCTTCTTGCTTCTAGAGTGCTAAGATTAAAGGCATGTTCCATTATGGCCAACCTAGCACCCTCATAGCGCTGTAGAGTTGATAGTTTCTGGAGATGTTGTGTGTGTGTGTGTGTGTGTGTGTGTGTGTGTGTGTGTGTGTATTTCATATATTACTGAGTTGAGATTTATACATTCATATATACACATATATATGTGTGTATATATATATATAGATAGAGAGTGAGTATTCATAGCTTTCAAATAATATTTAGTTTAATAGAGTGACGTATATAGTTCTGAAAATAATTCCTCAGTTCAGGGCTCAGGGTCCCTGGTGAATTCTATTATTCCCTGAGTAGAATGTTAGCTGCAGAGCATCTCAAGCTGCTGGGTATCATCACTGCGTACATTCTATTCTTGCCAGTTAGCAGCAGAGACCCCTAAATTTCAGTACCTATTTAAACGATAGCCAAGGAAGGTGTGGAGCACAGCCGGGTTTCCATTACTAAGAATGGGATTGGGAAGAAAGTAGGACCAGCAAGGATAGGAGAAGTATTAGATCTTCTCTGAGAAACAACTTTTAATTTCAGGGAGATAAAGTATCTGGATGGGGAAGTTGGGCTATTGGTAGGGACCACAGATTTCTAGAGATTAATGCTATGGGTGGTTACAAGTACAAAGTAAGAGGAGTCAGGGATGAGGACGAGAGAGAAGGGAAGACGTAGGATGAAGAGAGGGAGTTTATTTTGGTGTGTTGAAGAGACAGTGAAGAATGCCTTAGAGTATATTAGTGGGGAAACATAGACAGCCGTCCTAAAACCTGAGCGGTCTACAGAACACAGGACATGTGCAAGAGGGGAAAGTAAACCGGAACAAGAAACAAAAGGAGACGTAGGGAGTGACTGTTGGCACAGCTGTGCTGAGGTGAAAGGTGAAGTTCTCAGGCCCGTGCCCCCGGCCTCCTCTAGGTCTGGTGTTCGTGAGGAACATCTCTCCTCTTGCCAAAAAGAAAGAAAAAAAAATCCTGATTTCTTTTAATGAGGTAAAGAATGGAAAGACAAAAAATAGGACTTTACACTTCACTCTGGGTTATTTGACCCGTGTGTTTGGGGACCGCCTGGACCCGGAGGTTGCAGATGACTTGGGTGAGTGACTCTACCTCTCACCGCCACTCACAAACTAAGTGGCTTTCTCCTGCCCCAGTGGGCAGCGTCACATTTGCCTGCCCATTCCATATATCCTAGAAGATGCCCTGAATGTCATCCTTCAGGATTAAGTCTTGACTTGTTTCTGGAAAAACATGTACCGTGTCCTCTTTGAGTCTCGTGCCCCATGTTTTCTGCTGGCATGGAGTTTGCCCCCAGCCTGGGATGAAATGCCCTGTGAGGATAATTGCCTACTCCGATCTTTGTGTGTGTGTGTGTGTGTGTGTGTGTGTGTGTGTGTGTGGCATACAGTCTTGCTCATGTATTTTTGGGCTGGCCTGTCACTTATTGCCAAGGCTACCCTCAAATTCATAGCAATCCTCCTGCCTCAGTCTTCCACATATTGCTATAATAGGTATGATCTACCGTGCCCAGTTCTAGTTTTGGTGTTAAGTAGAAATATCTCCTGCTAGGTAGGAGAGACTCCTGAAGAAACACTGCACACACTCGCCTGCACCTGGACTCAGGCTCTTAAACCCAACCCTGTTCTTACCATCAACTGTTTCTGGGAGAAACTCTTGTCCTTGTCTTCAGAGTTTATGTGAGTTAAAGGGCTCTATTAATGCAGAGACATTCGAATGAGGTCTAGAATGTTAAAAGCAGACACTCTGTGGAAACATGACCCTGACCTCTTTACCCAGAGTTTATATTCCAAGTAAGCAAATGTGAGACACTAAAATCCTTTGAAACACTCATTAAATATTTCATCTGTTTTTTCCCCCGTCTCCCTCACTCCCACTCTGACTCAGCAGAAGGCCAGCATTCCTGGGTTGGTCATCTCGATATATTTATTTTAAAACTCCCTCCACGACAGGCAGAAACCCTCTGAGTCAGCCATTTAATCCAACCACTGGGTCGCTTGATTAATTGCTCAGTGTACCCACATCACTCCTATTAATTATGTCCCATTGTTCTGTCGTCTCCTCTCCTTTCTGGAATGTTCCAGACCTCAGGCCTATAGGTCTCTAGTAGCAGAGGTCTGGCCAGGCACTAACTCCAACACTCTGTACAGAATGCTGCTCTAATATGTGCCAAGGCGTGAGTTTGTTCTCCTGGGGCTCGTGATTTGGAGGGCTGGACTCAGTGTGGCCCTGAGAGAGGAGGCAGGCTGCTGAGACACAAGGCCTAATGGAGGTTCTTAGGACCCGGGGGGCTGCCGAGAGAAAGGATTAAAGTTACCCTGGTGGGACTCCTGAGCTGCTGTGAGAATGGCCTGACCCCTTTCTGGCTCCTCATCTGGAAATACAATCCCTTCTTCCATGTATCCTCCCCCTGCTGTTGGTGCTGTCCACCATGGTCCCTCTCCAGAGCCAGGCTGGGTCTTGCGTGTTCTTTGTGCCTCCAGAGCTATGAGCTAACTAAACCTTTGCGTGTGAGTTTGGTGGTGGAGGCAGGGTATTACGACTATATGTGTGTGAGTGTGGGGTGTGGGTTGTGTGTGTGTGTGTGAGTGTGAGTGTGGGGTGTGTGCGTGTATGTGTGTGTGTGTTGTACACACGTGCCTTTTTTCTTCCCAGCTTCAGATACTTGTCATTTTGCTATAGTAACAGAAAAATAAGCAAATGCAGTGTGTCTGGTTCCTCTGTGGGATGGTGGACTCTGGAGGGCAGGGGAGCAGATCTGAACCCCTGTTCCCTTGAGGGGGAAAAAAGAAAATGTCATTAGCATGATAACTTGTGTTCAGTGTTTAATAAGGACCATCCCAATAAAACCCTGTGGCATAGAGAATATTCAGTATCTTTTTTGCCAGTGGGGGAGTGGTGCAGGAGAATTGTCTGTATTCTGTCAATCATGTTTTAAATAAATGCTGGTTGGCCAGGCAAGAAGTATAGGCAGATCAACCAGACAGGAAGTAGAGGCAGGGCGATGAGAACAGGAGAATGCTGGGAAGGAGGAAGCCCATTCCTCCGGAGTCCAGCCCAAACCACTGAGAAGCAAGATGTGAGCTACCCCGCTGAGAAAGGTACCACCGGGCCATGTGGCTAACATAGATAAGAATAATGGGTTGATATAAGTTATAAGAGTTAAAAAGAAGCCTGAGCTAATGGGCCAATCAGTTTTATAACTTATGGAGATCTCTGTGTGATTTTCTTTGGGACTTGCCGGCTGTGGGGTACTGTGCAGGACAGAAACCCCAACAAGATGGCCCTCATGTTACGGGGAGAAAATCTAATACCTCTGAAAACCTATCTACTGACTTTCACAAAGTAGTTTGAACATAGGCAGTTTGATTTGAGACTCTAAATTTTTAATCACCAGACAATGTGCCCAGGGAATAGTGATAAGTGAGTTAATCGTGACGTCACCTTGAAGGGAAGGTCTGTTTTGTCTCTGGGGAACAATGTGCAAGAATGATTTCAGAGCAGCTTGTAGGGTTGCGTATGGTGGAGGGGAAAAAAGCAGAGTCCAGGCAGCACACAGAACCGGGGAAAGAACAGAGGCCAACACTAGACCGAGGGTTGGCAGCAGTGACCAGGCAAGGTGTGGAGAATGAAGGAGAGAGATGCCCTGGGTATCTGTCAGCTTGGCAGACACCCTAGGGACTCTCGGCTGAGGAACTGTTCCCATCAGACTGGTCTGTACAGCATTTCCAGAGGTAATAGTTGATGTAGGAGGGACAGTCCACCGTGGGCGGTGCCACCCTCTAGGCTAGTGGTTTCAGTTTCTATAAGTAAACTGAACAAGCCATGATTACATGCCAGTAAGCACCATTGCATTCCTCTGTGGTCTCTGCTGCATTTTCTAGCTCCTAGTTCTTGCTTGCATTCCTGGCCTGCCCTCCCTTCATGGTGGACTGTAAATAAGCGCTCCCCCTGCTGCTCTGGACATGGCTTTATCACAGCAATGGGTACCAAACTAAGGTAGAGGGGGAGGTACGGATGAGGCAAGACATCTCTGAACTATCCTAAAACATCATCCAAACAGTTCCAGCCAGGGGAAGTATAATTAGATTTTTATTATTTCTAATGACATGCAGAAAGATTAATCAGCCAGGACAGATGAATGAATAACCATCACTTCAATAAGAAGCACCAAGGGAACCTCAGCTTTCTGACTTAAGAAAAGAATATCCTTGTACTGAAAGCAGCAGCATGCATTTTAAAAGAAAGCAGCCTTCCAGCATGTGTTGAGAGACTCAAACTCAAGTTTTAATCCTTAGAAATCCCATGTCCAGGAAATGCCTTAAAGCAAATAACACAAAATGCAACTGAACACATTAGTGAGACTGAACTGCTGTGCAAACGGCTGTCCACCTTGGTCCTCCCTGAAGTGACCATTTCAGACCAAATGGGATGTGATTGGCCCGTCCTAGCCTATAGAAATTGGGTGTTCCTGCTCTCTGTCTCCTAGGCAACAGTTTCTTCTTCCATACTGTCTATGCATCCTACACCTTCATTCTGTAGAACTTAACAAGAAGGCTTTGTGCCAGCCCAAAAGATTGTACCATTTTGGCAAATGATCAGATGCCAAGAGCTATTTTGGAACAGATGTCAGAGTGGGATATGTGCCAGAAACCCACCCAAATGACCTTGAAAAAATACTGCTTCATTTCTTGCTACCAACCTTCTGTGTGTTTTGACCTGAGCTCACTACAGCATCCTACACACCACAAAATTGCATAATTGACACCCTTCCACACCTACTGAGCTTTGGCCCTTTAGTTTGGATATAAAATTACTTTTCGCCAGGTAGTGGTGACTACGCCTTTAATCCCAGAATTTGGGAAGTAGAGGCAGGTCGATCTCTGTGAATTCGAGGCCAGCCTGGTCTACAAAGTGAGTTCCAGCACAGCCAGGACTGTTACACAGAGAAACCCTGTCCAGTGTCTTTCGTGTAATAGGTAATGCCTATAAAGAAAACCATATACTTATCAATTAATTTTTAGTAATTTCAGATTTCTAATCTGTAATGAATACTGTCTTGTTTTTTAGGAGAGTAGACAGCAGAAAAATTACGAGTTGAGAAAAACCTCTTTAGAATACTAGCTTTGTTGAGATCTTTTATTCTTGCTTTATATTTGCATTAAAAACAGCATCATTCTTGTCTTTTGTCTTTTTTTAAAACCACTTTGTTGAAATTTTAAATTATCTTATGATTTATAACATTCAGTAATTCATGTGTCCCTTGTATCTACAAATCGAATGATTACACTATGGGGAACTTGTATGTTAGTACTGATAACTATCCGAAATTGAAAAAAAAAATATGGTATGAAAAAGTGAGGCCCTCATGGAGCTGAGGCAAAAGTGTAAATTTAGAGTCAGCCTGGGCTATACAGCAGATTTAAGGACAGCCTGGGCTAAACTGGGAAACCTTATCTTAAGGTGACATCAAATGGGTCAGCCAATAAACTAAGTTATCGCATGACTGGCGGGAAATGGAGAAAACATTGGAAGTGATAGCGTAGGACGGAGGTGTGTGCTCCTGGGTGGCTGTGGTGAAGTGAGTTATTAGGACTCCAGACATGATATAAACACATGAAAAAAAATATGGTAGCTAAAAATAAGTAGAACAATATACTTGATTATGATAGAATAGTCATAGCTCAGACCCGTGTTAGGTAACTGCACTTGAAGGAAAGGCGGTGTATCGCAATGGTGGTTGTCCCTCGTTTCTCATGTCCTCCAACACCCTCCGCTCATTTCCAGCATGAAAACAGAAGAAAGCCCCGGGAACGTTCATTTTGAACTTGTGCTGGATGTATCTGAAATATCAAAGTTCAGAGTTTAGAATTTATCCCCGGGTATATATTGGAGGCATTTAACAAGTGTTAACTAAATTTCTCTCCCCGTTGGATCAGAATCCCAGAAGTCTGTCAAAACAGCAGAAGACTGAACATCATTTTAGCTCCTGTAGGTGTAGTTTGGGAAGAAGTGGTCTTTTCTGTGTTTCTAGGGGGCTCTGAGCCATCAAGGGGCTCGCCTCCTCTATGGAAAAGTAACCTTAACCATCTTCACTCAGCAGAAACACCATCTCATCCCTGGAAAGTATAATGTGTTAGTATTTATCTTCCACAGAAGGAACAGTCATTCCCTCCTTAAGATCTGTGTCTTCTGTTTTTTCATCTAGGCAATAGTTCTTGCTCAAGTGTCAAGGGTCTCTTCCATTTTCATGTTTAGTGAAATAGGACCCAGGTGCATGACACCCTGCTGAATTTTGATGACCTTCGACATCCAGAAATGTTCTAAAAGCTCATTATTTTATAGGCTAGCTAAGCAAGAAGAAGTTTTATCAGTCTAGGGTTCCTAGATTCTGTGGTGCTCCAGCTGCTGTTCTGGTTGAAGAAGTGATGCTGTAGGTGTCTGGAGTACTATTTAGAGGGGATCATTACTTCGGTTGTGACAGTGATCAGTGGGAGCCATGTTTTGACTGGGGTAAGGGAGGGTAAGATGAAGTGACCCTTGTAAGGTTTCCATGCCGTGAGAACAGGAACCATGCCCACAGCCTTCTCGTCAGCTAGTGATGTTGTTCCGGCCCGTGTATCACTAAATACAAAGATTTGGATTCGTGTTTCTCACAAGTCACATAAACTAGTGCTGTTCAAAGCAGCCAGCTCCTTGCTGATCCCTAAAAACATAGGAGTGGTGGTGAACCCCAGTGCACTGCCTCGTGAGGCTGAAGGAGCATGATCAGGGGTTCAAGGCCAACACTGACTATATAACAAGACTTTGTCTCCTAAAGAAGAAATGCATGATGGTAGGAAGAGAACGATGAATTGTGAGTTTGCCTGCTAGGTCAGGACAGGTTTAGATCGTAACTCAGCGAGCCAATAGGAACCATGATCCTGTTTTCTGGGGGATAGCTCCCTGCTGAAAGCAATGCTCTATCAACTTGCCACAATAGCTAAAATCACCACTAAAGACAGGTCCTTAAAGGTCTCGTTCATAGAATGTATAGGTCATGTCACATTGACTTCAGGGGTTATCAGTTCCCTGGTATATGCTTCATTAATTCACCCATTGTCACTAGCAGCAGGACCCCCAAGGGTACAGAGCTTAGGAAGCTTAAGTTGAGTTCATGATGAGGCAGTAGGGAGAACGCATGCTGGAACACAGTACTTAGGGGCCTTTCAAAGTTAACAGCCATCTGGGGAAACTAAAAACCCAGGGCCATGGTGTGTGGCATCAGCATCAAATCAGACAGTTTCTAAGAAGCACCTCTTACGTGGAGGTCAATGGCCTTTAAATCAAAGAGTTTCCCTTCATCTTATAGATCACAAACTGAGACAGGGAGCCATAGTCTCTGAGGAGTCAAAATGGGTTCTCTGACTCTTGAGCCCTTCCTTTTAAGCGTTTGACATATTGCCTCCTAGAAAACACACACACACACACACACACACACACACACACACACACGGGGGTGGGGTGGGGGGGGAGTGGATCTCATGTAAGGTGAAATTAAAATGCAAATGTAGCCCAGGTTTCGTCTACCCCATCACCTGAAATCTTGTACAACGTGCCAAGAACCACCCTGCTTGTTCTAGGAGGTGTAGCCAAGGGTTACATGAATGACCCATAGAGCCTCAAGCTAAGCTTTTACTCTGACCTTAAATATACTGGTGTGAGATTAATTGAACCGGTGGGATTTTTTTTTTCTATTATTGTTTGGAAATCTTAGCCAAGATATATTTTCTTTTTGGACTTGCTACTTGAAACGTGGGTAACTGAGCAGGACTCCTTGGTGGCCTTTGATCCCATTAGAGAGTTTAAATCAATGGCTCAGTTCTTTGAATGAAACCTGATATTAAAAAAACAGCAAGCTGAAGTCACAGGAGATGGTAGTATAATGCTTACATTTGGAGTCCCAGCTTCAGGGGGATAGAGTTCCGGGACTATATTAGCCCACGTGTATGTTCCCTTTTATTCGGGAGTGATTCTTAGTCTCCTCATATTTATTTAACAGAAGAATTTTTTAAATTCCTAAATCCAATTTAGAGACTTAGACCCTGTGAGAACCTGGCATATGCAATGCTGTTGAGGAGCCCAGGGAAACCCAGTGATGAATGCGGCTGTTGAATCTGAATCTCTCAACATTGTGTGACTCTGAGGTTTTCCTCCCGAGGCATTTTATCGCCCATGAATCTTCATTTCAGCAGCGTGGTCTTTGCTTCTTCTTGATGCCTACACCAATAACCTCCCCAAAATAGACAGATCCGATTTGAGCTGAGTCCCAGTTTCTTAAGACCATGGTCATCTCCCCTCCACGGCGGTCTGCAGGTGGTCTCGGTAGCCACAGCAACTGCTTCACTCCCCTCACACATAGCAGTCCAGCTTGCTCTTGTGGTCATCAAAGGCTTTGCTCAGAGTTTCCTGTGCACCTAGCCAAGACGGCCAGGTTGGGTGAGATTGGTTAGGAGCCATCTTAAATCCTAGGTCCTAGGTACCCACTCATAGGTGGCATGGGAAACTGTACAACCCAGTGTGAGCCAGCAGTGGCTCCTGGTACCGTCTCACACTATAGATGGAGCCAACCACACTCTGCATTCTCTATAGATGACTACGGGATGAACCCAAAACAGTAAACACTTGTGGCTCTGGTTCCCTGTAAAATAAATCAGCTTGAAGGAAAACAATTATGCAAATATCCTATCATCAAACTCTGGATAGGCGGAGAGAGGAGTCGACGCTGATGTTTGGTCTTCATAAAAAATGAGGCAGATGTAGAAGTGTGTGGACCTTACGTGAACTTGCTGTCAGGCAGCTTCAGAAATGTTTTCTTAAATTGTAGTGACCCCGAAGAGTTCATTCCTCTAACTTTGCTGTTTGGGTCATCACCACCATAGAATGCAGTGATTACATTGAGGAAAGCTGATTGCTCAAGCAATCACCCTGTGGAGCTTGTTCTCCACTTATTTTCCTGTTGGTGTGTGTAGGGTGTTATGGGGTACGCATGTGCCATGTTGCGCGTGTGGTCAGAGGACGGGTTTGTAAAGTCAGTTTTCTCCCTCCTCCTCCATGTGGGCAAACCCAAGACCTTAGGCTTACGCCGCCAGTGCCGTCTCAGTGGTTTTTGATTAAGAGAGTGGCTCAGGCTGGCCTGAAACTCCCTGTCCTCCTCCCTCTGCCTGCCTAATGCCAGGATTATTATAGGCTGCCATGCCTGGCCTGCCACTCACCTTCAAAGCAAGCATGACACTTCACCTTGTACATACATTACCCACTCTCCCACAGGGTGTGACATGACTGCTGGGGGAGCCATCCAGGCTGCCCCTCCACCTGTCCCTGCACATCATACAGAGACCGTCGGCCATGCTCCTCAGTATGAGAAACGGCTTTGGGGCTGAAGGTGTTTTGTGGTCTTAAGGACACACTGGTTTTCTATTATGTTTTATACACCCGTCTATCTTCAGTTAGTGGTCTTTGAAATATGTGAAATTTCTCATCTTGTAATGTTTTTCCTCCTTTTCTTCTTCGTAGAGCAAGGAGATTGCATTCCAACTGCACGAGGACTTAATGAAGGTTCTTAATGAGCTCTACACGGTACGTGCATCGTCTGTCTTCGCTCGTGGGCTTCTGCTCTGTCTTCCTGGTCTGTGGGAGCTGCTTGTTTTAGAACTCCCTCCAAGTGTTGACGATCTTTTGAAAATCTGGAATGAGGTAGCCACGCGCTCAGCACATTCCTCCGCCAGTACCTCCACATTTAGAGACTGTATGAGTGTGTGCACACGTAGCACGCACACACGTGGCTAAGTACTTTAAGAAAACAGAATATAGAGGCTCAATTAGACAAGTTTTAACTGGTTGGATGAAATGAGACCTGCCTTTAATTTTTGAATATTGCGTTTAAAATTGCCATTCTTAGATGCGAGCACTTGAGGCTTGCTTTATTATAGGTGCTTTCGCGGCTGCCTTTCTCTTACTTGTTTGGATCTTGCAGGGTTGGGGAGGGAGCCTTGAACATTGTGTCCCAGGCAAGTGCTCTGCTCCTGAGCTGTATCCTAGGCCTTTCTTTGCCTTCTCCTCTATGTCCCCCCTCCGTTTCAGTTCAGTTGGTTATTTGGTAATGGCACCACACTAAGATTATTGGGGTTTGGTTTTGTTTTGCATGATAATATTTTTATGTCCTTCCTTATAATAATTTACTTTATTTGACTTACATTTCATTTAGGGTACTTAAAGGAATAATTTAGTAATAATACTTAAGGTAATAATAATAATAATACAATAATTACTTTATTTGAGTTACAATTCACTTAGAGTACTACTGTACATCCTTACAAGAAATTAAATAATATAGAACCACTTTATTTTTTAAACTACTAATATTTTTCTTAATTTACAATTATTTGTTCCTAAAAAGACAAGGGTGTAAAATCTAATTTGATAAATTACATTTCTTTAATGCTTACTGATTAAGGGAGTTTGTTAACTAATTAAGCTTTTAAAAAAAATAACATTTTTATAAAATGCACTAAGGTTTTTTAGTCAGATTTATTTTTATTTGTGTCCACCTGAGAACATGTTATATATGTACCTGTGCCAGGCAAGTCTAGAAAAGGGGTCAGGTCCCCTGGAACTGAAGTTGCAGGCAGTTGTGAGCTGCATTGTGGATTTGGGAACTAAATTCCGGTCCTCTGCAATAGCAGCACTCTTAATTCCTGAGCCATCTCCCAAGACTCTTTTCTAAGTTTTTTTTTTTTTTTGGGGGGGGGGGGGGGCAGGGTTTCAAGATCAGGTTTCTCTGTAGCTTTGGAGCCTGACCTGGAACTAGCTTTGTAGACCAGGCTGGCCCAGAACTTGGAGATCCGCTTGCCTCTGAGTGCTGGAATTGAAGGCATGTGTTACTACTGCCCGGCTGATTTTTGTATCTAGCTGATATTCGAGGGTTGTTATATTTTCTGTGAACATAATGACTATATTTTTATAGCGCACATTTGCTGCATTTTTTATTTTGAATTAAATAGATGATTTCTGTATGTTAATTTCCCCTTCAGAAACTTTGATCTACATGCAACCTGCAGAACTTCCATATTAGCAAGCCTAGCAGTATACCTGGAGTCACATTTAACGTCATCACCAGATAGTTCCAAGATAAGCCTGTTGGGCAGCTTGGAGATGTAGTGGGGAGGTGGTGTAACTCCTCCAGTGTCTCCTAGATCCTTCTGTCCATTGGGCTTGAGTATTTAGCAGGCCCTGGGAGTTAGATCAAGGCAGCTGACACATGTCCTCAGAACTCCAATCAACATCACTCTGAAGTCTGAAGGTCCTAGGAAAGGTGACTAGAAATTGGATGGCCTTGTCAGTCATTTAACCCCTCCTTGTCAGTGGGGGAATTAACAGATAGAGGGGAAGGCAATGGCATATCATCTGTAGATCTCTTTGAACTCCTAGAAAGAAAATTCACCTTGAAGAGCATGCTCAGTGAAGAACAGAGATCACCTTCTTCCTCCTCCCACCTACCCCCACATATGCACACTGCACCACACACACATACACATACACACACACAGACACACACACACATACACGCAGGTACAGACTCACACACAGATACAATCACACAGACACATACACACAGGCATATACACACATACACAGATGCACACACACGGACACACACACACAGTCACACACACACGGACTCACACACAGACACACACACATACACACAGGTACAGATTCATGCACAGATACACTCACACACACAGACACATACACACAGGCATATACACACATACACAGATGCACACACACGGACACACACACACACACAGTCACACACACATACTCCATACACTTATTTTTAAAGGAGCTGTTCCTTGGCCTCTTCCTACACTTTATAGACACACAAATCCTGACTTGTCCAAATGAAATCTATGCATTTTTCACATTCAATTCATATTAAGAAAGAATGAAAGCATAGGATAGTTGAACAGTGGACCATGGGTTTAATGATTATGGTTTAACCACTGACCAGTATTTGCTCAGGAACAAATAACCTTCTGGTATCTTATGTAGAATTTTGAACAGCTGATAACGTTATACTGATCACTAAAGTTCAGGGTATAAAGTACATAACCCGAGGGAATTTGGTTGCTGTTTAAATTCCTCGTCAGACAAATATTCATTTCTCCTTTGCTCACAAACTCTTGAAGCTCCCTGGGAGTCGGAGTGAGCATTTGGGAAATGTGTTAACTTATTTGTGAGGAGACTGTTTTAAGCTGCAGTCAGGCTCCTACCAGGCGACAGTCTCAGCATGTGCCCTGGCTCTGACCTGTTGCTCCCATCGTGCTTGCTGATTACTCAGACATTCCAGGAGGCTTTGGCTCATAGCGTGTAGCTGCTCAGGGAAACAGAGAAGGATGCTTTATCATCACCCACCCGTTAGACAGAGCTGAATCTAATCCCATACATCCCTAAGGTTGTATGGGATGTCATAGCATACAATATAAAGCTCCAATCAATGGATAACGGGCAAGCTACATGGTACACAGAGCATGGAGCCCTGGAGTTCTGAACAGGAGAGAGGAGATTTTGGCGTAAGACTGACTTCTGAGAGAGGTGTCCTTAGCATTTTGTCACTGTGTTGACAGACACCTGAGAAAAACACTTGAAAGGGTGGAAGGATTATTCTGGCTCATGGTTTCGGTTTCACTGAGTTCGTGGTTGCCTGACTCCATTGCTGTGAGCGTGGACAAGAACAGAGCTGGCTTACATCCTGGTTGCTAGGATGGAGAGAAGGGAGCTCCTGCCCGCACTAGTGAGCTTCCTGTTCCTTCCTCTTTTTGTCCCACAATTTGTTCTGTCACATGATTGCCACCCACAGTTGGGTAAGCATTCCCACCTGCCTTAGTCATCTCTGGACACACCCTCATCAGCACAGCCAAGGGTTTCCTTTGCTGGTCTTCTAGGCAATCTTCAGCCCAACCAAGCTGTCGGTCAAGATTGAACCAATCTTAGGAGGAGGGGTCTTGAAGATGTGCAAGCTGTGTTTGTCCCATCTTGCCTTTATCTGCAAAAACATGGACTCAGAATGGGTTCAAGCCTCTAGTTGGATTTTTAGACTCCATGAGGGACAAGCCAAAGCCCTCAGTTTGGCCTTGAGTAACAGAGATACCAGAAATAATAGCAAGAATGCAGTAGAAGTTTATGCTTTCTCCTAAGAGTTTAAAGATTGCAGCACAGGGCTGATATCCAGAAAACCATTCGGGAACCAGGCATCTAATCTGTTGTTCAGAGAAACTCAATTGCAGCATCCGTCCTTGGAGCTGCAGATAGTTACAGGAACTCTAGCCTCTGTATTCCTGGAAACAGAACCGAGAAAGGGAAGAGCAGGCCCCCAGCTATCAGGAAAACCTGATGGGAACCCTGCATTATGTTTTCACGTGTCTCTCCTTGGCCAGAACTCAGAATGGGTCCCTGGGAGCCTCAAGGACATCTGGCAATTGCAGTCTCTTGCTAGCCAGTTTATTGCTAACCTTTGTCTGTGTCTTTGTTTTACGGGGATTTTGTTCACTTGGAAGAAAAAGGAAGTTACTCATAGCTAGTCATACCTCCCAAAGTGCTAACATTTATTGCAGACTTACTGTGTATGTACCTGGAATTGTGCTAGCGCATTACATGATCACCTCAGCATTGCCGAGATGGTTAGCTCATTATCCCGGTTCTGTAGTTGTGGAACCTAAGGGCGTAGGGAGACTTGCCCTGGCTTGCATAGTCTCCAGTGAGGTAGGAGCTCAAACCACATCTGGCTTCGGAGCCTTTGCTGCCTCTCTGTCTCTGTTGCTATAGTCTAGGGAATCATTCTGGAAACAGATAACTAAAAGTTATTGTCTCCCCCAAATTAGGGATAAATTAATTTATCACCTGCCCATTTGTACTTTTTTGTAGGAATCAGTAGATTTAATTTAAAAATGTAAGGAACATGTGTCAAGATGGCAAACTGTACTGCTTAGCAATGTTCATCTAAACAGCGAACGGACGGATCGTAGAGGACCAGAAAGTAAGAGGGTAACCCAGGATCCTCAAACTCTGGACCTGAGTCTTAAGCTGCTAAGGTACTTCCCAAGTTGAGCGTTTGACTAAAGATAAAGGTCAGAATCAACAATGTTGATAGTGGGGTCAGGAAACAAGCAGTCGTGTGTCATGATGAAACAGCAGAGACAGACAGGCCATCAACAGGCTTGTGCTGGGACCCCAGCTTCGGTCGTTGCTATTTGTATAGTCCTGAGAAAGCAATTCACCCCTCTGAACATACAACCAGTGGGGCGGTGAAGCTGCACGTGTGTGAGTGTATGTGTGAGTGTGTGTGTGAGAGAGAGTGCGTGCATGAGTGAGTCTGTGTGTGAGAGTGTGTGAGTGTGTGTGAGTGTGCGTGTGAGTATTGTATGTGTGTGAGATAGTGTGTGTGAGTGTGCGTGTGTGTGCACGTGCGCACATGTGTCTATGCACACATGCAAAGTAATCTTGAGACAAGATCTCATGTAGCCCAGGTTGGCGTCAAACTCATTCTACAGTAGAGGTTGAGACCTTGAACACCTAATAGGAAACAGGGAGTGTAGTCACCTTCCAAGTGCTGGGGTAGCAGGTGTGTGTCACAGGCTCAGCTTAGTTGACTGTCACAACTGTGGAGAATGAAAACATCCCGGGATCTCCAGCTGGGAAACTGGAGACACCAGGTGTAGTTTCTCGTCTGAGTTCAAACGCCTGAGAAAACGTAGAGGGCTGGCCCTGTAAGGTCCAATCAGATTCCAAGTGTGAGGACAGAGTCCAGTGCCTCAGCCTCAGGCTGCCACACAGCAAGTAGACTGACCGTTTCCCAGCCGTCTCGAGTGCAAGCCTTGGATGGATTGCGTAAGATCTAGATGTGATGGGGAGAGCAATCTGTTCTACACAATGATTGGCTAAAGGGATAATTTCAACTAGAAACACTCATCAGACACAGCCCTACAGTGATGTTTAACAAAATAACCAGGCAGCCTGTGACTTTGTCAGGTTGGCACTTAAAGTTAGCCACCATAGCATCTAACAAAGCTTCAGAGAAGCCGGGGGGGGGGGGTGGCTATTAAATCACAGCCCTTCACACCTTTGCCTCAGTTTCTCATTTGCAGCGGCAATCACAACAATACCCAACTCTTAGACTTAACTATGAGGAGTGAGTGTTACTAAGACAATTATTCGTTCAAGACTTTTTGAGCCGGGCGGTGGTGGTGCACGCCTTTAATCCCAGCACTCGGGAGGCAGAGGCAGGCAGATCTCTGTGAGTTCGAGACCAGCCTGGTCTACAAGAGCTAGTTCCGGGATAGCCAGGACTTTTTCACAGAGAAACCCTGTCTTGACATTCCACCCCCGGCCAAAAAAAAGAAAAGAAAACTAAATCAGTAATAACAGGCCTGTGCTAGGGAACTGGGTGAGGGAACCTATGACACAGTTAGAGGGAGCGTTCAAAACCAGATAGCCTTCAATCTACCCAGTAAGGGCTTTGTCCCAATACCAAAGCCCCGAAAGGTGAAACTATATGTTATAAACTTAAGATTTATAATGATTTGTCTTCTGTTAGTGTTCCTTGACCTTCCATAAGCTCTGTGACATTTTACAAAGCAGGGTTTATGTGAACTAATTCTAAAAGAGATGAACACAAGCATTAGGATAAATACACACGAACCTGGTGGTTAATTTGTATCATTGATACAGCTCACTTTGTGTATCAGTGGCCTGTGCATGAGTAGCCATGCTCAAGAAGTAATCCACCCTCAAGTTCTGTTAAATCACCAGGAAGAGAACTGAGCAAACGAGGTGTTACCCACCCTGAATTCAGGCGGACTCATCACGATGCTGATTTCACATAGCAGTCCCATGACGCAGGCAGACCGAGGCTCGGTTTTACAAGTAGGGACTGAGACCGAATAATTAGCTCAGGTCACACAGACAATAAATGACTCATCTAAAATCTAATCCCAGCTCTTTCTCCAAAACCCATCAATCCCCACTGGACCACTCTGCCTTAGGGAGGATGCCAAGAGAAGCAGAGGGAGAAACTCTTGTGTCTGTCTGTCTGTCTGTCTGTCTGTCTATGTGCATGTGTGTGTTTGTGTCTGACTGACCTGAAGAACAGAGGAATTCAGAGGTAAACAGTTTTTTACTTTTAAAACCTTGATAGAGCTTCTAAAACTATTATGTGGGTTACTGAACTGGTAGTTACATTCCTTTGTCTGTTCAACTTTAGTGTTAGTGTGTGTCCACTTAGGGAACCTTAAAAACATTGCCTTTCATTTAGCTTGAGCCCGGTACTGTCCATGCTGTCTGTCAAATGCATGTTTGTTCAGACAATGATTATTGCTGAGATCCACTGTCTTGATCCATTCACCTCTGTTTCTTCCTTCTTTGAATCCTTTTTGTCCAGGAACATAAATGGCAGATAGACACTGTCCTGGGCAGTGTCCCAGAGGCTCTCAGGAGCTCACACAGGGAGTAGCTATGAGAGACACTTATGAGGACAGTGTCCACCCTGGCCTTCACATGTGTTTGAAGCACATTAGCCCTTGAAAAATGTTAAAATACAAAGACTCATCATTGTGTTATCAGGAATAAGGAGGATGGTGCTGTTATTTTGAGCCTTTGGAAATTTGGCCTCAGAGAACTCTGAAGGGAAGCTTCCCATTGGTCTTACAAGCTTACAAACCTGGAGCCAACAGACTCCCAAGGAAGCATGCCCCAGGCAACGTTAGAGGTTCCCAAAAAGATTTTTTTTCAGAGAGCCTCAAAGTACTTTTTTCCCCCATGAAGTGTTTCTTTTACCTCCGGGCATTTTGAATACTTAAAATAGATTTCTATAATGAAAATGGAAATTCATTCCTTTGAGATGATCTACAAAAAAAAAGGGCTAAGCCCTGGAGTAAAACCCTGAACAGATGGAAATAAGGAGAAAGGAATATATCAAAATCTCCCACCTGGAAACCCTCGTTGGAATACCACATTCCCAGTGAAGGGACCTGGGAAGATTTTCCCAAAGCAGCCCGTTTAGAGGTCATGGACAAAAGTCTCTTTCCGATGTGTCTGCCCTTCGCTTTGTTACTTGAGTGGAACCAGAAAGGAGTTGGTATCATATGACTGACTTTCAGGGGAGGTGAGCAAACCTATCTATAAAGTTCACATCTCACAGATCCCTGATGCCCATCTGGGAACAGCTCTACAGGGGTGCTATTTAGGACCCTCTGCGAGCTAATGATGCTCAGTCCCCGCTTCATTCCTGCCGAAATTTTTCATGTATTAATATGATTTGAAAATGGCTTTTGGTTGGTGCTTCTCAGCCAGAAATACACAGACACAGCCGTGGCAGTCTACGTGAACAATATGAACTTGCTTTCCCCAAAACTACTGGCTTGGAAGTGAAAAAAAGTGCATGTTTTCCTAAAAAAATATTTTAAACATTAAAAAAGTTTCATAATTAGGATGTTTGTCAACAACAAAATATTTTACCCAAACTGTTATATTCTGAAACATAGAATTATGGCTTTTGAATTATTAGAATCCATTAATGACAGACGTAGTAATTAGATTTATTTTTATTTGGTACCTAAGCTGTTGAGCTTTGTTTGCCATTGTTCTCCAAACCTATATATATACATTATATATATTATGTATATTAATATATTTAGTGCTAACCAGAACAGAGAATTATAGTTGAACTTTTCTCTGGGCCACCAGCTCACAAATAACAGTATGGAGGCTTCTGATTAATTATGAAAACTTGGACTTAGCTTTTTCTCAACTAGCTCTTATAACTTAACTTGCTTCTGTTAATCTACGTTCTACCACATGGTTCAGTTACCTCTCCTCTGTTCTGTATGTCTGACTTGTTCCACGTCTCGCTGGTGTCTCTGCCTCTCTTCTTCCCAGAGTCCTCTCTGTCCTCGGAAATCACACCTATTCCCTCCTACCTAGCTATTGGCCATTCAGCCCTTTATTTGACCCATGACAGTGACACATCTTCACACAGTGTAGATAAACATTCTGAGACTTAGAATAACCCCTTTTCCTCGATTTTTTGTCTGAAAAAATAGACAAGAAAGGATTCTCAGTAGAAAGAAAACAACTGGCCGGAGAGTGGTGGCACACGCCTTTAATCCCAGCACTCGGGAGGCAGAGGCAGGCGGATCTCTGTGAGTTCGAGACCAGCCTGGTCTACAAGAGCTAGTTCCAGGACAGGCTCCAAAGCTACACAGATAAATCCTCTATCAAAAAAATAAAAAAAGAAAAAAGAGAGAAAGAGAGAGAGAGAGAGAGAGAGAGAGAGAGAGAGAGAGAGAGAGAGAGAGAGAGAGAGAGCAAGCAAATCAAGATCTAAGTCAATTGTATCTGGTGAGCCATTTCAGCCTACCTAAGTGCACCTGGTTTCTGACCCACGTGACATTCTGGATTTAATATACCTTAGGCTAATAGAACTTGAGTCCTAAATTGATCTCTAGCAGTGACCGACTGATCTGCCACATTTTGGAAGTGGTCTGCCAAACCCAGGTTTGAGTTTCTATGAAACTCAAGCCCCAGAACTGATTCACAGCCAGGCTGGAAATGAAACCGGGGCTTGAAGTCTGACTAGCACATGTGAGGCGTGGGCCTGTCTCAGAGCAGGAGAGACTGGGCCAGCTCAGAGGCTTGCGGAGTGGCAGTTGTACACAGCACCCTTGTCATAGCAGGTAGCCTTCCTCCTGGCTCTGGCCAGAACCGTTTACATAATTAGTTCTTTAACTGGCAGGCAGCCAAGGCAGAGAGACAGAAGTCCTTTGCCCAAGATGACAGGAAGTCTCAGAGCAGACTGACTGCCCATTTAGCCCACATGCTGTACCTTTTCATTAGCGATGATACAGCCAAGCAGACCATCACAGTTGACCACCACATCCATGTGGAGTCAACCAACCATGGAACAAAAATGGTCTAGAACCTGGCATCTCTACTGGACATTTATGGACCTGTGTTCTTGTCACGGTTCTCTGAGCAACAGTGTAGTACCTCTGTACCCAACACTTGCATTGCACTGGATAGTGTAAATGATCTAGAGATGACATAAAATGCATGGGAGGGGATAAAAGATGCTGTGCCTTTACTTTAAAAGTACTTTAAAAGCGCAGAGTTTAAAACTACTTTTAAAGTAAAGGACTTGAGCATCCAGATTTTGTGAGGCATTGTGGAACCTGTCCCATGGAAATGCTGAAGGATGCTATAGTGCGGTTTCTGATTGGTCTTAATAAAGATCCAGAGTCAGATATTAGGGGTGAAAGCTGAAAGATCAGAGAAACAGAGCAGCCAGTCACTAGTTCTTACCTCTACGAAATCCTCAGAACCAAGGGGCCAAGATCCTGTGTAACAATCCCCAGACTGAATGCCTTGAGCTCCTATCTCCTCCCACCTTATATTCCTCTCTCTGCCCAGCCAAATCCCTTCCTATCTCTACCTCCCTAGTGCTGGAATTAAAGGTGTGTGACTCCCAAGTACTGGCATTAAAGGTGTGAGCCACTACTGCCTGGCTCTGTTTCTCTTTTAGACTGGATCAATCTTGTATAGCTCAGGGTGGTCTTGAACTCACAGAGAATGTCTGCCTCTGCCTCCCCTGTTCTGGAATTAAAGGTGTGCTCCACCATTGCCTGGCCTCTATGGCTAACTAGTGACTTCACTTCACACTCTGATCTTCAGACAGACTTTATTTGTGAGATCACGAACAACATTTCACCACAGACTACCATTTTACACCAAAAGGTGGGCGATGCCCACAGAGCTCGGTGATACAAAGAAAAGCCTGCAGTGAGGACTAAGAAGAGCCACAGTCATTCATTAATAATGGGGGAGATAAGATCCAGTAGCCGTTGAAGGGAGCAGCAGGGTCAAAGCACAGAGTTGGGAAAAGCCAAGTTCCATGCGTGGGATCTGCCCCCCGGTCCCATCTGGGGAGGTCAGTGGCTGGCTGGTTTCAAGACAGTTACTAAAAGGACATTGGACAAACAAAACTATAGGTGAGGTCGGGGGAAAATGGCTCAGTGGGGAAAGTGGTTGCCACACAAGCATGAAGGCCTGAATGTGGTCTCCCAACACCCACAGGAGACACCAAGCACAGAGCCCTCTGCCTGTAATTCCAGCTCTGAGCAGGGGAGTTGGGAGGCCTAGGGCTTGCTGAGCCACCAAAATATTCCTGCTGGGGATTCAGTAAGAGAGCCTGTCTTAAAATAAAAAAAAAAAAAAAAAAAAAAAAAAAAAAAAAAAAAAAAAAGAAAAGGGGGGGGACGAAAGGAAGAGAAGGAGGAGGCAAGGAGGGAAGGAGGGAAGGAGGGAGGGAAGGAAGGAAGGAAGGAAGGAAGGAAGGAAGGAAGGAAGGAAAAAGGTACAGGGAGATTTGGAAGACAACTGTCACTGGCCCCTGGCCTTCACACACATGCGCTTGCACACACATATGTGCACATTCACATGAGCACACACACACACACAGAGAAATATAGAATTTTAAAAAAATGAATGGTTAAGTTGCAGTCAAAAGCAGGATGAAAACTCAAAAGGTTTTCCTGCTCAGACTAACAAAGGGCTGTGCTTTCCTCTTTCCTTTTGTCTTCTACACCAGCCTAGCATTCAGTTTGAGATTTGGGGACGAGGTGTCAGATTTCAGACTATTGTTCATTAAAAGAAAAGGATTCCCTTGTAGCATTTCCATTTTAGTTAAAGTCGCAGCGCTGGGGTGACTTCTAGATCCCCAAGTGTTTTGTGTGCTCAGTCAGGCATCTCATCTCTAACCCGTCCTCACCCAGATGCCTAGCACACCCATGCAGCAGTGGAGGCCTGAAAGCTGTTTCCCTGGAGAGAGCTGTTTAAGTGGCAGGCGACTCTGAGATTCTAGTGTATTTGGTGGCCTCCCATCATACATTTGCTTTGCTTTTCAACATCTCCAGCTGAACAAAACGCGTTGCTCATTTGTTTCCCTCCGGCCCTGGTGGAGGTGTCTTCCGTCTACAAACAATAGGTTGAGAGCTTGTATTCTAGTGCCTCTGAGAGCCTCAGATGAAAGCCCTTCTCGATGCACGAACTTTCTGAATGGCTCTCCCTGTTTATTACTGACTTAGTCCACTGACGTGTGAGGCAAGCGTTAAGTCTCTCTGTAGGTCAGTTACTTTGATCCATAAAACAAAACAACACAACAACAGAAAGATCTCTTTGCTCCCCAGCCTCTCCCAGGTGTGTAGCAGTTTATAAATGAGCATCGCCTGGGTTAGGGCTCTGTGGAACTGTAATATAGGTACTATGAGTTTGTTCAGCCTGCTGTAACAAGACTCTAGTGGCTCAGAAACAACAGAAATTCATTTCTCACAGCTTGGGGGCTGAGGACAGTACAAGATCATGACAGACACAGGCTTCACTGTCTGGCTATTGCCTCCTGGCCTTTCTAGCTCAGAGCTCCTCTCTATGTTTCCTCACGTGGTGGGCAGGGCCAGTCTAAGACCTCTTTAGTAGGCAGCGATCCATTTATGACAGCCCTGCCCCCATGACTTAATCACTCCAGATTGTCCACCTAATCCCATGACCCGTGGGAGTAGGGTTCTAAAATCTGAGTGAGTTTCCGGGAGGTCAACAGTCAGGCCCCAGCAGATAGGAAAGAAAGGTGAAATGTTTTATTAATCACAATGACAATTTATTAAGCATCCACTATGCTAGCTACAATTTTGAGAGCTTCGGGCTGTATTTATTTGTTTTGTAGCTACAAAAGCCTTCTCTCTATCTTATTCCTGGGATAGAGGTGCCAAAGCTAAGAGGCAAGACTAAGTAAGCTTGGGACTTGGCAGCCTATTTCCTGAGCTTGATTACCTAAGTCACTCAGAAATAAAACTTACTGTCTTTAAGACAGTATGCTTGTTTTTACAGAGGATATCTGTTTTCAATTGCTCCAATGAAGCACCAGGCCCAAAAGGCAAGTTGGGGAGGAAAGGGTTTATTTGGCTTACACTTCAGCATTGCTGTTCATCACCAAAGGAAGTCAGGACAGGAACTCAAACAAGGCAGGATCCCAGATGCAGGAGCTGATGCAGAGGTGGTGGAGGGAAGCTGCTTACTGGCTTGTTTCCCCTGGCCTGCTTAGCTCACCTTATAGAACTCAGAACCAGCAACCCAGGGATGGCACCACCCTCCATGGGCTGGACCCTCCCCCACTGACTGCTAATTGAGAAAATGCCTTACAGCTGGATCTCTTGGAGACATTTCCTCAATGGAGGCTCCTTCCTCTCTGATGGCTCTAGCTTGTGTCAAGTTGACACACAAAAGCAGCCAGCACAGTATCTTTACTGTAAGCCTGTGCAAAGAGGCTGTGGTTTGTAAGATCTCTGGGCGTAGAGAATGCAAGTATTTGCCATTCGTCCAAAACCCCAGAATCTGTGCCCTAAGTCAGCAAAACGGAAGGTACTCGAAGTGTTACTCCCTCAGTCAGCTCTAGGACTGTTACAGGGTTGTCTTTGTCGCCTGCGTGTCGTATGCACAGACTGGCTTGCAGGGGAGGGCTCTCAGCAAACTTGGAAGTCCTGGGAGCAATGGTGGCTGCACAGTCCTGATGGCGCTGAAGTAGGCTGGTGGGATATCCCTCTGTATGGTGTTAGGTGCGAGGCGTCATAGATGCCAACCTTCCAAAGACCTCCCGAAGACACCCAGCACCTTCCTCTAGTGATAAAGGACGGGTGGGAAGGACATTCCACAAAGAAGGGACGTGAGGGAAAGCACACTGCCCCAGAAGGGAACTCCGTGCCCCTACCGCATTGTAAGGATGTTGGCCAGTTTGTGATTTAAAAATGAATGTCGAGGGCTAGAGAGATGGCTCAGAGGTTAAGAGCATTGCCTGTTCTTCCAAAGGTCCTGAGTTCAATTCCCAGCAACCACATGGTGGCTCACAACCAACTGTAATGGGGTATGGTGCCCTCTTCTGGCCTGCAGGCATACACACAGACAGAATATTGTGTACATAATAAACAAACAAACAAACAAACAAATAAATAAATAAAAAATGAATGTTGAATAAGCTGCACGTTTTAAGAAATCTAGCCCCACCCCTTTACTTATCTACAGTGAAATACATACGAAGCAAGATAGGAAAATAATCTTGAAGAGTTTACTAGGTAAAAGTTTATTGGCATTTCATATGAGAAGTCTCTGATAGTTCTAAAGTAAGTACCTCTTTTTAGCATTATGCTTGCTAAATTATTTTATCATACTTATGAAAAATTACCTTATGTGCTAAAATAACCAGCAGAAGCAAGAATAATACATCACATGTTGTCATATATATGCTACGTAACATATATCACACGATGAAGTAATATATTAATGAAGTCATTGGACAAGGATTCTCTGGTCCACAGAAGGGGAGGGAGCAGTCTTTGCTGAGTACGCTTGCTCATCAGGAGTCCCTTGGAGATGAACAGAACCAGTAACGCTTGGCCATGACTCCAAGCTTTAAATTAGAAACTGCCTCTAATAGCTGTTGAAAAAGCTCGGATTAAGATTAATTTGTACAGTTTTCTCTCATTACAAATAGAAACATTTGCTTTTTAATGAGGCATAAAATAATTTATCCTTCATAAGCCAAATTACCCATTTTCCACTAAACGGTTTTATTAAAGTAGCAAAGTCTTACGAACCAATTGTAATTAATATTAACACTTTAAAATTATTGTTCAGTTTAGCATTTTGAACATGACAACCGCTCCCCTTGAACTCAAACATAGAAGTCTAAACAGAAGCCCATTGCGTCTCTGTATATCAGCCCCGCGCTGCCAAAGAATTCTGGGCTTTCCTCCCTAATGAGTCCTTGATGATTGATCAATAATCAGTTTGGGAGCTAATTAAAGTCACTAGGATGATAGATACCCCCGAGTAAGGTTCATCAATACAGCAACGAGCAAGACAGCCTGCAGGGAGAAGGTATTGTTCATTTCTGGGTGTGTTCTGTGAGACGAAGCAGATGAGATGAGTTACCAGAGCCCTCAGAGGGTTCTAGAGAAACCCCGTATCCCCAGCACAGTGTGGTGTTCTGCTTCCGGGCTCAAGTCAGCAGAGATGGGGCAATAATTAGTATATTGTTACCCCGGCTTTTCTTTGGGACTAAAATTTATCCATCATCTACCGTGATGATAAAAAAAACAACTTGCCTTTAGCTACTGGGAAGTATATTGTTTATTGTCCTGGCTGAGCTGAGAACATCCCTGTAGGCTCAGATGTGTGAACACTTGGTCCCCAGGGGGTGCTCTGTTCAGGGAGGTTTAGGGGTGCAGCCTTGTTGGGGGAAGTATGTCCCTAGAGATGAGCTTAAAGAGTTTGAAGACAACACACCACTTCAGTTCCCTCTCCCTGCTTCTTGCTTGGGAGCGAGATGTGACCTGTCAGTATCTTTGCATCTCCTTTTCCCACCATGCTACCTGCTTGCTGCCACGCTTGCCCTGCGTGATGAACTCTATCCCCCGGAACCCTAGGCCAAGCAAACTCTTCTATGAGTGTCCCTGAGCATGCTTTATCATTTTCCTACAGTTTGTAGTTGTTACTGTTTGGAGTTTTGGACTCAAAACCAGCCACATTTAGTGTTAGAAAGGCCTAACAGATTGTGCAGACCACCCAGGCCTTCAGAAGGGGGAAGCTATGAGCCAGCACAGCTCTACAAAGCTGTACCCAGGGCACAAACTGCACACAAGGAGCAGAATGCATGCCCACCCTGGAGTATCTGAGACTCATGAAGCCCCTTCAGGAGCACGGTTCCCGGGCATGGGGAAGAAAGCATCCAGTCTCTAGCAGGGGGGAATAAATATAAGCCTGACCATGATTTTCATACTCTAGGAATCTCTGACTTACAGTGACTTCACTTATAATTTTTTATAATTTATTTAATTTTATGTGCGTTGGTGTGAGGGTGTCAGATTCCCTGGAACTTGAGTTACAGACAGTTGTGAGCTGCCATGTGGGTGCTGGGAATGGAACCTGGGTCCTCAGGAAGAGCAGCCAGTGCTCTTAACCGCTGAGTCATCTCTCCAGCCTCTCACTTGCAGTTTTTTAACTGTAGGATTGTAGGAGTAGCTACTGGAACCAGCAATATGGGAAGGAGTAGTGACCCAAACAAAGTCAGCCAGTCTATCCGGAGGAAAAGTGTTCTGGCCAGCTTTATTTATCAAGTTAACACAGCCTAGTGTGGTCTGAGGAACTTGCTAGACGACATAGACTTAAGGGCACCTGTGTGGATTGTCCTGAGTACTAGCTGATGCAGGAGGGCCCAGCCTACTGTGGGCAGTAGCATCCCTAGACAGATGGTTCTGGGCTGTATAAGAAACCTAAGTTACATAAACGTGTAACCAAGCCTGCCAGTGAACCAGCAAAGCCGTGTTCCCCATGATTTCTGCTTCAGGCTCCAGCCTTGTATTCCTGCCTTGACTGCTCCTCAATGATGGACTGCAACCTGGAAGTAGAAGATTAATAAAACCTTTCTTCCCCTAAAATGATTTTAGGCCTTACTGTTTAAGCACAATAGAATGGAAGCGGGGACAGGCCACATCCAGTTCTCTGAATATATTGTGTTTTCAACACCTTTTTATAGTTTGCTTTCTCTTCTCATCCCGTCATGTCATCAAAGCATCTGTCTGTCTGTCCCTCAACCCTTAGTTATAAAATCAAGCTTTGTGTTAGATGATTTTTGCCTGAGGGTAGAGTAATGTGCCAACCACATTTAAGGGAACCAGGTAAACGTGATGACATCTAGTAGGTCAGGCTTATTAAATGCATTTAGACCTAGGGTATTTTATTGGCAAGAATGAGCCTATTGGGGTGGAGCCACCCTTAGGTTGAGGAGAGCCTCCGCTGCTCCTTAATGTCATTCTCTGTAACCTCTAAGCTTCTCCTTATTCCTCTTACGTTGGTGCTCAGTCTTTCTAACACTGTAATAACCCTTAAATACAGCTCCTCGTGTTGTGGTGGCCCCCAACTATATAATATTATTTCATTGCTGTTTCATAACTGTAATTTTGCTACTGTTATGAATCGTAATGTAAACATCTGATAATGCCACCCCTGAAGGGGTCGTGACCCACAGGTTGAGAACCACTGTTAGACGCTCTGCTAACAGTTCCTTCAGACAGAGCCTTCTGCTCCAGAGATGACCATGATCGGCGTCCTTCCACGTTTGTGCCTCCACACCACGCTTTTATCTTTCTTAACTATCGCAAAGGGTCTGCGATAGTTTGATCTGAGAGAGCCCCCTAACTTTGGTCCTTTAGGGAGATCTCGTGTGGCCCTCTCTCATCGATGAGGCCCCCCCGCCAGAGTCATGAAGGCTAAAGTTAAGAGCAATTTTGTAGCCTCACCCGTACCAAGCCCACAACTGCTGTTCCATAGGTCAGTGCTTTCCATTAAAAATGCTGCCTTGTGTAATTACTCCCAAAGTGAAGTCCTTAATGGTACACTGAGCTGAACATAATTATTTTCATAATTTTATAATCCTTATAACTCCTTTTGCATGCGGGCTCTCTGTCTTTACCTATATTCTGTTTCTTCTCTGCATCTCCATCACCCTGTCCTTTGCTAGGTTGGCCATCCCTCGCCAGCAGGGCCTAGAGTACCAGACAGTGTCTTTCATTCAAAGCATTTGTGTGAATTCTAAGTACAATTTGATGATAAATTCAGACTGCTCTGCTGAGACCGAGCCAGTGGAGCCAGGGTGCACGGCACATTTTCTCTGAGAAGCCAGCCTCACAGACAATCTTTCATCCTATTGCTTGTTCAACATGATTGTTCCTTTTTGTCCGTTCATTAGCTCAAAAGAGTAAAATTGCTAACATTTCTTAGCATGCACTTAGTGAAGCCACTTCTCACCCCACTCCTTTTGCCCCTTTGGAAATGGTCACCCCCCCTCCCCCGCCCCAATTGCGGAGAAGTCATCACATAGTATTAAAATGAGTCATCTTATGACGCTTTCCTCAAATATCAGCAGCTGGCATCTATTGTGCGGATGTTCTGTCGGCTTTCTTCCATGCCATTTGTTAGTTAATGCCCAGAACCCTCCCACAGCAATTGGCATTACAATTTTATTTAACAGTGAAGAAACTGGGGCACAAGTTAGATTATGTAGGGACAGAAAGAAAACCTTTCAGCCCTCCCCTCCCGGAAGTCTAATGATCCGAATCCATAAAGCAAATGTACAGTAAGCAAATTATCAGAAAATAAAATCGAAGCATATAAGCTTATTAACACACAGGTACACTAGAGCCACACAGAAGGTTCAAATCTGAAACTTCAGCGACGTCTTAGGGGAGCGGGAACAGAGGTCTGTGTGCAGTTTTGGACTGGAGTAGGTAGTTTCTGGAGGAGATGAATGAGCCTGCAGAAGAGATAACAGCCCGGGACAAAGTTCACCTGCACGCTGGTGTAATGTTTGACTTTCAGGCACTTCTTTGGTGTTATGAATTTTATCTTGTTGGTTCATGAAATAACAAGAAGATAAAAGGCAAGTGTGTTCCCTTTTGTTGAGTCTAATCTTGAGACACATGACTCCCCAGGAAAGAGTGCCCCTGTGTTGGAAATCTAAGTGACGTTATTTGGTGTGTCATTTATTCTGAGCAATGGTCTTGCCCAAGATCACACAGCACATAAGTACGGGAGCAGATTTGAACTCAGGTAGTTTATCTTAGGATTCAGCACTCATAGCCAAGTGACTTCTACACAATTTACTCAGAAAATGCTGTTTTGCAAATTGATTTTGTTGATCTCGAAAGAGGCACACAGGTCCAGGGAAGGAAGATGGGTTTATGAAAGCTCACCATGACAGTCCTACTGACCAATTGTTTGTGACTTAGCCACCAGCTACTTGTCTGCTTTGGTGCCCCAAATGATAATGGGAAATATAGTCTAGGATAGTGGCTCTCAACCTTCCTAATGTTGCGACCCTTTAACATAGTTCCTTATGTTGTGGTGACCCCCAACCATAAAGTCGTTTTTGTTGCTACTTCATAACTATAATTTTGCTACTGTTATGAATTGTAATAAAAAATCTGTGTTTTTCTGATGGTCTTAGCTGACCCCTGTGTAAAGGTCAGCCCCCCCCTCCCCCATTGAGAACCACTGGTATAGGGGACTTGAATAGGATGTAGGGCTGGAATGAGAGGGCTGTGTTGTAGATACAGACAGACTAGCATTCATGTTGAGAGCTGGCTTCTCCTCATTTTATATTCTTGATATAAATGAAACATTTTCCGCTCACTTTTCTCTCTGTGTTTCTAGAGTTAAATATAAACTCATTAAGAAGACCCCCCGAGAATCCTTCATCACCTAACTCTGTTCAGCTGGCCCTAACATCCACATGGTCCACTCGCACCTGTACATGTGACAGACCCCTGTTTGCTTCACAGTGTGGGTCGGCTTGCCTGTCCCTGCCCCATTGGGTCCTATCCAGACTCAAACCTAACAAAGCCCAGGAAAGTGGGTGCTCGGTGGCTGTTAGGTAGATGACTACCTAACAGGGACCAGCTTCGAGGAGGAGATCACTCAGCAGAGTAGGGGTTCGAAAAAATAGTAAACAAAGACATGAGTGAAAATAATAAAACAGAAAACATTGGATAGTATCGGGACAGAGTTCAAGGGGACTGAAATTTGCCCCCCCCATTTAATTTTCTATACACTTTTATACCCCAATACAACAGGGGGGGAGAAGACAAAAGGCTTCTTTAACATGATACAAAGGACAATTTGAATGTTGAGTCATCAAGTCATTAAGTCTCCTGAGAGAAAAGCATTTTGTTGCTTAGGCAGTGAACCCACCCTAGACCAAGTATCCTGAAGGCGGCCACTCCCAAGATCAAACCTGCTATTTCAAAAGAAGGAGCAGAAGTATGCTTGACTATCCTGACCATCGGTCAGGGTGGAGTGGATCTACCTGTGCGGACCGTCTTAATGTCAAAGGAACCAAGTAACCACACCCTAGGTCAGGGTGTGTAGCCACACTTGTCAATAATTTTGAACAAGCTAAAACTCTGACCTTCAGACAAGGTCACATTTTTGGGCCTCCACATACAAGCAGGTGTATTCAACCCCCCCCCAAAAAAAAAAAAACTAGTCTAACATCCTCTTAGTTTTATAGCTAACTTATATGTTGAACAGGGAGCTAACTGGGATTTACACTCTTGAGGGGCTGGAAGCTTCTGTGAATTCACATGTTTTGTGAACATGTAGCTGTCTATACCGTCAACTCCTAGAGCTTCCTCACTGGTATGTGTCTGTTTTGAAGAGTTTTGATGAGTTTTAAAGAGGTGTTTGCTGGGCCTGCCTATTAACATGAAACAGTAAGAAACACCTGTGCTGATCTATTTTTGCTGTGCCTCCAATCTCTCAGCTGCCTCTAAGATACAGTGGTGGCCTGTGCTCTCTGCTTCAAGGATGGACCGTGGGCCAAAGCCTGCACTTTTCCCTCTGCATCAATGGTTCTCAACCTTCCTTGTGCTATAACCCTTTACACAATCCCTCATGCTGTGGTGACCCCCCAAATGTAAATGATAACATCGCTACTTCATAACCATAATTTTGCTACTGTTATGAACTGTAATGTAAATATCTGATATACAGGATATCTGATGTGTGACACCCCCCCCCCCACAGGAGTCATGACCCACAGGTTGAGAACCTCTGCCCTACATCTTGCCTTAGAAACTGTAAGGGAGGAGGGCTACCCACACTGCCTGGTGCTTTGTACATTCTCCCACTAATGACAGGATAGGCTAGACTAGGCTGAGACGGGATGGGATAAGATATGATAGACAGGAGAGGACAGGACAGACTAATCTAAAGAATGAACAGGGCTCCAGGAGCGTGAGGAGCCTCCCCAGTTGGGCAGTGGTAACACTAGAACTCAGTTGTGTTTCTTCCCCAAAGTTGTCCCTATTTACCAAAGAGCAAGAAGGCTAGAGATGTCAGGAGGAAAGATCATGGCCCACAGTAGCCCAAGTGCTCCTTTACAAGGGACTGCTGTCACCCTGGTTTCCAATAAGTCTTTGGCATCATCACCCCATGGCTAAGTGGAGGCCAAACTCGGAAGGATAGGCTGAAGCTCTCAAAACCCCCGGAGGGACCAGGCTCCCCGTGCTGCAGTTTCTGGTATGACTGGGGTGTCTCAGTGGCCTGTCCTTCTCCTTGAAACTTAACGCTTCCTGGGAAGCAACAATGATGGACTTCCAGGCTGTAGTCCCAGCCTTCTGGTCCTGATAGGATGATGACTTGCAGAAACTCAGTTATAATTGTCTGTGTGTGTGCGTGTGTGTGTGTATGAGAGAAAGAGAGTATGTGTGTACACAAGTGTTATATGTATGTGAATGAGTACATGAGTGTGTGTGCATACATGTATGTTACATATGAGTGTGTGTATACAAATGTATATATGTGGATGTGTGTGTGCATACATGTATGTTACATATGAGTGTGTGTATACAAATGTATATATGTGGATGTGTGTGTGCATACATGTATGTTACATGAGTGTGTGTATACAAATGTATATATGTGGATGTGTGTGAGTATGTGAGTGTGTGTCAGTATGTGTGTGTGTGTGCATGTGAGTGTATATGTGAATGTATCTGTGTGGTGTGTGTGTGCACACAATGCACTTTCGATCGCGGTGTTTTGCCGCAGCAACAGAAAAGGAACCAGCTCTGTATTTCACAGATGGTTTTGAACTATTTGTCTTAACCCTCTTCTAATCTCAGGTGTTTAATAGTGTGCTCATTTGGATGCCCGGGATGAAAAGGTACCAGGCATATCGTCGGCATTCAGTGAGTGTTTGTTAAATGTAAGAGCACGCCGTGACGTGAGCTCTCATCCTTCATTCCTCTCATGAAGTGTCTCTTATCTGCATTGTAGCTGAAGTAGAATTAAGGCTCTAAAGGCACAGAGTATTCCCTTGTCAGTGTCCTGGCTGATTTTACAAGATAAGCCGTGATACTGGGTGGCACATGGATCTCTGTAACTCATGATTGGCAGTGTGAGTGCCATTAATAAGTCAAGAGAGTTGAAAGAAGAAGGTTTTTCCATCCATAGAACAGGAAACAGGATTTAAACTCACCTTAGGGGATAGGAGGAAGATAGAAATACCTCTCAAAGAGTGACTAGAAGAATTAGCAAAGCACTTAGAATCACCGTGTCTACCAGGTATGAAGCGTTTTACAGTGCTTAGTAGGCTAGATACATATATGTGTGTGTGCACCTATCAGACCTGATGGTGTGACCATAGATATACACATAATATATGTTCTGTAAAGTTTAGTGATTCCACACACAATGTGGAATCCACAATAACTCTGTAAGGTGAGCAGGAGGGCATTTAATAGTCTCCACCCTGAGCAATTGGCGATCCATTCTTCCAATCCACATCTCTAACATCTGCGCCAAAGTCCAAAGGTAGAAACTGTGGCTTTGGTCCACTGATCCCCAATGTACACATTGTTTTCAGATGCATAATTACCTCTCATAGAATATTAATGTATAGCACAGGTATTTTAGATTCTATGCCTTAAAATACAAGGCTGGTGTCAGTTAAATGTCATGGGCCTTTCAATAAGAAAAAAAAAATCAACAGTATCTGTGTATAGTTTATGATGTAATATTTCCCAGGCTTACAAAAATATACACAGTATGGGCCTGGGGAGATGGCTCAGTGCTAAGGTCTAAGGAAAAATTCCAGGATCCACGTGTGCTCAGATGTGATACCTGCACCTGTAACCTCGACACTGTGGGAGAACGGAGACAGGAGGATCACTGGGGCTGAGCCTCCGGTCCAGTTCCGGGTTTCCTGTGAGCCCCTGTCTCAAGGAAGTGGAGAGAGAAGTAGAAGAGGACGCTGCATGCCATCCACTGGGCTCCACAAGTGCACATACACATGCCGCACGCGCACACACACCAGACACACACTCATACACAGAAATGTAGTAACAAAAACTGGTTCTCACTCAGGAGTGCTTTCTGCTGGACTGTATTTTTTTCTGCAGTTCAGGAATGATAACTTGAGGATACTGACTGGGAATTATGCATGAACTTTTAGTAGAAAAGAATTCAAGTTGGGAAATGTACCCTGCGACTACATTTAAATAGCTAGATGCCCACGGGGCCATTTGGTATGCAAGGCATATGTTTGCATTAGCCGAAGGAAAAGCTGATGTGTTTCTCGCAATACCTATTCCAACTACACCTTAAAATATAAAAGTTCTTTTTTTCCTGAGAAACGGGACGGCTATGTGCTGTTTCGACGACAAACACCTTTGCCTTCTGTCAGCTTAACATTTTGAATCGTGCAGTTTAGACTTCTGTTCATTATTTGCAATTAGAATTCTCAACAGGCTTTGAGAAATTTTTTTTTTTCCTCCCCGTCTTTTTTAAAAATTCATTCACCCTAACACTTACCACTTACGGGGAGAGAGTGGAAATCCAGAGTCGAACCAGGAAACCAAACAAAGTTGATCATTGAACTAGGCAAAAGTAACTCTGGGCCATCATACTGAACCTCCGTTGTGGTAAGACACGCTCCCCACCCCCCATTCACGCTGTCTTACAATAGCTCAGGCTCAAGTGTGCTCCTTTTAACACACCATGCTAGAAGCAGACTCAGTGTGCTTACTTGTGCACTAGGCTTATTGTGTGCAAGTTAAACGTGCTTCATCTAGCCCTCAGTAGGCAAGTAACCCAAGACTTCCGAAGATGGGTCTCTTTCTCAGTGGGGTATTAAAAAGAAATTTACAGACGCGCAGTGCCTTCTGGGCCGCCTTTTCATCCAGCGGGGGTGGACGTTGTTGTTTCTAACTTTGTGTTAGCAGGAAAAGTAGAGAGCCAAGCAGTTCTGCGAGCGGCGTACATGTGTGGAGTTATTCTTCCCCTGTCATTTTAAGATGTGACTGGAGCAGGAATGGTATGTGGGTTTGCTCCAGGCAGGGAATATAAACAGAGCCCAGCCTTGAATGGTAAGGTGTGTAGTAAATTCACTGACTCCGCTGTTTGCCCAGCTGCAGGCTCACTCCTTTTCATCCCCCAGCTGCCCAGCTGCTTCCTGATGCTGTTTTCTTTGCTTTTCAACTAGAGTGGGCAACCAGACTTCCTCCAGGTCCAGTAATTACTATAAACAGACAACTTTTCGAGGACGCAGGGCTGCACAGACGTTGCCGCTGGTTGGTACTTACGCCTTCCTCTGGTTTACTTGGTACCGACTCTGCAGGCTTTAGAGATGCGCACAGTTGATGAAAGCTAGACTCCCCAGCAGCCCCGGTTTTACTCCTCCAGTCATCCTGAGAGTGCGCTGTTGGGCCCCGATGAAGTGGTCCCTTCCTACCTTTTCTGCTGGCTTAGAGAAACAGCGGTTTGGCACAGCTCTGCTTAAATGAGTTCATTTATTCTAATGATACATCCAGGTTCCAATCTATTTTAAAACTCATCTCTCCAAATGAGAAAAGGAAAGTTTATTACTTTAAAACATTGCTTGTACCTTAACTTCTTAACAACTACACCTTAGTTCCAAAATCGAATCTGGATGACTTGGTTATTTGCGGGTGAAATAAAATCTGCCCCCTGGGTTTCACTGGAGCATCATGCCTAACGTGGATTGTTTCTCACGACAAAAATAATTGTGCACAAAATACAGGCCTTGGGAGTTTCCCCAGATACCTAACCCTGAATGTAGCATGTAGTATGGGGACACTGTCATTACAGGTAAAATTTCGTAAACCTAGGTGATGACCGCTAACACAGGAGAGATGGCTCAGCCGCTGGCAGCACTGACCTAAGTTCAGTTCTTAGCACCCATGAAAGGCAGTTTACACCTTCTCACAGCTCCAGTTCCAGGGAGATTCGATGCCTCTAGCCTCCTGGGGCAGCCACACAGACACAATACATAACACATAATTTTTAAAAATGTAACTGAAAGAGTAATGCCCACCTTTATTAATCCAGAAAGATACGTATCAAATATCTAGGTTAGTTATTTGTAATACCTTGAGAGGTTATAAAATCAGCTTGGTTTTATTTCTTTAATTAAAGAGTATAAACGTAGCAATGCATTTCAAAGTCACACAAAAAAAAATGTGCATTTCTTTTTCCTAACACTACAGTTTTACCTTGAAAAAATTGTCCTAGGGGACACAGTGTGTTCATGAACATCTTTGTAGCAATAACATACCCAAGGTTTTTAATAATTGTAGATTTAGTATGTGAGTTTGTCATATCCATAGGAAAGATGTCTATAAATATTGTTTCATTTATTCCTAAATTTTACTAACATACTAGTAGTATGTGTTGTTCCTCATAAAAGACAAGTGTGCACACGAAGGGGTTAGGACAACCCAATCCTAGCACGAGCAACAGCAGCACGTTAGTCAAGTGTGGTGCAGGTGCTTGGAAACTCTGTACAGCCTTAAACATACATTTTAAAAGAATGTTTAGTGATTCAGATGGAGGTGGTTCAGTCAGAAAAGACCCGAGTTCAGACCCTCATAACCCATGTACAATTTAAGAGGCTGTCCGTGGAAGGGGGTGACTGGAATCCCGGCGCCATGAAGGTTGGTGACGGGAGGAGCCCTAAAACTCATTGGCTAGTCAGCCTGGCCAAATCACGGAATTTCAGGTTTGGTAAGAGCCCATGTCTCAGAACAATGAGGGCAGGAAGCATTTGAGGGAAAAATACCTGACCATGGCCTACACACACACACACACACACACACACACACACACACACGCATCCATGCCCCCCCACACGCACTCGTGCCTGAACACATGTCCACACCCATTCTAACAAATACTACACCACAATATATTTATTTTAAAACACATTAAAATTATATATACATATATATATATATATATATATATATATATATATATATATATATATATATATTGGTTGATTCCAAATTTTAACTAGAGCAATAATACGTGGTATTTTAAAATGAAGGGTATGTGTATGTATGTTTGTGGGAAAAAGATTTGGCTATATGCCAGATCTTTACAGTGTTGTTCTTGTTTTCTGTTCGTTTGGTAATCTCCTTTCTGTATCGTTTATTTTTCTACACTGAATATAAAGTATTACTTTGTGATCAGAAAGCCCATTTTTATTCTAAACCTATGTGTGAATCTTAATATTTATGTTGGTATTTTGACAAATACATTTTGTTCAGGAAAAGTCCTCTAAGTAAGGACCGTACTAACGCGGAGCTCCAGTGAGTCTAAAACTTACCCATGAGTAGATGGCTCGGGCCGCCAGTTCATAGCGCAGAGGAGACTGGGGAGCACGCTTTTGCGCGTAAGAGAACTTTGCACATACTGAAAATGTGCGTAAGCCTCTGTAAACCATTTTTCATCAGAGCCTGTCCCCTGAGCACCTTCTCCCATCAGGTGAATTTGCATATTTGTTTGGTTTATACAGAAGCAGGAGCCCAAATTCGCCTGTCTTCCTACCATCTGACTTTCCCCTCGCCGGCTGGAAGGTGGTACTTTTCACATGCACACCTCATAGCTGTCCGTTCACTCAGAACGCTGCAGACAGACGTCTCCTAACAATCTGGGTCGCTTTTCCCAGGTGATGAAGACATACCACATGTACCACGCCGAGAGCATCAGTGCAGAGAGCAAGCTGAAAGAAGCCGAGAAGCAAGAGGAGAAGCAAATTGGGAGGTCCGGAGACCCCGTCTTCCACCTCAGACTAGAAGAGCGGCATCAGAGGCGCAGCTCCGTGAAGAAAATTGAAAAGATGAAGGAAAAGGTACGTTTAAAACTCCATCGCACAGCCCTGGCTCCTCGTATGGGGAGACAAGACATTCCTAAAAACCCTGATCCACCAGCAATAGACACACATGGTGAATTACTATGAAAAGACATGCATTTCCTCCCATGGGAATGATGACTGTTTAAGACACATAAAATTATGTCCTAACAGCTGGACATTTCGTGGTGGATGCCAAGTGTTCAGGACAAATCTGGAGAACTGGAATATTGACAGAGAGAATTCAGTGAAAGTGGGCCCGGAGCCCAAATCCATTGTTATTCCCAGAGCCGGGGATCTTTATTTTGTTATTTAAATCACATCGAAATGCACTTTCCACAAAGGACCTGGGGATCATTTTTATATGTGGAATAAATTGCTTAGATTCATGAAAACCCACATGTATTTCTCTCTTATTAAAATGACATCCCTTTCATTCCTGATGCCCGTGTCTTCTTCATTACCAGAGACAAGCAAAATATTCAGAAAATAAGCTGAAATCAATTAAAGCAAGGAACGAGTATCTCCTGACACTCGAAGCAACCAACGCCTCAGTGTTCAAGTATTACATTCACGATCTTTCAGACTTAATCGACGTAAGTACTTGACGGTTTATAGACAGAAAGTATCATTCATTAATGAGAAAATGCCATTATTTATTAGAATAATGTGGTTTATGAAGTGTTCAGAAAAAAAGTAATTCCAACCTAAGCACACAAGATCCTTTGACAGGATCAGTTGTAAGATGCATATCACAAAGCATAATTGCAAACTAAATCTGATAAAAGCAGATTGTTATCCTGGTGGACTCAACCAGAAAGGGTAGAATACAGTTTTCAAACTATGCCATAACACTGCTCTGTTTGCATCAATTCAAACTAACTCACTGGGACTGGGCTATTGCTCAGGGAGAGACCATTACCCTCGCATGTACGGAGCCCTGAGTTTGATCCCCCAGCACTGCAGAAAACAAAACAAACCCCCCAAAAAGCTCCAAGAAGCCACAACCCATATGTAATCTTTACTATCTGAATTCCAGTGTGTATTCATTTTGATTTTTATGTGCGTGATTGTTTTTGCCTGTACATGTAGATGTGCAGGCATGGGCATGCCTGGTGCCCTCAAAGGCTAAGCTGGTTTTGAAGAGAGAAAAACTTTTCTTGCCTACAAGTAGCAAGCCCGCACCAAGCACTTCTTTGCTGGGTTGGTTTTGGGTTATTGCTTTGTCAGTGCTAGGGAACAAACCCAAGGCCTCACACCTGGCTGCAGCCCAGTCCCTTGATACAGACATAAGTATATGCATAGACAAATAAATATAAGTATAGGCAGGGACATACATATTTGTAAACAGATGCTAAGGTTTCCAGGGCCTCGCACATGTTACACGCTCATGAGCTAAGTGCTGAGTGCTTAAAGACCCATAAGCTAAGTGCTGAGTGCTTAAGTCAGTTGTGCTAAGTGCTTAGTCTACAGCGATAGTGCTGACTGGGGCTAAAAAGCCGTACATAACCTCTCTCAAACATTATCCTGGACCCTGGAGTTTCATCAGTGAGCAACACAAAGTCTTTATCATTGTGCTCTTTACATATATGTTGAGAGACAAACTCTAAATTGATGTGTGTGTGTGTGTGTGTGTGTGTCTGTGAGATGTGTGTACACATTTAAAGTGAGTACTGATGGTACTTTAAAGCTAGCCAGGCATAGTGGCACACACCTTTAGTCCCAGTACTAGGGAGGCAAAGGCAAGCGGGTCTCTTTGAATTTGAAATGAGCTTAGGCTACATAGCGAGTTCCTGGCCAGGCAGGGTGACATAGTGAGACCCTGTCTCAAATCAACCAACCAAAAAGACATGTAAGATATTGCCATGAGTGTTCTTTTCTGCTGGGAAAGGCCTGATACTTGAACCAAGACGTAAGCTGGGAGCTGCACAGCACCCAATTCCAGGATGGAATCCCCCACAGCCGCATTGGCTGGGTGAGAGCTACAGAGGCAGAAGTGTGTTCGGGAGGCAGACATGCTACTGTCTGCAAGCACAAGGTGCTCATGGGATATGAAAGGGGATGGTCTTGTTGGAGCGGAGTGAGTGTAAATGAAATGTTTGGAGTGAGAGCCACATGGACTGACCACAGCCATTGAGGCAGTGAAGGGTCCAGACTCTGCGCTCAGTGTGGCAAGGAGCCAGCCAACGGTTGGAAGAGAGAAATGACTTCACCTGGTGTATATTTAGAAGATTCTGCAAACTTCATGGAAGGGTTTGGCTGTTTGGTCATCAGGGAATGGCACTATTTGAAACCATTAGAAGAACGAGGAGGTGTGGCCTTCTTGGAGTAGAGGTGGCCTGGTTGGAGAAAGTGTGTCACTGAGGGTGGACTTTGAGGTTTCAAAAAGCCCATGTCAGTCCCAGGTCCTCTCCCTCAGACTGCAGATCAGGATGTAGCTTCCAGCAACTTCTCTAGTATGCTGTCTGTCAGATGATAATGGGAACTGTAGCAAGCCCCTAATGAAATGCTTTCTTTTGTAAGAGTTGCCTTGGTCATGGTGTCTCTTCACAGCAACAGAGCAGTGACCGAGACAGCTAGCCAGCAGGACCCAGGGTTCTTCCTCCCCAGTGCTGAAATTACAGGTACACACTGCTGTGTCTGCCGTTTTTCTTTGGGTTCTGGATACCGCAAACGCTGGTCTTCATGCTTGAGCAACAGTCCCTGTGCCTAATGGGCCGTCTCCCAGGCCCTAAACAGAGATGTTTTCATCTCCAGATGCACTTGACTCTGCTCTAAATAGACAATGGTTAAATGTGCCAAGCGGTTTTCAGTCTTTTCAAAAGTTTTAAAGAGCAACCTTAAATTAAAAACGTGAACAGTTCCCAAAAGTCATGACTGAACCATGAAGTTTGAAAGAAGCGGCATGGAATCGGTTTGCTGTCAGAATCTGCCGGAACCGAAGGCCCTGAGATGAAAGGAAGCCATTTTCCCTGGTTTGCTTTTTTCAGGCAGTGTGAAAGTGGATATTCTAAAATGGCTGCTTGTTTTGTAGGATCCCATTTTGCATATATAGTAGTGATCTGAAAACTCATTAGCTTGGCCTTTCCTGGTGGAATAGAAACAGCTTGGTTATTATCCCATGGTTCCTCAGATCCTTTATGTTGTGTGAGTTGATTTAACGATGTGCATTTCATTCTGAGCTATCTGATATTAATGGAGAGACCTGCTATGTCTCCAATGAGAGGAAGTCAAAGTCACGGTGTCTTTAACGTGCCATTGAAATGACATGAAAGTCACTCAATAGATCTCAGTAGTCACAGCTTCAGAAAGTCAGAGAATTGAGGAGGGGGCCTTTTTATAAAGATCTTCAGTTCTCCCATCTCACATCCATATCCAACAAATTTGCTATGATGGATGATCATAAACAGGTCTATTCATGGGACAGAAAGTCAAGGATTTTCCATAGGATATGCATTTTAAATTATTTTATTAGTTCAGGGCCAGCACATGTAGACTCTAGAAAATTTAAGATGTTTCAAGCCATGATGAAAGCACCGTGCTTCAATGATGAAGCTCAGATTTGCTGTACCTGCTACACGCACACATACGCATGCACACACATGCGCACAAATGTACACACACGTGCGCACACACGCGCGCACACATACATGCACAAACATACGTACGCACATACACGCACACAGACATGCATGCATACATACACACATACTATACAGGGAAGTTGTGGAGTCATATTTTACATACATACACCATTTAACCTGCTTTTTTCTGTTAGTGGCCTCAGAAGCTGCATTCCCGTTTCTCACTCTAAATTGTGCTTCACAGCCGCCGTGTCTAGATCGCACCAAACTGAGCAGTGTAGAACACTTCCCTGGGCCACGTAGATGTTAATTTTCTTCTTGACAAAACCCTTGTTGAAGAGACAGGCACATATTCCTTCAAATGCCCCAGCTTCTGGATTTGTCCCATCGCATCTCTCTTCGGTGCTTTTTTGTGTTTTTCTTCCCGCTACGAAATGAACTGTAGATGAAGGCTCCATGAAGTCAAGTCGGCCATTCCACTGTAGACACCATCATAGATGGTGTGACTGCATCTTGCGCAGCAGCTGGGGTTTAACTCCCCGAGAGCAGTGCACACATCGGCTTAGTGTGTCCTGACTCCGATTCCCCCATCATGGAGTTAAGTGTTTTTCCTCTTAACAGATAAAAAGGTGTCAAAGTCTCTTCAGTTTGGAGTTTGTTGAGATGTGGCAGTGTTATAAAAAGGAGCCTGGCTAGCTTATACCCCGAAATAACAACACACAAATTGTATTCATTTAAACACTGCCTGGCCCATTATATCTAGCCTCTTAATTGGCTAACTATCACATACTAGTTTAACCCATCTCCATTAATGTGTATTGCCACTTGACTGGCTTACCAGCATGAGTCTAACCAGTGTCCGTCTTGGAGAGGAGAGCCATGGCATCTGCCTGACTCTGCTTTCTTTCTCCCAGCATTCTGTTCGGTCTACTCCACCTATCTAAATTGTGCCCCATCAAAAAGCCAAGACAGTTTCTTTTTATTTGACCAATGAAAGCAACACATAGAAAGAAGACCCTCCTACACCATAGTAGTTTGGAACCTTAGCAACACCCGAGCTATAATTTACTCTTGGTTAGCAAACGCTTGCTTAGGCTGTAAATTAAAGGAAAGTCAAGGGTTTGTTTTCTAATATAATTGAAACACAAGATTAATCGATTTGCATATATACCAATGATGCCTTCACTAACTCAGTATCCTCCTTTTAAGTACGAAGGCTAGAAACTTTAATAATATTTTAACACTTTCATAGACCTATTCAAATCTTTTTTATTTACTTAGAGATTTTTGGATACTTAAGATTTACTTAATGACGCTAATGTTTCTATATTAAATGAATAAAGCCTTTATTTACCAATACTTGACTAGGTAAATTTGATCTTTCTCTTTCAGAAATGTGTAACAGAGTAGAAAAATCTCACACTTTAAAAAAAATAAATGGGTCTTAGAGCCCTACTAGGATTTCAGTCAGTCTTAAGGCCTTGATTGTGCTTTTTGGGATCAATGGATTGATTTTATAATTTATTAAGAGTTGTAGGTAAATGGATGTCTTTGTGCAAATTTAAAGTAGTAGCTCTTATAACTCAACTTTTTGATATGCAAGATAATGTGACGAAGAATATGATAGCTTGGCTATCATCTGAGCATCTGGTTGCGGTTGTTGTTGTTGTTTATGGGGCTTGAAAATAGATGAATGCTAAGTACAGACAATGAGGAGACATCTCTGGCTCCAGACCCACTCTGGAGGGGTGTGTGGACAAAGCAAGCACGACCTTACAGGTGATGACGTCCGCTCTTCACAGAGCAGCCACGCGAAAGGAAGAACACGGTCACTTCATTTTTGCTTACAACATTTTTAGTCTTCTGCAGTGCACAGTGCTGTTTCCTGCCCAGGGAAAGGCAGAGGAGGGATAGGGACTAGGGGGATAGTGTCAGGAACTTCCTAGATAGCAGCAATCCTTGTTTTAGATTTATTTATTTTATGCATATGACTGTTTTGCCTGAATGTTTGTATGTATACTGCATGCATGCCTGGTGCCCACAAGATTAGAAGAGGGTGCTGTATCCCCTAAAGCTGAGCATGGGATGGTTGTGGATCCCATGTGGAAACTGGGAACAGAACCCAGGTCCGTGTGTGTGTGTGTGTTCGTTCATAGATGTTTTGCCTACATGTGTGTCTACATGAGGATGTTAAAAACCCTAGAACTGGAGTTATAGACAGTGAGCTGCCATCTAGTTGCTGGCAATTGATCCTGGGTCCCCTAGAAGAGCATCCAGTGCTCTCAACTGCTGAGCTGTCTTATGGCAAAAGAAATTGGTTGTTTTAGAAAAAGAGGGCATATACATGAAAATAGATTCTTTTGTTTGTTTTCACAAAGAGCAGGTTTCATGTCCTTTATCATTTCTATGTCCAATATTAAAGGCAAAAGACCTGACAGTTTATTCTGTAAAAATAAAATCAAGATTTTTTTACAACCAGAAAACAAATCCTGCAGGCCATATTTCTCACTGAATGCCGAGTTTCCAGCGATCTTCTTGCTGAAGGATTTCTGTTCTGCATGTTTGCGTGTAGTGGTGATTGGTGTTTAGGATGTGTGTGTGTGCACATGAGGGTGTCTAGGTGTGGTGCGCCGTGGCGCACGTGTGGAAGTCAGACAGCGGCCTTGGCTATTGATGCTCTATTTCCAGGAAACAAGAGTGTTTTGTTCCCTGCTGCATTTGCCAGGCTCAGTGGTCCATGGGCTTCTGGGGATTCTCCTGTCTCTATATTTCATCCTACCTTAGAAGCCCGGCGATTACAGATGTGCTCCACTATACCCAGCATTGTGTGGGCCTTAGGGATTCAAGCTCGGGTCCCTAGATCTGAGCAGCAAGCCCCTTATTCACTGATCCTTCTCACCAAGAATACAGTTTGGCTGGCCTGGAACTTGCTATGAAGATGAGGTTGACCTTGAACTCACAAGACCTGCCTGCCTCTGCTTCCAGAGTACTGGGATTAAAGGTGTGCACCGCTGTGCACAGTGCACAGTTAAATGCTCAACAGTAGCATTCCCTAATCTATTGTCAAATCCACCATTCTGTGAACTTACCATTCTTAAAACAATCACTGGGTCTAAGACTTCATTTCTGATACCACAGCCTCTTTCCACACAGATCCACACTTCTAAGATGCACCTGGAGAAACTAAGTCTTCAATGATAAAATGCTATTGGTCCCTTGTCACCAAGTATGTGCCCGGTGATAAATAGTTGTCACTGCTGCAATACAGTTCTGTGTCTAACTTCCTCCTCGGAAGGCTGCAGCCCCCTTGGAGGCTTGAAGGCTAAGCCTTTCTCGTGGAGTACTTCCAGGAGATAATCTCCTACCCCAGCCAATTTTCTCCCTACGGATATCTGTCACACACACTTTCCTGGCCATTTATACAGAATGAGACTGAAATCAGATTGCAGCGCCGAGCCCCTGCTGCCTTTGGTTTATCATTTCTGAATAATCAGTTATGCTAAAGCTTTTAGCCTTATCTTTTTGTCTCTTGGGACCTACACTTCATTAAAAAGCAACTTAATCAGTTTCCTTAATTAGTCAGATGTCCCCCCCATGCACGGTGGTATTGAGAGTCATCTGTGAAAACCTGCCAGAAAGAGATACTGTACTTCCCCATTAGATCTGAACTCTGATTAGAAAGATTACAGAGATCGTGTTCAGTGGGTTGGCATATCATATCGATCATACAGACTAATTTGGGCATGGTTTTAATCCGTTGTGATTTTTAATGTGTATTTTAAAACAGGAATGAGTTAGATAACTGAAGAAATGGGACATTTTAAAGTTTCTCCCAATAGAAAAGCCAGGCATAAGTACCTGAAATGAGGACTGGAGTTTTTTTTGGTTTTGCTTTGTTTTTTTTTGTTTTTTTTTTTTTTTTTTTTTTCCCTTTTCTCTTTTAGTCTCCAGTGATTTCTTGACCATATTCCTCTGGACCCCTGAATGCCAAAAAGCCTCTAAAGGGTGGCCCCAGATTTCTGCATTTCGCGTTCGCTCTCGCTTAGGCACCGTTTGATGGCCCTTAGGTTCTTATCACCACCTGAGTGTATCAACTTTGCAGCCAGCAACCTGTGCGATTGTGTAGGCATTCTGATTAGGCCTAACTCCCCAAGCGGCGTGGATGTCTATTTCTTCCCACCTCTATACAGACAACTTTCTTCTTACCAATTTTTCATGCCCCAAGAAAGGCTACCACTTTCCACCCAGGCCCACAGGCTGACACCCGGTTCCCTGATTCCTCCCATACCGTGCGTCAGCAAAGCCCATCAGCTCTTCCTCCTGAAGGTCCCAAACCCTCGGTACCACTTCTTGTGACACCCTTGGACTCCTAGGCAGAGACTCGCATCACCTGCCTGCATTGCTTCCTGTACTTTCCAGAAATGTACCCCACAACCCACCTCATATCCTCTGGATCCCTCTTCTCTTCCCAGAGTACTAAATATCAGGAATCAGACATGGCTGTCATATTCCAAATTCTCCAGGCCTCCTATATCCTTAGAATAAGAGCCAAATAGTCACAGTTACCCATTACGAGCTGGCACCCATGTGCCTCCCATCCTGCCCCCCAGTTCCGTCTGCATACTGCCTCTACTTACTATGCCTCAGCTGTGCTCATCCATCTGTTCCACAGAACCACGTGCACTTCCTTGCTTGGGGCCTTTGTGCTTTGTTGCAGAACTTTACAAGGTTGAGTCCCACCCCCCCCCCCCTTGAGCATATTACACATTCGTGCCCTAAATAAATGACCAGCAATCTTCCCTCCAGATCCATGCTGCCCCCTGACCGGTTATTTTCTCCTTAACATTTGCCTTCTGGCTGTACTTCTCTGAGCTTGCTGTGTTTGGTCTCTCTCCTTTCTCTTGACTTCGTCTGCATTAGTTACAAAGTTGTTGTTTTCTCCCTGAGAAAATGAGCCTGGCGGATGGGAGACGCATCAGGCAATGGGTGATTATGAAGCTGTTCATTAGCCAGACCTATCAAGCAGCAACATTGATCCCGCTTCCTGCTTTGTATCCATTCCTGTTACAGAGATGTACCCTTGGTTGGGACCTTCTCCTTTTAAGGGGAAAACTCCAAACTTCCTTTTTTATTAAGTGTTTAGCTACAGTTGGTAAAGTAACAACAGGAATTGAATTGCCAGCTTTCTGTGGATGCTCAGAAACCCCGACGTGAAAATGGGTGTGTAAAATGTGCTTGTGGGAATTCAGGTGTCTGGCTTGGTGCTACGCTTATTTCTCACAAAAATCCACGTATGGTTTCTGGGTTAGAGTGATAAACAGAGAAGAAAATAGCAGAGGGCAGGCCACTCTCTTCACCTGACAAGTAATACAAGAGCCCTGGACTCACCTCCTTCAGTCCTCTGGAAGCCACTCGTGGGTAGATGAAAACTGCTTTTTTTAGAATCCTGGCGTCCTTGGCTTGGCCTACTTTTCAAAAAGACTCAAAATAAAGCATAGGAAAAGTCTTTATCCAATATCCATGGCAGAGGTGACAGTCAAAGGTGCCTATCACACCTGCAGTCAGCTGCTCTCCTGGGGAGCCTGTGCCCACCCTAGGGTGTGGATTGCTGCTCTTCTCTGTTTCCCTACCACAGTGCTCACATGTGGGTCTGTAGGGAATCTTAATAAAGTTAACTGTGCTTCCTTAGAAATGAAATCCGGAGGTAGGAACGAATCAGGTGAAAAAGACCACTGCATCTCTCAGGCAGAGGCCAGAATACAGGAGTGAAGGGAGTAGGGGAGGGGAGTGCAGGAGTGGGGGAGGGGAGCACAGGAGTGGAGGGAGGGGAGCACCGGAGTGGAGGGAGGGGAGTGGAGGGTGTGGGGAGTAAGGTGTGAAGGGAGTTGGGGGGGGGGGAGGAGTGCAGGAGTGAGGGAGGGGAGTGGAAGGAGGGGAGTACAGGAGTGAGGGAGGGGGGCACAGGAGTGAGGGAGGGGGGCACAGGAGTGAGGGAGGGGGGCGCAGGAGTGAGGGAGGGGAGTGCAGGAGTGAGGGAGGGGAGCACAGGAGTGAGGGAGGGGAGTGCAGGAGTGGGGGAGGGGAGCACAGGAGTGGAGGGAGGGGAATGGAGGGTGTGGGGAGTAAGGTGTGAAGGGAGTGGGGGGAGGAGTGCAGGAGTGAGGGAGGGGAGCACAGGAGTGAGGGAGGGGAGCACAGGAGTGAGGGAGGGGAGCACAGGAGTGAGGGAGGGGAGCACCGGAGTGGAGGGAGGGGAGCACTAGAGTGGAGGGAGGGGAATGGAGGGTGTGGGGAGTAAGGTGTGAAGGGAGTGGGGGGAGGAGTGCAGGAGTGAGGGAGGGGAGCACAGGAGTGAGGGAGGGGAGCACAGGAGTGAGGGAGGGAGGCACAGGAGTGGAGGGAGGCCCTTCTGCAGAAAACAGGGAACCCTTGTTTCCTGCTCAGGACCCATGGCTGCCAGAGTCACCAGGTTGGAGCTTGATGTCATCCCCTTTGTTTTCCAAGGATGTCATCGGCTCTAACTTGGGGAAACAGGAATGTCAGGTTTCTTTCCATTCTGGACTCCTGGTTTCATGGAGTCTGTGCTAAGTGGGTACAGAGAGGAAGGGAGGGACAGGTTTTCTGAGGAGCTGGGGTACACTTCATACCTGGTATAATGTCACCCTGGAAGCTTCAGCTGGCTGTCAGTGCCTGGGACAATACGAAGTGATTGCACTTGTCACTATCCTCAGTGCTTGGGTCTCTCTCAGGTCTGATATTCGTGGCAAGCCTTTGGGCTGAGGAAGTCATCCTGCTTTGGTTGGACTAACACCTAGGAGGCTTCACCTTGGCAGTTCTTGGAATTTTTATTTAATGCACACTTTTGATTCCAACAGTCTTTCCTTCTCTCAATTTTTGGTTGACAATTTTATGTACCCATCTAGAGTTCTTTCTTCATCTGCCAGAATAACAGTGATTTGTTTGAATGAAATAGTTTATTGGTTTCCTGGGTATTTCCATCATTAAATGCACTTGGGCTACCACAGGCTCTTTGTGCGGACGCCTTTCAGATCTCATTAATATTTCATAAGCCCCACAGAATTACTCGAGACCTTCTTTAACCAAATATCTTCAGCCCTAATATAGCCAATGTCATTTCAAGTTCTAGTCTAGAAAAAAGGAGACTTCTATGGCTGGGCTTGCTCTCAGGGGACCTCAAAGAGCTTTTTTTTTTCCTGTTTCTTTTTTTTCTATGTTCAAGATGCTTGAGAAACCTAGAATTCGGAAATACTACATAACAGGCATAATAAAACCATGCCAACTAAGTGACTTTCAAACAGATGAGCACTATGGGGGTCGGAGAAGACAGCTGCCCATCAAAAGCCTCCTGGACATTGGAAGGCAAGCCAGAAGTGCCTCATGGCAGCTAAGCCTCATGGCTGCTCCACCAGCCCCTTAGGAAACCATGACGAAACCAAGTCTCACACGGACAGAATCCACGCGGCTACACTGGAGATAGGAAACACACTGGGTACTTTAGCCATTTTGTGCAGTGAACTGGTCAAGTCGGGGAATCATAGAAACTTAATAGGTGTTCTTCAAAACACCAAGTCAATTGGGGGTTAGAGTTCTTTGGGCCCCCCTCCCTCTTTTCCCCCTCTTTCTTTTTCTCCCTTCCTCCCTTCCTTCTCCCAGTCTACCTTCTACCCCCTCCATCCTTCCCTTCCTCCCTTCCTTCTCCCAGTCTACCTTCTACCCCCTCCATCCTTCCCTTCCTCCCTTCCTTCTCCCAGTCTACCTTCTACCCCCTCCATCCTTCCCTTCCTCCCTTCCTTCTCCCAGTCTCCCTTCTACCCCCTCCATCCTCCCTTCCTCCCTTCCTTCTCCCAGTCTACCTTCTACCCCCTCCATCCTTCCCTTCCTCCCTTCCTTCTCCCAGTCTACCTTCTACCCCCTCCATCCTTCCCTTCCTCCCTTCCTTCTCCCTTCCTTCCTTCTCCTCTCCCTTCCACCATTCATCCTTCCCCTTGTTTTAAGGAATGCAGGTTGTATAAGAAATAAAAAGCCGTTCTCCATTGCTTCCTTCTATTCCCGCTTGTTTTATTAACTCTCCCACCCGGATCAATACTTACAAAATAAAACAGCAGGTCTTCTTGCTTCCTTATAATCAGGTAGAAGAATCTGTCTTCTTTTTGAACCGTGGACTCTTTAAGCACTAGTTCCTATTAGAGAAATGAGGCCCATTTCCTTTGCAAACCCGTGTCTTTATAAAATAAGATGTTAGTGAAAGGTAGAATGATTTTTTTTTCCATCCCTTTGATGTATGCAAAACTGTAGGGAGCCATTATGGATCGAGAGAAGCAAACGGAATGAAAGAAGTCTTTATCCATTTGAGACTAGAATTTCCAAGTTAACCGAAATGAATCCTTCTCTCTGTCTTTGGGCGCAGCTGACTTCGCTGCAGACGAGCGGTAGTGAACTAATTGCTGAATTTCACCATTGTCGTGTTTGCCATTGTGATATCATAGCTGTTTCTGATTTTGTAAGGCACGTTTAATCAAATCCTCTCCTCAGGTTGGGGAAGCAGCACCCCCACCAAGGGCAGGGTCACATGACCCTGTCACTGGACTGCTGGGGGGGGGGGAGAGTGTGGCCAGTGTTTTAATCATTCAACTATGCAGCCTTCTTAAATTTCAGATTCCAAATTAATAAGTCAGGGGGCGGGACCAAATAGCCTGCATTTTTTTAAAGGGTTTCTAAGTATGTTTTCTATGTGATTTTGTACGGATGTGTGTGGGAGCACAGGCCATAGCAAGCGTGTGGAGGTCAGAGACTAGCCCATGGAAATCGGTTCTGTCCTTGCGCTGTGTGAGGGTCCAGGGGATCAAACTCAGATCTTCAGGCTTGGCAGCAAGCCCCCATACCTGCTGAGTCATATCGCAGGCCCAATATTCTGCACTTCTAACAAGCCCCTCGTGGAGCTATTACTGCTGATCACATTTTGAGTAGCAGGATGTCACAGTAGCTTTGTTTTAAAGCCCCCATTTTCACAATATGGAAATCGAAAGTGGAGAGACAGAATTTGGGATGCAGTCCCAGGGAAGCACACCTAGGGCCTTGGGTGCCACTGGGCTCTGCCTCCAGCCTGGCATTTGGCATTCCTAAGTGCATGTGGTATGCCCCTTTGCAAAGGCTGGTTGATCTCCGTAGCCTGGAGGAGCTGCTGCCGGTGCCAGACAGGGCTGCTTCCCGTATGCTCCCATCCTGCTATCTTAGCAGCAAACTAATGAACAGCTTCCGTTCCGGTTCCTTGAGGATGGAACTGTTTCACTGTGTCCCGGCCTCACTGTGCCTGGAGCCCAGCATAGTCCCTGGCACCTGGCCGATTAATGATTTGAACTGAATCAAGCTGAGTTGATTGACTTCATTAGAGCAACATGGAGATGGCCTGGTTTTGTCTATTTAAAACTATGAGTTTCCTCTTTAAGGAATTTATCCTTTTTTTTTTTTTTTTTTTTTTTTTTGCATCGCATTCTGTTGTCAGTAACTGCCGGCTCACCTCCAGGCTTCCATAGTTCTTTTCAATTGCATTTGCTTAAGATGCATGAAGGTTGAACAACGGTACAGAATAAAGGTGGTAAAGACTCAGGGGCGGGGGTACCTCAAAGCTCTTTCCTTAAAAAAATGACTTTTACTTTTAATTATGTTTCTGCATCTGTGTGGGGTGTGCATATGCGTGCAGGTGCCCGTGGAGGCCTGGGGCACGGAATTCCCCGGGAGCTGAAGTTGGAGGCGGGTGTGAACCACCCACATAGATGCAGGGACTTGAACCCCAATCCTCTGCGCAAACAGTAGATGCTCCTAACCACTGAGCCACCTCTCCAGCCCTCTCAACACTCTTTAGTTCCGAGGAATATGTTCTGCCTGTAATAAAAGGACGTTAGCTACCATTGCTTATTTAAGAGTTTTCTGCTGGGATTTAAAGGGAAGCATTTCTGAATGTTTTGACAGACTCAAGCCTGTTCCCTTCTACAATGCTGATTAGTCTCAAGTCGTCAATAAAATATGCAAATCTGGATTCCCACTTAGCATTTTTTGTCTCCTAGAAGGATTTGAATAAATTGCTGTATCAGCCCCAGCACTGAGTGAATGAAACTTGGATACTATTCTTCATTGTTTCCTTTCAAGTCTCGGGTTCTGCCATGACAGTTTTTGAAAGCTTTATTATGTGTAATGCATGCCACTCCGCTCACACATGGCCTACTGCTGGCATTTAGCACATTCAGAGAGCTGTGTACCCGTCACTACAATCAATTCTAGAACATTTTTATTACCACTAAAAGATCTCCTGCACCCCTCAGCAGTCACCCCCTCCAGTTCCTCTGTCCCCCAGCACTGGGCAGCCGCCAGTGTATCTTCTGTCTCTAGCTGTCTCTGTCCTTCGCTGCGTACAAAGGAGTCCATACCATGCATAGTTCTTTGTGACTGACGTCACTTACGGAGCAAAAGATTTTTAAAGTTCATTCGTGTTGTAACATGGATTTATATTTTGTTCTTTTCCTTTTTCTTTTTGAAACTTTTTTTATATTGTTCCTTTCCATGGCTAAATACTACTCCAGTGTATGACAATCTATCTCTTCACTGAGTAGTAGACATTTACACTGTTTCGGGTTGTTATATTATGACAGTCTATCTCTTCACTGAGTAGTAGACATTTACACTGTTTTGGTTGTTATGAGAATTTATTTATCTCTTCACTGAGTAGTAAACATCTACACTGTTTCGGTTGTTATATTATGAGAATTTTTATCTCTTCACTGAATAGTAGACATTTACATTGTTTTGGGTTGTTATATTATGAGAATCTGTCTCTTCACTGAGTAGTAGACATTTACACTGTTTCCAGTTGGTATATTATGAGAATCTGTTATCTCTTCACTGAGTAGTAGACATTTACATTGTTTCGGGTTGTTGTATCAAAGCTACTGTAAATACTCAGGCGCAAGTGATTTTCATTTTTCTGGCATCTGTACCTCGGGAGAAATTGCTGACTTGTGAGCATGTGTGTGTGCATACGTGTGTGTTGTAGATGCATGTAGAAGTCACAGGAAGACCTTACCTGTCACTCTCCACTCAATTCCTTTGACCCAGGGTCTCTTCAGAATGCAGAGCTAGCTGACCCTTGCCAAGTGTTCTGTCTCTACACACTCATAGTGCAAGGGTTACAGGCGTGCACAGCTACCCTCTGGTTTTCACATGTGCCAGGGGGTGAAGTCGGGTCCCTCTGCATATGCGGACAAATATGGCTATCCACTGAGCCACCTCCCTAGCCCAGAGTTTTGGAACAGCAGTGTGTTTAACCTTTTGAGAAACTGTTAACAAAGAGACTTACGACTTCCCTCTCCCGCCAACAGTGTGTTAGGGTTCCTGTTTATTCCAGCACATGCTGGCATCTACCATTCTGAATCTCCATGCTGATGTGTGTGAGTTAGCTCCTCTTTTTTTTTTTAAAAAGATTTATTTATTTTTGTTTTATGTATATGGGTGGTTTTGCCCTTATGTATGTCTGTATACCATGTGTATGCAGTACCCACAGAGGCCAGAAGAGGGCATCAGATCCCCTGGGACTGGCGTTAACAAATGGTTGTGAGCCACCACTTGTGTGCCCTGAATCAAACCCAGGCCCTTTGGGAGAGCAACAAGAGCTAATAATTGCAAGCCATCGCCAGTCTCCTCTATCTTTTTCTCTGTTTCCCCCATAACCAGCGTTCGCCAGCATCTTCAGATATCCTTATTGACCATTTCTCTTCCACCTTCCTGGTCTCTATTCAGAGACCCCGCCTTTCTTCCGCTTGGACAATTTGAATTGTTGAGTTGCGGGAGTTCTTTATATATTTAGACTCACGTTCCTTTACAAACATTTTTCTCACTCTGGTTTGTCCCTCCAATTTTATAGTGTCTTTTAAATCTTGAAAGGCATGAACGATGAATGTAACTGAGATTAATTTTTCTTTGGTTGCTCATGGGCATTTGATGTCATAGCCAAGAAACCCGTGCCTGATGCTATGTCATGATCTTCTGAGTCTCATGCTCGTAGGCCACACATTTGGGTCTTTAATTGGTTTTGAACTAACATTTCCATCTGTGTTCTTGTGTATTCTCAAGTGCTGTGATCTTGGCTACCATGCAAGTCTGAACAGAGCCCTCAGAACGTACCTCTCGGCAGAGTACAACCTTGAAACCTCCAGACACGAAGGCTTGGACATTATTGAAAATGCTGTTGACAATTTAGAGCCAAGGAGTGACAAGCAGAGATTCATGGAGATGTACCCTGCTGCCTTCTGCCCACCAATGAAGTTTGAGTTCCAGTCTCATATGGGTGATGAGGTCAGTAACTGACTGTTTTTGTAAGAGCCAGTTGTCTCTTCGTGTGTCATTTGTTACGTCACGTATTCTCCTTTTGAGACAGCGCCTCATATAGGCCAGGATAGCCTCAGACTCACACTGTAGCCTTGGCTAGCCCTGAACTCTTGATCCTCCATCTCCCAGCTGCTGAGGCTGTATATAAGCTACCACACTGAGCTGCCTTGAAAGGGTTTTAAGATGTAGTTGGCTGTGTGTGTGTGTGTGTGTGTGTGTGTGTGTGTGCGCGCGTGTGCATACGTACATGTGTGTATATGTGTGTGCTTGCATGTGTGGTGTGTGTGTATATGTGTGTATATGCGTGTGTGTGCGTGTGTGTATGTCTCTGTGTATGTGTGTGTGTATATGTGTGTGCATGTGTGTATGTCTGTGTGTGTGTGTGTGTGTAGTGTGCACCTGAGGGCAACACCCACAGAAGTAAGAAGAGGACGTCAGATCCCTTAGAGCTGAAGTTACCAAGAGCTGTGGGTGCTGGGAACCAAACCTGGGTCCTCCGCTAGAGTGGCATACGCTTCAGTCGCCGAGCCATCTCTCCAGCCCCTGCCATGTATTCTGTTTATGAATGTAAGCTTCTATCCTGATTTTTTTAAAAAGAAGAAAGAAAGAAAGAAAGAAAGAAAGAAAGAAAGAAAGAAAGAAAGAAAGAAAGCCACTGTCTTTCCAAAGTCAAATAGTTGCTGTTTTTGTTTTCTATTATGGATATACTAACATGGAATGGTAAAAGTCACAGACAGGCTTCAGTCAGAAGAGTTTCCTTACTGTTAATGGGGTGGGCCGGTTCCCTTTCTTAATGGCCGGCTCTGCTAGTGAGCAGTAACCTCTAATGTTTTGTTGCCCCATGAGAAGAATCCTTCATCAGCCAAGACAATTTCTGTGGCCAGGAGGGTTTTCATTTTCAGGAAGTGTTTGTTTCATGTGCAATCTTAATGATGCTTTCATTTTGACCAAATCCATCACTGAAATCTTGCCCAAAATATCTCCTTCCAATACCAAAGATAATTTACCTTGTGACGTCTGTGGTGAGTCATATGATTTAACTGATGCTGGCTAGTAGCCATGATTGAAAGATACTTTTTTTTTTTTTTTTTTTGTTTTTTGTTTTTCGAGACAGGGTTTCTCTGCAGCTTTTTTAGAGCCTGTCCTGGAACTAGCTCTTGTAGACCAGGCTGGCCTTGAACTCACAGAGATCCGCCTGCCTCTGCCTCCCGAGTGCTGGGATTAAAGGCATGCGCCACCACCGCCCGGCTGAAAGATACTTCTTTTAAAAAGGCACTTTTCCGAACGTTCTGTATCCGTATACATTGAATCACTTCAGTCTTGCAGCAGCCCCAGGATTGGGAGTCTCATCGTCCCTTCTTGTAGAGCAGGAAATTGAAATCGCACTGGTAGAAGGCAGGGCGGGCATACAGGCACAGCTTCCTGGCTGCAGAGCCCACGCCCTAGCCAACAAGCTCTGTGACCTCCCTGACCCTCCCTTCTGCCCTTGCAGTCCACCTAGACCACCCTCTGCCCTCTGCCCTGTGGTGGTTAGGATTCCGTAGGCTGCCAGCACTGGCGCTCGGTCCCAGGCCCTGATGTTCTCAGGGCAGAGCTTCTGCACCATTGCCTTCCCCGAGATTGTCAGACCATAGCTGTTCACTACCCAAGTCTAAAGCTATTCAAAAGCGGCGCTTTACGGTGGCTGTTGAAAGGGATGGTGGTCTATGCCTGTCCCAGCACCCAGGAAGCAGAAATGGAAAGATTGTAAGTTTAAGGCCAGCCCGGGGTACCGAATAATAAACTGTCTCAGAAAAGTAACGTTCTGACCGGAAAAGTTGGAATAAGAGTGTTCCTACGACTCCTATATGTGGCGTTTAAGTATGAGACCTGTGGGTTCGATGGGCAGCCATCCCCAGAACCCAGATAAAAAGTCAGGCCTCACAGACCTGTACCCCAAGGCCAAGGGTGAAACGGGGTGGGTGGACAAAGACAGATAGGTCCCACTGGCTTCCCAGCAAGCCGGTCAATCTAGCTGACATGTTTACACTCTAGGTTTTGAGAGACCATCTCAAACACCCTGGAAAGCAATAGATGAAGACACCCCAAAGTTGACTGCTGGCCTCCGTGTACGCACAAACAAGCAAGCACCTGCATGCACAGACACACATTCACACCCACACCCGACAAATGATACCATGCTTTTGAGGCTGCTGCTGGTGCCTGTCATAACTGTGCTTCCTGCTTCTGTGTCAGGTGTGTCAGGTCAGCGCCCAGCAGCCAGTCCAGGCAGAGCTCATGCTCCGGAACCAGCAGCTGCAGTCCCGGCTGGCCACACTCAAGATCGAGAATGAGGAGGTGAGTGTGCTCCCTGGGAGGAAGAAGTGAGGATACTCCCTGGGAGAGGGTGCTCCCTGGGAGGAGATGAGGGTGCTCCCTGGGAGAAAGAGGTGAGGGTGCTCCCTGGGAGGAGGTGAAGGTGCTCCCTGGAAGGAGATGAGGGAAGGTGCTCCCTGGGAGGAGGTGAAAGTGCTCCCTGGGAGGAGATGAGGGTGCTCTTTGGGAGAAAGAGGTGAGGGTGCTCCCTGGGAGGAGGTGAGCATGCTCCCTGGGCGGAGGTGAAGGTGCTCCCTGGGAGAAAGAGGTGAGTGTGCTTTCTGGGAGGTTAGCATGGTCCCTGGGAGGAGGTGAGGGTTCTCCCTGGGAAGAGGTGAGGGTGCTCCCTGGGAGGAGGTAAGGTGCTCCCTGGGAGGAGGTGAGGGTGCTCCCTGAGAAGAGGTGAGGGTGCTCCCTGGGAAGAGGTGAGCATGCTCCCTGGGCGGAGGTGAGGATGCTCCCTGGGAGGAGGTGAGGGTGCTCCCTGGGAGGAGGTGAGGTGCTCCCTGGGAGGAGGTGAGGTGCTCCCTGGGAGGAGGTGAGGTGCTCCCTGACCCACTGGGGTCTGAACTAACACCTAAGCTGGAAGACACTCACATGGCCTCAACATCACTGTCATTCTGAAGGTCTCCTCACCGTGCCCTTCACTATCAGGGCTCCCACAGACTCTTCACAGCAGTCAGTGCAAGGGTTCTGATGCCTCTGTAAATAAACACTTTACCACAGTTGGCTTCATGTGGCTGTAAAGTTAGTTCATCTTCTTAAGCTACACTTCATCTTGAGAACAGCTCCCTGAATTATCTAATTCACTGCATATGTCCAAAAATATAGTCATATGTAAAATGCAAGTTAATTTTATCTTATTTTCTAAAATTAGAAATCCCCCCACCCCCTGCTTATGTCTTTCCATGGTTCCTAAATTTTTGGTGCTAAATGTGGCATTGGTTGTAAAAAGTGCAAAAAAAATCATTTTTGAAATAGTGCTTGAATTGGGATCAAAAAATGATAATTTGCTGACATATTTAAAAGTATAGACTATAAAATGTGAATTGTCAGTATATCATGGGGCTGGAGCACAATTGTGCAATTCAGAGGCTCGTTTTTCCATCGACTGTATCAGGCTCATACTCTCCTAATGTAAAGATAGGAAGCACAGAAGGTTTTTGTTATTCAAGACTCTCAACGGTGATTTATAGGAACCCAGAATTGGCCTCTGACATTTTTGGGTTTGCGATATGGGGGTGCTGGTAAGGTGTAGGGTATAGCTCCAGAGCTCCAGGGTCCTGCTGCTTGCCATGTCGTCCCATGTCAGCAGCTTCCTCACCCAGTGACGGAAGATTAGCTCTGCAATGCCTGGGCTTTAGTCAGGGCCAACCATTGCATCCAGGAAATGGAACTCTAATTGGCCAGACTGGATGCTGTCCTGTGATTGATAGCCCCGAGAGACATTATCCAGAAACAGATAACTTCTGGAGTGTAGAATGTGGGCTACCAAGAACAAACTCAGACCAACAGAGCCGATCTCTGGAGCAGGAGTGTAGCTCACGGGTGCAGTGTTCGCTTGCACACCACTCTCCAGTGCCAGACGGATGACATGGGGTGACTCAAGACTGGAACCCCTGCACTCAGGAGACGAGGCAAGAGGATCAGAAGTCCAAGGCCAGCTTGGGATTTGTTAGCCCTAAGAAAGAAAGAGAGAGGGGGGGAGGGGGGAAGGGGAGGAAAGAAAGAAGAAAGGAAGGAAGGAAGGAAGGAAGGAAGGAAGGAAGGAAGGAAGGACGCTAGAGAATAAGGGGGGCTGAGCAGTTTGCTAAGTGGTGATGGAGGACTTCTTGTGCTGCCATGGGAACCAGAGTTCAGATCCCAGCACCCACATGGGGGAGGGGGTCACAAGTGCCAGTAATGCCAGCTCCAGAATCCGGCACCTTCTTCTGGCACCTCCATGGGCACCTGCACACACCCTTGCATGTATACTCAGCAAAATAAATAAATAAGCACACAAACAGATAAATGATAAGTAAATAAATAGTTAAAATTGGAAAAATAAAGAATAAAGCAGATTCTCACAAGTCCCTTAAGTATCCTGCTCCGCTTTCATCTCATGGGATGCTTGTGGCCTGGAGAGATGACTGAGCTGTTAGGAGCTCTCATTGCTCTTCCAGGGAATCCCAGTTCATTCTGATATCCATGCTGGGTGGATTAACACTGCCTGCAACTCCAGGGACCCAGTGGTCTGTTGTGGGTGCCCTGGGCATACACACACACACACACACACACACACACACACAGACCCACACCTACTTCAAAACAAAATTTAAAGAACAATGTGTGTCTACACGATTGCAGTTTGATGAAAACCTACTGTTGAGTATTTTGGTTTGGTTTGGTTTGGTTTGGTTTGGTTTGGTTTGGTTTTTTTGCTTCCATTCCTACTAGAGAAACCAAACCAGCCCTTACTCAAGATGCAACCTGAGTTATTTCTAGTAAAACAGGGGTTATCAATCAACAGGTGGGTCACACACACCCCCCGCTGGGTTCAACTGGCCCTTTCACAAGGGTCACCTATGACCATCTGAAAACACAGACATTTATGTTATGATTCATAATGGCAACAAAATTACAGGTATGAAGTAGCAATGAAAATAATTTTATGGTTGAGGGTCGCCACAACATGAGGAACTGTATTAAAGGGTCGCAGTGTTAGGAAGGCGAGAACCTCCGGTGTAGTCAGTTCACAAATGAGCCTTCATAAAGGACCCCATTACTGTCCTGGAAGGCTACAGCTTAGCTAGGTACTATGAGACACGCACTAGCCTACTGCAAGGTGCTGGCTCCTAGTGGATCCGCTGTTTATATCTGGGAACTTTCAGTGGTTTGTTTTATTTTGTCCTGTTTTGTGTTTTGTTTTTTTGTTTTGTTTTTCATATCTTCCTGCTCTTTTACTTGGAAAATACTTTCTAAACCCCAGGAAAATTCCACATTATACACAGGGTCGAAGCTGGCAGGCTACAGGCTTGTTTTATTTGGCTTTGAAGTTTTCAGTTGTTTTTTGTTTGTTTTTTTTTTTTTTTTTTAAAAAAATCAGCCAGGCAGTGGTGGTGCATGACTTTACTCCCAACTCTCCAGAGGCAGAGACAGGTGGATCTCTGAGTGCCAGCCTGGTCTGTAGAGCAAGTTCCAGGATAGCCAAGGTTACAGAGAGAAGCCCTGTCTCAGAAAAAAAAAAAAAAAATCAGAAAATCTGGCCAAAAGGGAAGTGAGGCACCTCATCTCCACTTTGCCCCCTCGTTCAACCCCCAGTTCTGTGTCTGGCTGCTACACAGTTTGAGCTTTTGACCCTTAATATAGACCACATTAGGCGTGGGGAAGAGACGCGCAGCCTCACATGCTAGAAGAGGCAGGTGGCTTGTTTTCACTGCCACCCTTTAAAGGCTTGCTCTAGAGTCAAAGAACTGGAAGGTGCAGGGCGGCCAGCATAGCTGGCCGTCTCTGGTTTCCTGGGCACTGTGAGGAAGTGGGCATCCCCATAAGGAATGACTGGGTGCTAGTTGTACTAAGAGCCCCGCGTGGAGCAGCAGCCTGGGTGCTAGCTGCGCTAAGAGCCCCACATGGAATTCCGTGGCACCCCTTAAAATCTCCCATCAGCAGCTTGGAGAATTTCATGAACTTACAAAGACATTTGTAATAGGTATGTTCAGCCATAACGAGCAAGATTTTAGGCAAGCTGAAACAACTTTCATGACACGTAGAGTTAAGGAAAGTAAGAGATTTCCATTGTAAATCACGGTAAAATCTCTCTCTCTCTCTCTCTCTCTCTCTCTCTCTCTCTCTCTCTCTCTCTCTCTCTCTCTCTCTCACACACACACACACGCCTAAAAAGTTGTTTTTTTTTTCCCCACTCATGTTATCAATGACTGCAACAAAACCCCAAGTTGTATAAACCCATGACTGAACACTCCATGAGAATCTTCGGTTTCTTTTCAAACTTGATCTAAGAATTGGAGCACCTAGTTCTACCTAGTTCTATCTTTGTTTCAGATTTCTGTCTTCTCTGTGGCTTTTGTCACCAGCCTTCAGCATCTCCAGCTGGCCGACAGTGACAGCCTTGGTAAATGACAGCTGCTGCCTGGCCCTTAAGTGATGGTGTCTTGCAGACAAAACTGAGAACAGTCTACTGTCTTCCACTGCAAACACACATACATTGTGTTTGTTTCGAACAAGCTTTAGCTCCCAGAAGGGAGGACACTGATCCACACAAGAACCCACAGGGGAGATGAGGAGAGTTTCTAGAAGATAGATACAGGCCCAGGGCCCTGGGGGATGCCGGAGCTCAGAAGGGCTGGGCAGAGCTGCTGCAGGCTGTTGCTCTGTGCCAAGAGCCCTTTAGCATCCCTGAGGAGGGGAGTGGCTTTGACCTCACCTCCACCAACAGACTTTCTCTGAGTCTTCTGTGCTCCACTGCACAAATCACGGGTGACATTAGGAGGAATAAATCATTCCTGGCTTCATGTTGCCCCAAATAGGTAGAAACATAGACCTCTAAATGCTGTTCCAGATGCTTACAAGCGACGGACTTGAAGTCCTCCTCTCAGCCACAGTGAGAGTCAGCTCTGTCCAGCAGGGCTATTGAATCAGAATCAGGAACACAGGTTTCCCGAGACAGTTGGAGGCAGGAACTGTGTTCTGAGAGCCCCTGGGCAACAATGCTGTTGCCGTCCTTGGGTTAAGCTCTATCACTGCTGAGACTGAATTTTTATATTGTTTAAAGATTTATATATCACATACACAGTATTATGCCTGTAGGCCAGAAGAGGGCACCATATCTCATTAGAGGTGGTTGTGAGCCACCATGTAGGTGCCGGGAATCGAACTCAGGACCTCTGAAAGAGCAGGCAGCACTCTTGACCCCTGAGCCATCTCTGCAGCCCCAAGAATAAATTAAAAAAAAAAAATCAAGTGACCCCAGTGTTTATAAATACAACCTCTGATGCTGGCCAATAGAGGATCAATGGGGCCCTGTCGGTGGTGGTTCTGAAGCAACCACCACCCCTCAACTAAAACCACAGAGAGCAGCAAAGACAAGATGCTTTTCAGCTCTGTAATACCTTATCCAGCTCAGACAGGGCCACGGGGATCGGTTCCACTGTTAAGGGAGGAGGAGAGAGGGAAGGCCAGGGCAGGATGCTGCCTTTGCTTTCTGCTCTGGCCACCTATGGCCTGTACCGACATAGTTTCCATAGTCTCGGCATAAACCCAATCTGTGTGTGTGTGTGTATGTGTGTGTGTGTGCGCGCGTGTGTGTGGTGTATGGATCCTTTTAAATGGTTTGAAATCCTTGTGAAATGATACAGCGGTATAACAGAAATACAGACGATGTCCGTGAAGTATCTGAATGGGACACCACCTTGGCAAAGAGATGAGTCAGTTCCCCTTGGGTGTGGAGGTCTCCGTCTAAAACACAGTTCAAAGGCCCCACACCATCAGAGAAAACAGGATATGTTCCAGCAACGGGTTGTTCAGAATGAGACCTCATGTAAAGAAAAGATATATTTAAAGATGCCATCAAATTAAAGGCTGATCACTGGGGTGGGCCCTAGTCCAGTGTGGCCGAGATCCCTGTGAAAAGGGAGAACTGGAGCCCACGGACACAAAGAGAAGCCAACAAGAATGCCCTGAGACAGATCCTGGCCTCCCAAGCTTGAGGGGAGCTAACCTGGAAACCCACATTTGTTGACCTTGGACCTCCAGCCTCCATGACTGGGAGATGACAGTTTGCCCAAACAAGCTCATAGAGTGCATTTGGAGCCGGAGACTAGCAAAGGGCCTTCCAGGTTCTCGCCAAAGGCTACCTAAGGACAGAACAACCAAGAGCCAATATGCGTAAATCTCACAGAAAGGACCTTTGATGGCTCAGAGTAACATTGCCACTGTGCAGGGATGCAGACCTGAGTTCAAATCCCCGGCGCCCACATCGTGAAATCAGAGCATGGTAACACAGGTCTGTAACTCCAGCACAGGCGGGTGGAGACAACCGTCTGGCCAGCCTCGCCAACAGAGTGAGCTTCCGGTTCAGCAAGGACCCTGTCTCAAGGCAGAAAGGCAGACAGCGTCCTCTTCTGGCCCCCATACATTGACTTATGGACATGCCATACACACCCCAAACGTGCAATGCACACATGCATACACACTAATAATGATGATGATAGCCGTGTTTCTAATCCCACAGGAGTTACCTCTCCCCCATCGCTCATTTTTATCCACAGCCTTGAGGATAAAAAATGTTTTTCATGTGTTCCTTGTCAATTATTTGGCATTCGCTTCTACCGAACCCACCCGTGTTTCCCTGCAGCCAATGGGGAGTCAGTGTGAGCACTGTTAGCCGTAGTATATTCTTTTTGGTGAATCCCCTCTGCGACCTATTATCACGCCTGCGTGTCAGAGCTGCTGTCATTTGGAGCATCCCGTGGGATGAGACAGAGTCCGAGCCATAGTGTCTTTTATTTTTCCTGGCAACTCCAGATTTAACTGTGACACCGTTTCTGAGGGGGACGTTGTCACATAGAGGAAAACAGTGACTTTGGTTCTTTGTGCGTACGACCCGTTTGGGTGCATTTGCTAACACTGCTACTGCTGGGTATCGTATCCACGGGAAGATGGTTCTAGTGAGATGTTGTTTTATAGCTCGCTATCTTACTGTCTCAGTGAGCATACTTTAATTAACAAATTCCAACCCACTGACAGGTCATCTAGGGCAAACTACAGACGTGGATTTTAATTTTCGCTCACAGTGACTTTTTGTTTGTTTAGTTTTGGAGTCAGGCCTTCTTGGGATGTTGGGGGAGTTTCCTGTTCTCTTGTTTTCGGCAGTTGGCACTGGGAACTTGCGATTTAAGGAGAAAATATCAATGCTCCCTGTCTAACTCACTTTCTCCTTTCACTCCGCTAGGGTCTTAGCGTTTCTCTGTAGCTTTGGAAGCTGTGCTTCACCTTACACTGCTATTTCTGGTAATTTTTATTTTTTACACTTAAGACAGTTCAAAAAAAAAAAAAAAAACAAAAAAACAAAAAAACAGTGAACCTTCCACTTCTATTGCTTGAATGTTTTTCAAATGTGCCTAGAGGTTTCACTTCAGGTGTTTCTCCCCAGGTCTGCAATCATGACCTCCGCCCCAGGTTAAGATCTCCTGGCTCGTTCCTTCCTTTCTGTCTTTTCCTTTTATTGCTCGTTGGCCCCAGTATATTTTAAAAGCAGGAACCTGAGCAGACACACCAGTTCTTCCAGCTCCTCCCGGTTGCGGTGGCCCCCGTTGCCCATCCCTTGGCTGCACTGTGCTGGGGACTTGATTACCATGTCGCTCTGAAAGCTGTATTCTCTCCCTCTCATGAAGCTGCTTGTTGTGGCTCTGAGAGGCCAAGCTTGCTCCCTTCCGTCTTCTGTCTTGAGTCCTTTTTGACTGGTGCCTACTTCTTGACCCCGACACATGTCTCTCATAGTGCCTTGCCTGAGAGAACAGCGCAGACTCTCACCCATCTTGGTAAAATAGCAGGAGTTTCCATGAGTAAAGAGGGGGTACCACTTATCTAATAGTGTTTCCGTCAACTAACAGATTTCCCATTTTCTAATGGGAATATAAAACTCAGGGAACTGTAAAAATATATCTGCCTTCAGTAACCATCACTTTATTTATGCATAGATACCTTAAATCATATTTAAAAGTATGCTTTAATTTAGAAATATGATTATTTCTCCTCCTAGTTCTGTGGAGGCTCTCACAGGTCCAGCGATGATGCTGGTCACTGTCAGAGTTGCGTTTTTAGTACCCACGAGCGTTCCTTCACATCTGTTTCAGGTGTGGTACTGTTAAAGCATGTGCATCATACCCATTTCAGAAATGTCTCCACAGGTAATAGTAACACATTGGCCCAACCTAAGGCAGTGAGTCTCCTAACCTTCATGGGCAGAGGCGGGTAGTCATGGCCTGTGAAGCTGCTGCCCGTAGTAATGGGCACTTACACCAAAGTCCAAATGTGCTTTTTCACAGAAAGAGCTACTCTCCACATAATGCATACTCCAGGAACAGCAAAATATACTACATTCTCTGCAAGTTTTTATTTTTATTTTGAGACAAGGTCTGTCCTAGAACTCGCTTTGTAGACCAGGCTGGCCTCGAACTCATGGAGATCCACCTGCCTCTGCCTACCGAGTGCAGGGATTAAAGATGTGAGCCACCAGGCATTCTCTGCATCTTTTTAAGAAGTCCCATAGCATGATTGTTTTCAGTATCCAGACTAGTACTGATTGATTGCTCTGATTTTCTAGCCATGCAATGTTTTTTCCTGCCCCCCCCTCTTTCTCTCTCTCTTTCTCTGTGTGTGTGTGTGTGCGCGCACGCGTGCGCGCACACCATGACACACTTGTGGAAGTCAGAGGGTCAGTTGCCTCCTTCAGCCAAGTAGGGTTCAAGGATCAAATCCATGTCATTAGGCATGACGGCAAGCACCTTGACCCACTGAGTCTCAACGGCCTTGGGTTTTATTGTCATTTTACATAATTAAAAAGATTTCCACTTCTTACAGTGATGGTGTGGATCACTCAGCCAATTCTTGCATTCATGTTTTATTGTCAGTGACAAAGTACATGGCAAAGCATGAAGCCCATGACACAAGAGCCAGAGCCTCCCAAAAGGAAGTATTTTGAGCAGTAATAAAATCCAGGAATTCTAAGCTACGGGTGTCCTGTAAGCTTGGAAAAACAAACTTTGTTTTTGGAGGCTGATGAGATTAGTTTAGACCTCAACTCTAGACGTCTGTGTAGAGATGTCTAGCAAAGGCCAACAAGGTGACTCAGTCAGTAGGGGCACTTGCCACCAAGCCTAAAGACCTAAGTTTGATGTCTGGAACCTACACAGTGGAAAGAAAGATCTGACTACTAAAGCTTTTCCCCTGACATTCACATGCACCCTGTGGCATGGGTGTTCCCACACATATACACACAATAAATAAAATAAATGTAAGGGACATTAAAACTTTTTACATGTGTAAGAAAGATAATGAGGAACAAGAAGTGTACCTAATTTGGAAAAGCCACTGGTGATAGCCAGAAGAAATAGTAAATCCCAGAGACAGACCACAGAAGCTACCAGCAGTGGAATTATCAGAAACACGCTGCAGAAGAACTGCTTCTGGACTCAAGGAGATAAAAAACCAGCTTAGATTTCAGCAGAGAAAATGAGCAGGGAGATAAGAGATCGGAAAATAACCTCGTAGACATTGAAGAGCTAAGAATGACAGGAAAACCACTTCAAAGTGGTGGGTGGTTAGTAGATTAGACACGGCTGAAGAGTGAATTGCCAAAGGGGACATCTCAGGGGGGAAATCATCATGATACTACCAGTAAAATCAAAAGAATAGAAAATACAGAAGAAAAGAAAAGGATTATGAGGCAAAGAGAACAACAGTGTGCTGGTGTAGCTGGACTCTTAGAAACTGAGGGAGCAGCTTAAAAGACAAGGAGAAAAGCCAGAAGTTAAACAGATCACTCAGTTAGGATCTGTCTTTAAAATCTGTGCGTATGTGGGGCTGAGTCTGACAACCTGAGCTCCTTTCTGGGACACAGATGGAAGGAGAGGACAGAGTCTCTCAAGTTGTCTGCTGCCCTCACAGTCCTACTGTAAAACACGTGCATTCACACACACACACACACACACACACACACACACACACACACGAAACAGATAGGCATATATGTATGAGCACCTACACATGGTGAAAGTATACAAGCCAAAGATGGCTAGGAGGCTTTAAAGGAAGATGGAGGGGAACTAAAGGTAAAAGTTTTCTAGCAAGAACATGGAAGCCACAAAAAAGTACAATAGCACATTCCATAGACTGAAGGATAACCATCTAACAGTTCTTCATACGTGAAGAGAGATAAAAGACTTTCAAGTAGATAAAATAGACTCAACTAAAAAGAATTCCCGGTGGTTACTTTTAAAATATAAGCAACAGAGATCAAAAAGAACCTATTAAATACATGGATGAATCAAGATGAATATATAAAAGTGATAATGTCTCAGTTAAGTGTGTATATCATATATATATATATATATATATATATATATATATATATATAGTATATATAGTAGTCAGATCTTTCTTTCCACTGTGAAGGTTCCAGAGAAATGGACTATTTCCAATCCATTATGAAATAGTATCTGAATTAGGAGAGACCAATGGAGCTAAACTCTAGACTCTATATTAGATGACAAAAAGAAAACCTGTTAATTCACGGTAGATTTGACCAGCACGGACTATGCAATCTTTGATAAATAAAAAGCGAATTATTAAGGTGAGGCTAGGAGATAAATTTCAAAGCACCGGGAAGTAGGATTAAGTAGCGTTGTGACCGTGGGATGGGAAATGTTTTGTAAGTAAGGCACAGCAAGCCCTAGTCGTGAAGGAAAGGACTGAAGAAATAATTATATCAAAAGTGGAATCCGAGGTCGGGAGGACGACACAGCAGCTAAAGGCACTTACCGCAGAAGCCTGGGGTCCTCAGCTCAAGCCTGGGAACCCTGAAAAAGCGACTCCACAAAGTTGTCCTCTGACCTCCAGTCAAGTGCTGCGGCACGTGCACACCTGTACACACACACATGTACACACGCTCACACTAAAAAGTATATAGAAATAAAAGTAGAAGCTGTATTCATCTAGACGGTAATGGAGCTGAAGCCAAGAGTGAGAAAATAATTAGTAACATGAATAACAAGACTCAGAGCCCAGGAGAGTATTGATTGACAGGTCTCAACGAAGTGTTCACAGGAGAGATTCCGGGTGCCTGTCACATAGGCTAATACAGTCAAGCGCATTCAACAAGGAGATGCTTATGGGTATGGCCGAAGACCACTGCACACTAGCACAGTGCCCTAAATTGAATGGATTGACAGTGTGTGCCAACTGTTGACGAGGATACAGAGTCATGGGAATTGTCCACCAGGCTGGTGGGAATGTACATAGCATCATTTTAGAGAACAATCTGCCATATTCCATATACAGCAATTCTGTCCATGTATGTGTATCCCATCAAAATTATGTTCATGAATTGTAGTTAATTCATAAAAGACCCAGACTAAAAGGTAATCATCTATCAATCACAGGGACTGGGGAGTGGGCGCAGATATATCCTGGTAATACATGTCAAGTAGTGAAATACTTGAGAATTTGTCATGAGAAATGAATCTCGCTGACACTGAGCAAAAGAAATCAAATTTAAAGATATAAGCTGTACTGTTCTGTTTGTATAAAACACCACCAAAATATTAGAAATCAGGGGAGGGTTTGATGTGTGGCTTCGGGGCAGGATGTTTGCTCATAGCACATATAAGCTTCTGGCTTTGGTTCCCAATTTAAAAATAAAATACAGGAAGCAAGGCAGGAGGGAGTTTAGTAGACTGAGAGGAAGAAAGGTGTGGGGGGTTCATTTGAAGGACAGTGAGGGTGTTCATAAAGTACACTTTGGGTCTGAGCGGTGTTTGCACAGGTGTGTCCGCTTGGAGATTATTTCTCAGGCTATATACCTATGGTCTGTGCATTCTTTCTGTTTGTGGGTTTACTTTAATTAAAAGGTAATAGTAAACAGAAATGAAATTGGGAGTCTCCAGAGGTCTGTGAGAGTTATAAGGGCACAGACTGGTGACCTGAGGTCCGACTGGCCTGCCTGTCTTCCTCCACCCAACCCACACTCTGAAGTCATCTCTCCCCAGGGACTGACGCTAGCAGAGAAACCTGAGGCTCGCAGAGCGATATGCTAATGAAGAAATGTTTTTCTGTGCCCAGGTCAAGAAAACGACTGAAGCCACCCTCCAGACGATCCAGGATATGGTCACTATCGAAGACTACGATGTGTCTGAGTGCTTCCAGCACAGCCGGTCCACGGAGTCCGTCAAGTCTACCGTGTCTGAAACCTACCTGAGTAAACCCAGCATCGCCAAGAGACGCGCTAACCAGCAAGAAACCGAGCATTTCTACTTCATGGTGCGCCCGCCCCCCAGCCCCTCCCGACGGAGCCCAGGGCCTCGCTTGCCTCGGGCACCTCTGCCGTGATGCCACAGTCTCCTGGAGGCCTTGATTTAAAAATATGTTCACTTGCACACCCTCACGGTTCCAGACTTGAGCCATTCTGGGTGGACGTTAGGAGATGGGATTTCTTTGGAACAGACTGGAAGGAGGTTGGGTGTTGAGCAGATGTGAGGATGTCTTACTCAGTAGTTCCTCCATCTTGTTTTTTTTTTTTTTTTTCTTTTTTTGAGACAGGTTTCTTTCTGAACCTGTAGTCAATGTGGCCAATGAGCACCTCTGGGATCTTCCTGGCCCCGCCCCCCACCCTAGTGCTGAGGTTACTGATACATGCCCAGTACTGGAGACCTGAACTCAGCTCCTCCTGCCCCTTTTTCCCCAATCCAGGCTTTTTCCCCATTCATGTGGGTACAGGTCACTGGGGAGTTGGCTAAAATACAGCCCGTTTCAATAGATCTGGGGAGGAAGAGCCCAACGCCTGCATCTCCCATTGGCTCTCAGGAGATGGCTGACTCCACTAGACTAGAGACCATACTGGGAGTAGCAGAACTCTAGAACACAAAGCAGCTACAGTTTAGTGTGCCCCCTCTGGGAAGTCCCTGGACACTGGATGGGTTTTAAGTTCTTACCTCGCCTTTTGCAGAAACTCCGAGAGTTTTTGGAAGGCAGTAATCTCATCACAAAACTTCAAGCTAAGCATGACTTGCTGCAGAGGACTCTTGGAGAAGGTCAGTCACTGGGAGCAAACGGGGAAATGATTTGGCCTGTGTTGTGTGATGAGTGCTCTTTGAAGAGTGTGAAGTGTATGTGTATGTGTGCGTGTGCACACACACATGCCTTCAACTTATGTACATTTAGATTCAGTTGGCCTGTCTCACTGATAATTGTGTTCTTCTCTGAAGCCATTTTAAGCTTAGCGGTAAATCCAAGCAAGACTATCTCTAGTGTGGAGGTTCCTTTAGAGAGGGACCCACACCCACTGATCCCAATCTCTGCTTGCTCTACCTGGGGTGGGAAGGTCTCTGCCCTCCAGTCTCACCCCTGTCCATTTGCATAGGCTAATAACTGCCCCATCTGTTGCCTTTTGGGATTGTAGAAACCAGTTTGTCCGGTCTGGGTGATTTTCTTTTTCTTCCCGTAGGCATTGTTGGTAGTTGAGAAATGATCTAATGGTATATGTACATTCCTATGTGTGGTCACAAACACAATAGCATTGATTCTAACAAAGCATTCTCGGAGCTATGCATTGTTCTGAATTACAGTCTTAACTGGGTACTGTGAGCTTCCTCATTTCCTCAAATGAGGAAACTGGAGTAGGGTGTACTACAAGCTAAGCGGACTATATAAACACCATTGCTTCCCTTTTTTGTCTTCAAAAAATGTAAAAAGGAAAAGCAAATATATTCAGGCAAAGCCCTACCTTAGTTAAGTATCTGGGGTCTAAAGCTTCAGTTCTTTTTATTCACACTAGATCCTGGTGGGCATTGGAAAAAGGAAAAGAGAAACTACAGGACAGGGTGAGAGAATGGGGTGTGGGTGAATTCAACAGAGACTCCCAGGGCTAGAAAGGCCGTTCAGCCATTATGAGCACTTGCTGGGCTCTGAGTTGGGTTTCCAGCACCCACATGGTGGCTTGCTCCAGTTCCTGGGGACCTGGTGCCCTCTTTTGGCCTCTTCAAGCAACGCACACACACACACACACACACACACACACACACACACACACACACACATGCACGCACAGTGCATTTACATACATACAGTCTTACACATAAAATAAATAATCTTTAAAAAGGAGTTTTCTGTCTTATACCTGGGTTCTGCCTCCTACATTCTGGAACCTTCTACATTCTGGAACCTTCCTTGCCCACAAGGCAGTATTTCTACCATTTTACCTTATGGTTTGCTTCAAAGGAGTTATCCTCCTCAGGGAATGGCCAATGGCAAAGGCTACCATGCATAATTTCTGCTCCCAGGGTCTGGGTTGAAAGGCAGTCATACCTAAGAAAAAAAGTTTTGTTTTAGCTATTAAAAAGCATCCAAGAAAAATAAAATAACCAAATGTGTCAGCTTCAATTAAAATCTGAACCAAAAGGCAAAACTTAAAACTTATGAAGGTCATTTTAAGCATAACGGAAAGTGAATATAATCTATATGTTAAGTAGTTAAGTATTACTGACTTAATTCTCCTATGTATTATAATGATACCGTGGTCATAAAGAGAATGTTCTTATTCTTGAGAGAGAAAAAAAAACAAGAAACAAAAAACATTGTCCAGAACTTACTTCCCCATGGCAAGGTTCAGGATTTTTAAAAGGAGACATACATACATACATACATACATACATACATACATACATACATATATACATACATACAAACATATATACAATTATGAAATCTAGGTGTACATAATCGGTATATTCCTTGTACTGTTCTTTGATCTCCTCTGTAGGTTTAAACTTTTTTGTAAATCTTTTTATCTCTGAATAGTTTCCTTGTATAATCATGTCCTAGTTTGTGGGTTTTTTTTCCTTTTCTCTCATAATGAATTCCCCTTTTTCCTCTCATTTTTTCACAAGTGCTCAGTATTTCCCACGATGCCCTCAAGGTCCCTTTCTGCCCCCAGACCATAACATTCTCCTCGGGGCAGGGAAAGGCTGTGTTAGCCAAGACTGAGAGCCCCCGTAGACTCGGCAGGATGAGGGAGCCGAGCTGTGCTCCTGCTTGTCCTTGGCACCGTGCACAGCCGTGTGTTAATGTGGCTTGGAGCAACATTCTGCAGTTTTTATGGTAGTCATTCAGCATGAATTCTTTTCTGTCTCCTAGAGAGAAAAGCCCCACTGGTTAATGTTAATCTCCATGTCATTCTTGGATCGGGCTACATTTTGGCCTTGTAGGCTGAGACCATTTGCCAAAGGCTGTCCTTAGCCACACTCCGTAAAGCTGTCATACCTTGTGAACGCTACGACAGGATTCCTTTGTCTGGGAATTTCTTTCAGTGGGCTCCAGTATCCCTGGTGTGACACTCAGTTAACTCTGTGGAAGGGACGTGGATGGTTTTCATTAGGGTACTATGCACTAACTCGGTACAGATAGATCTCTGCTGCTCTTGGTCCAATAATTTGTGCCAGCTTGACATCAGCTGCTGGTCACTCATGGATGCTTAGTTTAAACCTCCAAGAGAAATTGAGCAGAAGACACACACACACACCCCTTTTAAAAAGTTCAGTCCATGTAAGCCTGCTGACTTTCCGTGCAAGCTCTGTTCCTGTTAATAAGCTTACAACAAGGGAGACTAGGAGGGATAAGGGCGTCTGTCCCGTGGAAAACAGTCTAACAGTGAGCCCTTAGGAAGGAATCCAAGTCCCATCTGGTAAATAAGGTTAGTAGTCCAGGATTAAGTGGCGTGTTTGGGGACTGGCTTGACACTTCAGATAGGAATACCTCTGAATTCTTCCAGACTTGCTGCTGCGAAAACTGCCTTCATAGTAAAACCATATTTAAAGCCCGGTCCTGGGATTTAGCAGCTGATCGTCCACAGACGAAACTCTAGCTGCAGACATGTGTTTGGCCTGTCTTGCTGCCGGCTCTTGGCAGGCTACCAGTGGCCCAGTCAGTTCTTTGATTTACAACCCAGCGAAGCAACTGAATCAGGCTCCTCGGCACCATTCTCCAGACTCAGACTCCCAGGACTTTAAAAACCGCCAAAATAGAAAGAAGAAACACGTGGGTGTGGAAGCCCCACTCGTCTCCCCGAGACCAACAATGCTGCTGGATCTTTTAGGGAGATCGTTTCTTTTTTGAATGGAAGTTGAATTGGCCACAGTAAATGATATCTATATCTATAAAACTGGGACGTAGAATTTTTTTTTCGTCTAGCAAATGAGCCTTCATGTTCATGTCAGGTTCTTTCTTTGTGTGATATTCGGAGGTAAAAGGGTAGAAATATCTGTACAGTTTTTGCTAAACAGAAAAATGTGCCAGTGGGAGCCCAGGTCTGTATTATATTGTTTCTTCTCCTAGACATGCCGCTTTTGACAAAGGAATTAAATAGGTTATCTTGGAATAATCCATTGTATGCCTTTGAGTAGGAGCACAAATATTCTTTCAGAAGAGGATCGGATTGTGAATAATAATGTCTCCTTACAGAAGCACCCAGTAGTCGGAGTTAGGAAGGAAAGCGGCTGGAAAGTTTGCTCACCAGCCTCTCTTTGGGGGCAAACCAAAGGTCCAGTTCCAGCTAGGCTTGTTGTAAATAGCATTCTTTTTTTCTCTTATACCTCAAGTTGCCCCCCAACCTTCATTTTTAATAAAATACACTTAAGTGTGAAAGATAATTTACTTCAGAATTGTGAAATAAAATGTAAGAGGATTAAAAGAAGCCGGTTATCCCACATTGCAGTCCCAGCACTTGAAGGCAGAGGCAGGAGGATGGAAAGTTCAAGGTGAGCCTGGGCTACAGAAGAAGGCCAATCTCTCCCTCAGTAACAACACCCCCATCCCTGCCTCCCTCCCCAAATAGGTAGTCCAAGGAGCTGTTTGCACCAAGACAAAAACTTAATCCTGGATCTTTTTCTCCCTCCAAGTGGCTTATTTGGGGACTATAGTTTTTAATAATTAAATACACTTCCAAAGAAATCTAATCCTCAGAGCGCTGGAAGCTTCGGCATTTCTTTAGGAAGGCGAGCCTTCCTTGCTTGTGTGTTACTGATCTACTAATGATGACACAGATTAAAAACTAAAGCCCCTTCCTCCATTGAGGTGCACACAGGACTGGTACCCGGAAAAGCCATCGATGTGGCCGTGCAGTTACCTGTGACTCCACAACGCTGCTCTCAGCTCGTGCAAAATGGATTCTGTATACAGTTTGTCAGCCATCAGTGGGAGGAGCAAAATAATAGAAGTTGTCTTATCGTTTTTCTTTTTCTTAGTCGAGGAAATGATTGGGATAGTTGAGCAAAAATATCAAAATTTCCAGGTTTTAGAATATTTCACTTGTCCTAATCATCAGTGTCTCTAATATCAGACCACGTGAAGGCGATTAGGCTGTGCTTCTCAACTTAAATGAGTAGGTATTTAGTAATTTGCACAGTCACATATCTGTGTCCTTTTTAATTTAATTCATTATTTTGTATTTTATTTTAGCCATACCAGGCAGGTCAAAGTATAAGCTGGTGTCCATTCCTTCCTTCTAGGATTGCTCACAAAGTGTTGTCAGGGTTTAAGTGCAGATGTGCATGTATATGTTCTTGTTCATGTATATATGTGCACGAGTGCATATGCATGTATGTCAACATGCATGTATGTCCACATGCCTGTGGAGGCCTCAGAGGTCACACAGAATATCTTTTTGGTTCTTTGAGACAGGATTTCATTGTAGCTTTAGAGCCTGTCTTGGAACTAGGTCTTGTAGACCAGGCTGGCCTCGAACTCACAGAGATCCGCCTGCCTCTGCCTCCCAAGTGCTGGTATTAAAGGCGTGTGCCACCACTGCCCAGCTCAGAAGATCTTTTCTTGATCACTCTGCACCTTACTCTTTTCAAACAGGCTCTCTCCCTGAAGCAGGCACTCACCAATGGGCTAGGTTAGCTGTCCAGTGAGCTCCAGGGATCCTCCTGTCTCTACCCTACCGAGCATTGAGTTAGAGTCATGTGCCATCATGTTTAGTTTTTACGTAGTTATTGGGATCTGAACTCAGGTTCTCATGCTTACATGGCAGGTACATCGCCTACTGAGCCATCTTGCCAATGCCGAAATGTATGTGCTGTGTGTGTGTGTGTGTGCTCGCATGTTTGCATGTGTGCGTGCGTGCATGCATGCGTGTGTATGTGTGTGTGAGCCTGCGTGCATGTGTATGTGTGTGTGTGTGCTGTGCGTGTGTGTGTTAGGGATGAGCATTGAACTCACAGCCTCCTGAATGTTCAGCAAATTCTCTACCCCTGAGCTCCATCCCCACCCCAACCGCTCGCTACATTTTTTAAGGTAATGTATGTAGTACAGTGTTCGGGGTTTCAGATCTGTAATTAAAATAAACTTCAACCTTCATGCCAGGCCCATGCCACACTAACACAGCCTGGGTCAGGTCATTTTCTTGTGTGCTCCATCTCTTTTGTAAAGTAAGACAAATAATAGAAGCTACTTCATAAAAGTTATGGAAACTATGAGTATACATATATAATATAAAGTGCTCAGGCCAGGTATGGAAACACAAATACTGCCAGCCCCCAGGGGCTAAAGCAGAACATTCAGGAGTGCTAGGCTACTGCATACCAAGGTTACCTAGTCTCACTCTGTCTCAAAATTAGTAAGGAAATATATAGTGCTTCAAACACTGGAGAGAACCCGTTGCTTATCTTCTGCTTAGGACATTTAGTCAGATAGTTTCTGGTCTGTTTTTATTACTATAGCACACTGATGTCATGATAAAGCTTTAAACATAGCAATGCAATACAGACAAGCCAGATAGTGTCTGTACCCTCAATCCTGGGCTCATCCCACTGATTCACCCTAGGTGATCTCAGCCAGCTCCTATGGCCTCAGCCCAACCAAAATGACAGGTACTCTCAGGCTTGTGTATCATCTGCTCAAATCCAGTCTCGCCCAGTTTCCCATGGCATTTCCATTAGGATGTCCGTAAGGTGCCGTCTACCACACTCCGCTCACTGCAGCTCTGGCTAGAATCCGATCTTGCCACAACTTGTATTGGCTCAGATCTAACTGGAGAAAGGTGTCCCCTGAGAATATCCGTTGTCCCCTATTTAACCAACACGCATCAAGTCTTTCGTGTTACTAGTTATTCAAGAAAAGAAAGTAGAGAGAGGGGCTCAGCTGTGGCCAGGGAGTGTTCGCTGACTACTCGCACCAGCCTGTTGTCCAGTTAGCCTTGTCTTGTGGCCTGAACCACTGTGTTGTGTGATGGGCAGGACTCACCTGCCCGTGCTCCAGTGTGGCCTTTCTCTGCCAGCCGTAGTTTCAGACTCCTTCAGAACCACCTCACCATTCTGCAAACAAACCGGCTAAGTGGTTCCACTCTCCCACACCTTGACACACTGTCCCACCCTGAACGAGCAACAGCATTTGTAGACGTTTGCACACTTGAAATGCGTACAGACCATGAGCATGCTAGAATGATTCAGCCCTATTATTTACAACAAGAAGGTCATACGTATGTTTGAGAAGCAGCTGGCGGTTTAGATGCAGAACACTACGAAAGACTTTTCGCTTACAAGGTGATAGATTGTAGAATAATTTAATGTCCTTGTATGTTGTCTGCATCCTTTCAGAACAGGGAACACAAGTTCCCTCCCGGTGCCCTGATTTCATACCACAGAGAGAAGACCAGCTTATTCTATGGGAAACCGTGTTCGCCCAACCCTATTTGCTCTTCTGTCAATCAAAAGAGAGCAAATAACTATCACTAGCATGGAACTTTAAGATATGCATGATGCGTTTTCTGTTTGAGCTTAGTCAAACAGCTATCTCTCCTCTTTAAAAAAAAAAAAAAAAAGAAAGAAAGAAACTGCCTCAAACTGCCAAATGAAACATGTTTCTCTAGCCCATAAAATTTGTTAAATTTTGGATTGAGATTTTATAAAAATAATGGCCTTGGATTGTTTGTGATCATATGCTAGTTACATCTTTTCTACCAAGAGATCTGTAACTCGTTATTAACTCGGTATCCTGAGATAAGGGACTGATGATACACTTGATTATCAAATCAAACCCACTGATTCCACTCACGTTACTTATTTTATTTTATTTTTTTGACAGGTCATAGAGCTGAATATATGACTACAAGGTATGAAGATACTTGATCATAATCTGTGGTCTGTCTCACTTTCTTTTCTCTTTAGCAAGAGCAATTAATAACTACAGAAGATCATCCGGGCATGGGGCATGACAAATGACGAAGCCAGCACCTTGAGGTGCTTGGGTTCTCGCCAGGTGACATGTGCTAAGGTTGTCCTTGGCGGAATCACAAAGCTACTTAGTAAGCAGTTGCAGCAGAGTTGGGTGGGCTTCATTTATCTCATCCCAAACACATTAGCTTTTTGGGTAGACTGTTGACACTTTTGACGATAATTAAGTTAACGAGTAACGTGGGGTGTGGACCGACTGTATCAGTAAATGGAATCACCTACCTCTCCAGTTCCTACTCCACTTGATGCTATCTAAAAATTACAGATAGATTGAAATTTTTTTTTTTGAATTTTATACCTCTATCCACTTTTGGATCTGATATAATAAAATGTGAATTCTAACACATAGCACCTTTTACACATCCTTCCTCCCTCCGCCCCTTCACACATCCATGTAGGACAGTAAAGCTTCTTGCCAGAACATTTGGAAGCAGATTCCGGTCTGAGTTGGGGAATGTTCGTGGCAACATTTGTTTGTGAATGGTGTCTTTTGTACAGCAGACAGACAGACATCACAGGGGTTGACATAGCAAGACTTCACATGTTTGAGGCTGAGTTCCGGATGAGGCAAGAGGCACATGAAGGTCTCTAACAGATCTTCTAGCTTCTGTATCTGATGCTTTGGTGCACTAGGGTTTTGTTAACACGAGGGACCATCAACGGCCCGGTTAGCAGATTCCCAGGGATGGTCAGAACCGCCTTCCAAATGTAACTTTCCTATGCAGGTTAGCCAATCCGGAGTCTGTCTTAATTGCTTCTCTTACACGAGGCAACACGCCCACCTGCCTGGACGCTCCAGGGCAGAGTTCCAGGACACACCTGTGTCTCCGAGTGCCGTATCGTAGCGCTGTCTCTTCATGGGCAGTCATCTCTTGATAATATAAAAATCAGCATTAGAAATCATACATAGGATACTGAAAAGTGACGTCATCAGGTAGAGCTGATGAAACTTTTGGCAGCCCGTTGTAGGACTTCCTCACGGCTACCACAGTCCTTCCTTCATGTACAGCTTGGAATTTAGTGTATAAAAATATCCCAGAAATGTTAGCAGTGGGAGGACAAGGTGTGCCTTCTCGGAGAGGGCTCGGCGCACTTCTGTGTTTTTGCAAAGGCTCCTTTTAAGCTCCTGGGCTCCGCAGGACTTCAGATGCTGCTGGCTGTGTGCTCCATTAGTCACGGCCCTCCTGCTGGGAGAACCTGAGGGTTTATCCATGAAAGGCTGAATCAGCGGGTCTCTCCTACACGTGTTGATTGCTGCTGTAATAGTTAATGAAGCTCTTCAGGGTCTCACAGAAATTCTTCAGACTTTCTAACCTGGGCTTTCCGAACTGGAGCCAAATGAACTTAAAAGGTCATTAGTCCAAAGGACAGCTTCACAAAGGACAAGCACAAGTCTGTAGGCATGACCAGTACAAATGTGGAAATTGAGTCTGGTCATTTGGGGCCTTAGCTTCCTCATCCTGAAGTAGTGCAAGGCAATCCATGCAGGATTTGGCACCCAGGATGTGTGTAAGTCTAAAAGACCATGTGTACAGGTCTGAAAGCTTATCCTCCAAAGCCAACAGGCAGGAGAGTCCAGAGCAGCACGGACAGGTGCGATCTACTGCCCCGGGGATATGTGGGCCAGGGCATCCTGCTTTTTACCGAAACAGTGCCTCATGTAAGTCTGGACCTCACACTCTAAAGCAACACTGACCTGTTCATGGAAATGTTTACATAAAAATGAAACCCCATTAATGCCTAAGGAAGGCTGGGCAGATGCAACATTACCTGCACTGGAGAATTACGAGCTAACTAAAAACATTTAAATCCTCATTTGGAAACCTCTCAAAACCCGATGATAATTATGTTTTGGTGTGTAATTCCATAAACCAAACAAAAACCTGGCCTTATAACATTTGACAAGATAGCTCACAAGAGCAATTTAGAATACCTGCCATTTTTAAGTATGGAACACAAAACAAATTTGCCAGTTCCAGCACATAGGAACACTGTAGTCTAATGAATGCTCCTGCGTTTCTAATACATAAATCGAATGGAAGGAAAAGGATGAGAGTGTTTTCTCCTGGGCTGGGGTGGGGAAGGAATCCAGGATCCCCTGGCTTTGTTATTTTGATATGACCTAAGGGTATTTCATTTATTGTCTGATTTCTGCCATGCTCAGTAATTATATTCCCTTCCCTTAGGCCTCCAAACGTCCCCCCTAAGCCCCAGAAACACAGGAAGTCCAGGCCCCGCTCCCAGTATAATGCTAAGTTGTTTAATGGGGATTTGGAGACATTCGTCAAGGTACTGCATCAGTCACCAGTGGCTGACCTCCCTGCTTCTCACTATAATGGTCTCAGCCTCCCGTGAATGAGGCGGGTCATTATGTCCGAGTCTGTCCTGGGGCTCTTTGCTTCCCCCAGAAAATCAATATAATATTTCCTGAAGTCAGAGAAGAGAGAATATTTGGATTGAGAATCTTCTGAAGAAAAAAATAAATGTGGGCATTATCGTACAGTGATATCATATCATATCAAAGAAAAAGCCCCATTTTTTTTTTCCTTTTTCCAAGCCAAAATTTGCAGGAAAAGGGAAAAGACAAGCTTGATTAAATATTGTCTCTTTACTTGTGCAAATGAAATGGCACACTGCATATGTCTTTTAAATCTGTGTTAGCCTCTCTCTGAAGCAAGGCACGAGTCTGGCTTTCTCATGACTTAAGGAATTCATTATATTGGATAAATTTTGTACAGCCCTGAAGTCTGTATCTTGTACCTCTGCTGTGTTTACTCTCTGCCTTCTTTCTCATCCTGTATTTCTGATAATGCTTCTAGCCGGGGACGAAGGAATTCTCACGCGAGACATCAGGTATTGTGCCGGAGGGAAGCGGGGGTCTCTATGCGCTGGCATCATTTGCGAGTCCTACCCATGCTTGGCTTTAATTGGAGTTTCTATGGTCTTTAAAAGAAAAATGTTTGCAGTTGGAAATTAGACAGTTTATAAATAGGCTTTACTTAGAAAAACCTGTGGGAAGTAGACACTAATTAAAGAGGAATAAGCCTCACCAATAAGAGTGGATGAATCAGTTTTTACCTGATGCATTCAGCAAAAGCATGCAATTTGTGCTAGGAAAAGTCAGTGTTAAATATCAAATACATATTTAATATTTAATTGTGGATTCTTATGTAAATTGCATGAAAAAGAGACTTTCCTGTTAGAGATAACATTTCGTGAAATGGGCTACAGTGTTTTTGAAAACTAACTATAATAGAAAAATGACATTTTAAATATATGATACAGTCCATAATTTCTATGTTATAGACATCTTAACTTCCTTAAGGATAGATCTATTTATTAAATCTGTGCACTAACAATTAAAAAGATTGCATTAATGTTATGTCTGTGCTGCATACATGACACTTAAATACATCCATACTTGTGTGCATACAGAGAGAGAAATGAGAAACCTCTGGAAGCCTTGAAAGCGAGCCCTAACCCTGGGATTAAGTGAAAGACCACCAAACAAGCTAAATCGCAATCACAAAGCCATTGCCTTGAGCCTTAAGCTCCCATTGACTCTAATTTAATATAAATTATTGTCAAATTTCAATATCTAGTTTTCTACCCCATAGCTTATAGACAGAGACTAGTTAAACAGAAAGAGGGAAGCAATCAAAGGAAGACAGCGAGCTATGCCCTTGATAACCTGGCACGGGGAGAAGGCGGAGAAGCCAGCAAGGCAAAGGAACCCTTCTGCTCCCTTCGCTGCTGTGGTGCAGGAACAGCTGCTTAAGATGATGCACACAGTAGGGATTTTGATAATTCTCCGCTAAAAACTGTCAGCTAAAGGCAAGCAAACCTAGGAAATAAAGAAAGACTAAGGGCATTGTCATAAAAAATCCATTGTGTGTGCTGTGCAGATGGAACACTCAAGAGTCTCTGGCACCCGGGCAACCGAGAGGTGCTGAGGTTTCTCTCTCTACTTCTAGAAAGTGCATCTGAGCTCTCCCAAATTGCACCATGAAACAAGAGCAAAACCATCTTCCCACAGGGAAACTGAGACACAGAGAGAAGATTGAATGGTAGTAGCCCATAATTTCACTCCTTGTTAAATATTTTCAACCCAAACATCTGGCATCTATGAGATTAAAATGCTCGTTATATTTTGACTATAAAGTGCACTCTATCTAAATGAGATACTGATCTTGGTGAAGAAATCAGCCGTCATCTAAGGACTGTGAGGACGAGAATAGTTCATATCATGCCATGAAGATGCGAACTCGCTGAGTGCAAACAGTTTTCTTTTAATCTTTTATTCTCTGTCTTCATGCTAAGTTCAGCGGAGATGTAAACTAATCTTCTTTTTCATCTCTCACTTAAAAACTGTTTGTCGCTCTTTTAAATTGCAGTGTGACATGAGTTGTTTATAAAATGTTACTTCCATTAAGCCATGCTTGTGTCTTACAGAAAAAGGTGCCTTCGTGTACTCCGTAGATTTTGATGTGATCACATCACTGTTCATGAGCCAACTAGCCCTTCACTAAAATGTGTTTTCCTTTTTAAGCCTCTTCTTTAAGGAATTCATAAAAAAAAAAAAAAAAGTATGCTCCTAAAACAAATGAACTAATTAGAAAAACCTAATACCGTCTCCAGAAGTAATGGAAACATTAAGTGGCTTAGACACTGATTGCCTTAAAGCTGGACAGTAAAACTGTGTCTTAAGAAGCACGGTGCCCACTCTGGAGACAATGAAGACAGGCAGAAGAGTTTGGGCCGCCAAGAGGCATCATTCCCAGTCTCTCCTTCCCAGCTGGACTGGCAAAGTTAACAGTCCGAATTGCCCTAGTACGTTAAGACCAAGTTCTTAACGTTTCGGAATAAAACTCCTCAGGAGTGTGTGCCCAATGTCAGCTGGTTCCTTTCAAGTCCTGAGTTTCCTGGAGAGATCTAATTCCTAAAAGATGGGTCTTAAAGGACGTGTGAAGCGACACCATCCCTAGTCATTCTTTATAACTCCCAGAGTGCATGTTTACCTGGCTTCTGTGGCCCCTCAGCTCATTTGTCATCCTATACATGTGGCTTTTAAATCATTTCCAGCATTTTCTTAGTGGAGGATGGTGACCATTTTACAAGGTGTTGGACCAAGAAAGCCAAAGCAGGCTTCCTCGTCTTCATCCTTAAGACGGGCTAAGTTTATGAGGCCAGTAAGTTCTGATGCAGACTAAGTAAATACAGCAGGCTTTAGAGACTGCCACCACCCCAGTGCTGTGGACCTAGTGATGTGATGGGGAGGGTCCTAAGAATCCCGAACCAGCCAATCAGGCAGAGGCACTGCAGTTGAGCCCTACGACATTCTTCTGACATGCTCCACACTGATCACTTTGAGTAACCTCTCAAAATGAGCTACTCATTTCGGCATAAACACCTAAGTTAGGTTTTGGCCCTTGTTGCTCTTGTGTGAGGTGACGGTATTCTCCATTCTCACCTCCAACTCAGCCTCCCAGCTGGGGGATCACAACCACCGCTCCTCCAAACGTGAGTTAGCTTCTTAGTTTTTCTAGGACAGCTTATGTTAAATGTATTTAATTTAGCTTGCTTCAGAACCGAAATGCACCTTTGTCTACACATCTGTGTTGTCTCTCTTTCTGTTGTTCTTAATTCTTTCAGGAGGATTTGGGGTTGGGAGTATTTGGAAGAGATCACCTGACTAGGGCAAAGCTCTCTAATGACTAAACTATGAGGTTATTTCTCCATGTGACTCACCCTCTCTGACATTTCCCGGTTTCCGTCTCTCTCCCCAGGACTCAGGCCAGGTTATCCCTCTTATTGTGGAAAGCTGCATTCGGTTCATTAATCTCTATGGTAAGCAGTCTTCACCATGGAATCCTCATTTAAAAGCAAGTAGTGGGTTTGTTCCCGAAAGCATGTTTGTTGCTGGAGTTTTATTCTTGCGGCAGCAGTGGGGGTGGAGGTTGTAGGGCAGGAGAGAGTTTCTCATGCTCTCCCTTCTGTTGCCCGGAAGTCTTCAGCAGGGTTACTCACATTGTCTCTTCTGTCGCTCCGTAGGTCTTCAGCATCAGGGGATTTTCAGAGTGTCTGGTTCCCAGGTGGAAGTGAACGATATCAAAAATTCCTTCGAGAGAGGTAACTGAATGTCTCTCCCCATAAGTAAAACGTGTTGAAAAACCGTTTACTCTCTTCTGTTTTCTGCCCAGCATACTCAACTCTGAGCGGCCTCCAAACCTCCATTTTGCACGAGCTGGGGAAGGAGTTATTTCTGTGAAATATTTCTATGAGCTTGGTCCCTGGGTTTAGGATTCACATTGACTACCCTTGGCATGTGTCAAGGTGGCACCTGACCGGGTTCTAGAAGGGGTTCTAGACTCAGCCTACATGGTGGGGGTGGGGCATCTCCTTCCCACTCTGTCTCCATCAGTGGCTCTCTCCGTCCTCCTACCCTCTTACCTTGCTTGCTCCCTTCCTGTGGCCTGGGTCGGTGCCTTCTTTTTGTTCGTGATTGGCTGAGACACAAGTTGGACCAAACTGTTAATGAGTGCATTATAATTCTCAAAAACCATATACCGAGCCAGGAAGACTCAGACTGAATCAAAGTCTCTTTTATTGCTGATGGTGGGATTTGGCCAAGGTATTCCAGTCTTAATTTTACCTGTTTCCTCATATGCAAAACCCCAGGGTTATTACGTGGTATAGGTCTGACCTATGAAAATAGCTGACCTTTCACGATGCTGTTGGGTTTTTTGTTTGTTTGTTTGTTTGTTTGTTTTTCGAGACAGAGTTTCTCTATAGCTTTGGAGCCTGTCCTGCAGCTAGCTCTTGTAGACCAGGCTGGCCTCGAACTCACAGAGATCCACCTTCCTCTGCCTCCCAAGTGCTGGGATTAAAGGTGTGCGCCACCACCGCCCGGCTGCTGTTGGTTATTAATACTTGCCAACAATCGTGATTTGCATTGCATCTACTTCTGGATTATCGTGATTTGCATTGCATCTACTTCTGGATTTATCTGTGCCTTCCCTCTGCTCGGCAGTCAGGGTAGAAATGCAGAGCGGTGATGGCGTGGGGTTTTCTGCCATCTCCCTGTGTGTCCTGTTGTCTCTGACCTAGCGTTGCCATGGAGCCCTTTGAAGTGGACGGACACCTTGGTTGAAGAGGTAGACTTGGCACCACAATGTCCTTTTCTGGTTTCCAAGTCTCCAACCAATACACGTGGGACAGACCAGTCAATCATCAGCAGTTAAGCAGGCCACGCCTCCTACCTGTGGTCAGGGCCTGTGGAAGTGGCTAAGCACAGAGCTCTTTGTGGTCTCCACAGACAAATGAATACTTTGTTATTTAACCTTGGAAGTTCCTCTTGATTTTGAATACCTAGGTGAGATTTTTCTCTCAAAGGGTAAAACTAATAATAATAATAATAAATAGTAATAATAATACAAGTGATTCTGCTGAGTTCACGCTCAGCAATTTTCTGCCCTATAAAACAGAAAAGGGAAGCAGGAGGCCCCTGAGAATAAGCTCCCCCAAAGGCAAGCCTGTGGTAAGGTGTAATGGCTGTGAGCTGTGGGAAGGAAGGCCAGACACAGTGCACAGTGGAGTTTGATGTACGGCTCTGTGCCGTGCTGTGCTCCGAAGGAATCCGATTCATATTCCCTCCCAGGAAGGGAGAGTAAGGAGCCCACTAATATCTTAGACCCATTTGTCCTAAAGGAAACTATAGTTCTGTTTGGGGTCAATTTTTTTTTTTTTTAACATTCACTTTTCACACAAAGTCCTGGGAATGACTAAGGGTTTATTTTTCAAGTCTCCTCCCCTGGCCCCAGAGTCTCCCACTGTTGAAGGCGGCTTTCAAATATGCCATCAGCCCACCATGCCACCTCCACGAATAGCTGCTGACTTAGTGCAGGTGTCCGCAGCCCATGTCAGGGACTTCTGGAAAATGTTGCTGACCCGCGTTGCATAGCCAGACCAACCTCAACTGTATCTCTCTCCCAGGCAAATAAGAAACGCTGAATGTAGTTTTTCCTAGTTCATGTCAACCTAAGCTTACTGAATTTAGCTTTATAAAAAAGATGCTGGGTAAAATTATAAACCCTACAATGTTTTATTTTAAGATTTGGGCAAGTTCTAAGGGAGTGTTTGGTAGCATAAGACTTTTTTAAGCTTTATTTTAGCCAACTATTTTTAGGTTAATCATGGGGTAGGATATCTAAACCAATTATTTCAATTTTAGTACCATATAATCTTTCAGAGAACATAATTAAAAGACTCATGTGTCCGTGTGTGTGTGTGTGTGTGTGTGTGTGTGTGTGTGTGTGTACACTCAGGTTTTTGTTGAGGGAAAAAAAAGTGCTGTGTATATAACTGTGTATAAATTCTCTTTTAGGTGAAAACCCTTTGGCCGATGACCAGAGCAACCACGATATTAACTCTGTGGCCGGAGTTCTGAAGCTCTACTTCCGGGGGCTGGAAAACCCCCTCTTTCCCAAGGAAAGGTTTAATGACCTGATTTCTTGTATCAGTAAGTGAACCTGCCCCTCTTCCATTTTCCTCATTCTTTCCTCAAGGGAATTCTTTTCCTCACCAACTTCCTGGAAAGGCAGCTGCCCTCACCCACCTACCCCACCCCAAGCCCCATTTATGCCACCCCCAACTGCCTGAGGCCATTTGTTTCCTTCTGGGTCCACTATGAGTCACCTTCACCCTGAGCTGCGTGGACTTTGTTTCTGAACACCCTGGGGCTTCATGGATCTGGGAACTGATCTCTTGGTCACCAAAAAAATGAAAGAAAAAAAACAAAAACAAAAACAACAACAACTAAAAAAAAAAAATGTGCCAAGAAAACAATATAAGCTTGGGAATGTAGCCTTTTCCATCTTGATTTTCTCAAAAGATGTTAAAATATCTTTTAATAGTCCTTCAAGGAATGAGGTAAAGTGAGATGAAAGGCCATTTTTATGGTACGCGAACACCAAGTGGTAATTATCTGTCAGCGGGGATCCCGAGCCTATAGGCAGATGTGTTCAGTGCAGTGTGAGGTTGGTGGTTAGTCACCAGCAAAACACTGGTGGTTTTTCCTTCAGTGGGGGATTTGACACTTCACAGAGGACACTGAAAATCATGGCAGCAAGCCTCAGTTAGAACTGCCGTCAGATGTCCTGAGTCTGTAAATGCAGAACCGCTCTCCGTCCGTGTCTGTGTCCCCCGCCAGAAGTCCAGCTGACCTCGACCGCGGAAGGTTTCCTAAGAATCAGATTTCACTCTTAAGAATAAAACCTCCCCGCCCCTAGTCCCGCCTCACCCCATCCCCAAATCAGATGCCCACTGAATTAACAAGTCCACTGCCTTGACCTCTGCTCTAAAGCCCGTTCCCTGTCCCTTGGTTCCCTCACTATCACTGCAAGCGAGCTCCAATTCCAGGTGTGCTCCTCCCTCCCCTCCCCGCCCTTCCATCTTGTTCACAGATTCAAACAGGTGAATCCAGTCACTGTCCTCTACCGCTGAAAGCCTATTTCCTTGAGTCCCACATAAAAACATTCTTCCTGATAAGGCCAAGTCAGAGAAGTGAATCAATCCTGTATCCTGTCTTCTCCGGGAGCCGGACTCTCTTTCTACTGCCTCGCCTCACCTGCCCAACTCTTTCCAACTGTTGAAACATGCAGGGTGGCTCACCAAACAGCGTACGCACCACACCTCCATGCCTTTGCCCAGGCCACTGCTACCTGCTGTGAAGGCTTTGCCAACCTGGCATTTCCCCAAGAATGCCAGCCATCCTCCTTCCCACCCCACATGGAGTTAGTCAGTCACCTTCCCCTTTACCGACATTCTACTCTATATATCTGTTTGAGGGTTTCTGTTACTATTATAAAACACCATAGCCAAAAGCAGCCTGGAGAGGGAAGGGCTTATTTCCTCTTGTACTTCCGGGTTAACAGGCCAGAGCTGATGAAAGTCAGGGCAAAAACCCGGAGGCAGGAGCTGATGCTGCAAAGGCTGGTCGGAAGCAGTGCTTACTGGCTTTATATCCTATGGCCTTTGCAAGCTTTCACCTAGGATCAGCTACCCTAGGGTAGCACCCCTCCAGTGATCTGGGGCCCCTCGTGTCAATTACTAATCAATAAAATGACCCGTGGGCTTTCCTATAGGCCAGTCTAGTAGGGACACCTTCTTAGCTGAGGTTCTATCTTCCCAATGACTATATCAAGCTCACAAAATAAACCAGAATAACATTTGCATCCGTTTCTTTTTTTTCTTTTCTTATTCCTATTGTCCACACTGTACTTCTATAAATCTGTCTCTGTCTCCTCCTACAAGACAGTGGCTTTAGGGTCGAGGTCAAGCAGTCTGGCCTTGCACAGGCAGCCTAGGCTCACATCTCAGCTCACCACTGGCTCGCCATCTCTGCGAAGGTAGGCACATTCTGTAAGCCTACTTCGCCATAGTCTGTCATCGGTACAGTGAGCAGAGCCTTATTCGGTACACCACCGGACTGTAAGAACCCAATGTGTAATACATTCAGATCTCAGGAAGCCTGCATCTCCTCAATGCGGTGCCGTGGTTAGCCCCGCAGTTGGGGAGGGCTGCTGGGACGTTCAGGTTTGTAGCCCACGCTTGCCACAGTTAATTCTCAGTATGCAGTAAGTGTTCAGTCCATTGTTATTGGTAAAGTTGAAATGAAAAGAACAACTTAGCACCGGAAGTCCCCTTGCCGGCATCAGCGAAGTCCTGGCTCTCAGTGTATGTCAGCCTCAGCTGTCAGACTCCCCAGACGTTCCAGGCAGATATCCTGTGTGGAATTCGGATGGGTGAGTGGTGTGAACGTCCCATGGTTCCTTCGTAGGCTGAGTCCTTGCAGCAACTGCCGGCCCAGCTGGCCATGTCGAGAAAGTTCCTCTTGTCCATACCAAAGATGTTAAGTCTGGTCACCTGTGTCTTTCTGTGGTTTCCTGAGGATATATATCATGTCAGTCAAATGCAACAGCTTGGCAAAGACCATGGGGCTGCATTGCCAGTTAACTGAGTCATTTGACGCTTTCATGGGTGAGAAACAGCATTCCATTGTTGGCATTAATAATTGAGGTAACCGGGTCAGGAAGATTTAGGCTCAAATACTGGCTTTGCGAGCTTTCTAAAGGTGGGCTGAGGTTAATACTTAATCTTATTAACTAACTTGTTTCTTGAGCTTCGTAGAGTCTATGTGAAGAAAAAATTAGACAGCTCAGGTAAAGTGTTTAACATCGTGCGTAGACAAAGTAAGTCTCCATCCGCGTCACCAGTCCTTTCTGTGACAGCTGTGCCTAAGGGGAGCTCAGGTCACATGCGCCGGGACCTGATACAGCCACTTACTAGTCTAACTGCTCTGCCAAATGTCTTTCTCCGGCATAGTTGCTTCAGGTGCCTTTAGAAATGAAGTTGTGCTGTCCAAAACATTAGCTTGGTTCCAACTCAAGTGTTTTCAGCAAATTGGGCTTACCAAAATATGCAGACTAAGAAGGAGAAAATGAGAAGTATATGGAATTCTTTGTTTACTATTTGTGTGTGTGTATGTGTATGTGTTTGTGTGTGTGTGTGTATGTGTTGGTAGGGCACACATGTCTTGATGTACATGTGAGACCAGAGGACAGCTGTCAGTTATCTCCTCCACTGGGGAATCCAGGGATTCAGTTCAGCTTGTCAGACTTGCACATCTGACCATCTCGCTGGTGGTAGTGGGCTTTTTGCTTTATTTTGTTTTGTTTTGTTTTTTCCAGTACTGAGGTTCAAACCCAAGCCTTGCATTCCACCAGTGAGCTGCATCCCCATTCCAAGAGCCACGCCTTACAGAAGACTCAGGAAGTGTTAGGGCAGCAGACTTTGGGGTGCATTTGCAGCCTGGGGTTTAACTATTTAGCAAGACATCTGACTTGCAAAACAGAGCTTTCTGATGATTCCAGGACTTGATTCTTGCATTCGAGAAAGTTAAAATCTAACAAGAAAGAGAATAAATGCGGTATGGATGTCTGCAGCATAAGCTAGTGTTGCTGGGGAGGCTGAGAGTAAAAGTTTTAGTGGGGAGAAATCTCGGGGTCATAGGCCGTTTTTACCTGTGACATCTTACGTCACAGTGATTGGCTTTGATTTTTCCTATTAAGGTCATTTCATGTGACAGTTCACACGGGAAGGTCTCCCTTTCATTCTTCCCAGGAGCTTATGTAGGTTCCTGAAACACCAAGAGCTTTCTTCTTACCTATTTTTGGATTGTTTGAAAGAATCCTGCATGTGTGCTTGAGTTGCTATCCTGCCTCTCTCTGTGTCTCTACAGAGCCTCCTGGGAAGCTTAGACACGTGTAGTAGAGGGGGAGGGGGTGTAGCAGCGTTCTCTGTGGGTAATGTACGCAAGCCATTCCCCAGCCCACTGGAAACTCCCTCCAGTTTACCCTGATGAGCACATGATGAAATCAGATTAAATGTACATTGGAAAATGACGGGCCTCATTGCTTCTCAGTTTCTCACCCAAACAATTTCATTTTTGCTTCTTTCAACTGGCTGCTTTCTGAATGGCTCTGTGAGTGCCCTAGGTCACACCTGCGGTCTGGGCAGCATAGCTCTGGATTCCTGAGGTATACAGCCAAGCAATTATTCAAGGAAGACGTGGATTGATTTTTCCCCCCCAGCCTGGTTGTGGGCCCAGACTAAACATTTGCATTTCAATTTGCATAACGTATTCTCATTTAGGTGACTTCTTAGACACGAGAAAACATTTTTATAGCAGAAGATATTTTTCCTGTCACAGAAATAACTCTTAAAATACATAAAAAGCACACAGGACAAAATACTGTCATTTCCTCCCCCCTCCACGCCACCACCCCCCCCCCGCCCCGTAAGCCACCACCCAAAGAGGAGCAGTGATATGATAATGTCCCTTCTGGGCATTTGTGCATCTGCGTGCACACAGTGCTTTTGAAGCCAGTGTGGAAGTACGCTGTCCTTACTGCCTGTGCGTTCCTCCTCCTTATCATCTACAGGAGACAGTAACCCTGTGACCTCGCTGTAATTAATCACCCAGCTTTAACAATTCCTGCCTCTCGGTGGGTCTAGCTCTGCTGGCCTCGGCTGTCTTCCCTGTGACATAATAGCGTGTATGGTGTGTTTGTACCTCTGGGAGATGAGAAATTCTCTTTCCATCAGTGTTCTCATCACAAAACGGCAGGGGATCGTTTCAAAGTGGTTGGAAATGGCTTAGAAGCACACAGAACAAAATAATAATCCCACGGCCCGGAGTGACACAGCAGCATGAAAACCACTGAGAAACGTTGTGTGTGTGATAAACATCTTCACCGTGTGTGTGTCAACATGTGAAATGACCCTGATACCGCTGCTACACCCTAAAGTCAGCAATTCCTCGGAGCCATTAAGTAGGCAGTCCGTGCTTTTTATAACTAGCCAATATGCAATTAATCTACAATCACTGTTGCAAGTTATTAAATAAGAACATCCATTGGTCCTCTACCTGGGGAGAATGGCAGCTCTCCCAGTGCCTCTCCGATTCTGCACATAGTACCGACATACATGATGCGTCTGTCCTTCCCAAGCTAGCTTTCTGTAGTAGTTCTCATAGTGTATTGTTCATCCACCGGAGAGCACAGAGCACAGCGTTTCAGTCTGCCCACAGTTTTACACAACCTTTATCATGATTGATTTTAGGACATTTTCATTATCCCAGGAAAAAAAAAAAAAGCCCAATTGGCAAACCCTGGCAATCGCTTTCCATTCAACTGTAGCCGTAACCGCTCCCAGCCCTCGCAACCACGAATCCATTCTCTTTCTCCATAGATGTGCCTTTTCTGATTGTTGCACGTAAATGGACTCATACACCTTTGGTCTCTGTAACTTGGCCTTTCTCTTAGCGTGTATCATAATCAGATACCCACAATATGTTATTGGAAAATAATAACCCATTGTATGAGCATTTCTACATGCTTTCAGTAAGAATTCACCATGCCATGGAACAGCTAACCAGTATGCAGTTCCTTTCAAAATGATGAAAATATTCTAAACTTGAGGGAGATGACATGTAACACTTGAATATTAAGTTCATTAAATTCATCTTTTAAATGGGTAAATTATATGATGTATGGATTGTTACCTAATAATGCTGTTGGAAGTTAAATTATATCATGGTCTGCTACCTTTGTGAGTTTATACTTTTAATATGGTTTTTACTCGCCGTATGGTGGCTTTTATTTTATGTAACAAATCCTACTTTTGCACATGTGTATTGGCTCTGGAGAGTTAGGAACATACAAAATACTCTGTTGTAATTTTTTGTATATGTATCTCTTGTCTACTCTTGGTTCTTTCATGGCAAAAAGCCTTTGAAGTCTTCTATTATTATTATGTGTCTGTCTGTCTGTCTGTCTATGTATGTGAGTGCAGGTGCCCATAGAAGCTAGTGTCCAACCCCCTCCCCCAGAGCTAGATTGAGCTACCTGAGAATTGAACCCAGGTCCTCTGCAAGAGCAACAAGTGTCCTTATCCGCTGAGCCATCCTTCCAGCCCCCGAGCTTTTGACCTCTTCCAGACATTGTATGTTATGGCTGTTATAAAATGTCTGCTTTTCATGGCGTACCCCATGGCTTTCTCTCTGATTCTCCATTTCTGTTTGATGTCACAAAATTGTGTTCTTCAGAGCTCCTTGATCTCTGAAAATGCTTAATAGCTGCGTGTATGCAATAGGTGAAGATGCCTAAGGCTTTCTAAGTGAAGGCTCAGCTTCTCTCCTGTGCTCAGTGTAAGTCAGCGGACCTGGGATTATTTTTTGTTGTTTAGATAAAATGCCTCTACTGAACGAGAGAAAAAGGCACTGGTTTTACGTGCAGAAGTCAGCCCAACAGCTGGTTACACCATGTGCTTTCTCTCTTCCCTTGCAAACTAGAGGTCACTCAGGTGAAGGCGAGGCGAATTCATTCCTTCTGTATGAATTAGCACACACCTCTGCTGTCTCTTTCCCTTTTATTCATATGAGCAACTAATTCGTAGCTTGCTATTGGTAACCTCATCTTGCAGGCTGACGGTTGGTCTCTTGGGCTCAGAAATACATGTGTGCATGTGCCTGCTTTTCAAGTTCCTTCCTGTGGCCACCGAAGGCTTTCCTTCCCTTGTCTTCATGCCTAAGGAGAAATTTTGCCTTGTGGTTTATTATTTGTGTTTTGGCAGATGAATATTTTAACAAGAGTGCCACCAAAGAAGTAATGTGAGGGGCAGTGGCCATTTGGGCTTGATGACGTTTCCTCAAGTCGCTCCAGTGTGGGACATTTTTCACACACATGCTCGTAGAGCTGTCACCCTACTGTGAAGCTGGGAGACTGGCGTGAGATCCCTGAATCGCTAGGAAGAGATCATAAACTCACCTTGGGGCTTTGCATGTATGACCAAGATTAGATGCACGCCACTTTTACCTCATTATGCGTGAGGTCTTCTATTGTGGGAACAAAACCCAGCTTAAAAGAAATCCCAATGAAGTCTGATTTTCCTGCCACCTCCCGGATGGAGAAGAAAAGATCCGTCTCTCTGTCCAGTACAGCTGAGGGACCATGCATTGCCAATTAGAGCACACGTTAATCAGTGTGTTGGTGGCAGTCACAGACTCCGCCCTGCTAACTGCACTCAGAAGAGGAAGTGGGGTTGTTGGTAGCAGAGCTAAGCTCCTGTGGGCTGCACACACAAGCCTCCTGTGCAGCCCACCAGGAAGCGTCAAGGCATCCATTGTAGGACCCAGGCCTGGGTGCAGATGCATTCGCAGCAGCTCCCAGACCGCCGGCAGTGGTTCTTTCACTCTGATGTGGATGTGCTGTAGTTTTTGTCATCTTTTCGGAGTCTCTCTTTTAGCCCCATTATATCTAAGCCTTGCATTTGCACCCCGTGGGCTCCCCAGTTAGTCTTCTTTTATGGTAAGATCCATGATCAAATTCGCCATCTTTGGGTGTGTGGTAAAATAAATGTATCCACAGCACTGTGACCCCACTGTCCTTGTTTATGTCTAGAATGCTTTCTTCTTCCCAAACAGAAACTTGGAAGCCATCAGACAACAGCTGCCCCTTTCTTCTCTTCCCCCATGTCTTGCAGCTCAGCTTTATGATATAACATAGGTGACTCATGTAAATGGTATCATTCAGTAACTGTCCCTTTGTGGGCGGCTTGCTTTGCTTAGAGTGGCGTCCTCATGGTTCATCCATGGAATAGCCTTCCTCTTTATGGCTGAGTAATTTTCCCACGCATGACTATGCCACATTATGCTTATCCATCCATTTGTCTACCAATATCTGAGTTGTTCCCACTTTTAAGATATTATAAAATATAATGTCGCTGTGAATTTCATGTACAAACTGCCTTCCAGGAGAAAAGAGACTGAGTTTAGAACAGAGAGATGAAGAGGGTCTTAATCTATGCAAGAGGTTCATAACATCAGACTAACGCCTCGGGAGGCTGTGACCTCACCTTGCTTCACCTCTGGAGAGGCATTCCCTTTATGAGATAGGACAGACATTAAAGATAATTATACAGGCCACGCAGTGATGGCACAAACCTTTAATCCCAGCACTCAGGAGGCAGAGGCAGGCAGATCCTCTGAGTTCGAGGCCAGCCTGGTCTACAAGAGCGAGTTCCAGGGCAATCAGGGCTGTTACACAGAGAAACCCTGTCTCGGCGGGGGAGGGAGGGCTAATCATACAGTGACAGCATTGTGTTATTTCCTTTCTGACCCTTGTTTTCAGCTCTAATCTAGACCCCCCCACACCCCCCAAAAATGCTTTAAATTGCTAAATTTCTGTCTGATACGCTCAGTCTTAATGTCGAAAAGAAAATTAGCTTGGAGACTCAAAAGATTTAACTCTTGTAACCCACAGCTCTTCAACAGAAAGTGGCCCACGGTTTTTCTCGGTTTCATGAGAACCTGCAGGTGCTTTTCTATGTCGCCAGCAAAGGGGGCAGTAGTGAGTGAGACAGTTTATCTTCGCAATGTCTTATCCCCACGGGTATAGTAAACCTTGTAGCAGGTTTAGGGCGTGAGCATAAAGTCATTAAACCCAAGTTTTAAGTTGATTTATTTGTATTTTATGTACATTGGTGTTTTGTTATAGGCATCATGTCCCCAAGAGCTGGAGTTACAGACAGTTGTGGGCTGCCATGTGGGTGATGGGAATTAAACCTGGATCCTGTGGATGAGCAGCCAGTGCTCTTATCTGCTGAGCCATCTCCCCAACCCCTTAATCAAAGTTTTCTAATGTGTAGCGGGGAAGTGCTGCTAAATTCCAGTTGTTTTATTTTTGTTATTTATATATACATGCGTTTTTTTTATATGTGCCTGCATAAATGTATATACACCACATGCACGCAGGAGCCCAGAGAGGCTGGAAGAGTACATCAGACCTCCTGGAACTGGGACCACAGGCAGTGTGTGCTAGAAGCCAAATCTGGATCCTTTGCAAGAGCTCGCAATCTGCTGAGCTGCCTCTCCGGTGCTTAATGTTAATTTTTAAGAATTGAGCATAATGTATGTAATTTACTTTCAGGGGGAGGTGTTGTTTTTTGTTTTTTTAACAGAAAGCAGCAACAACCTTAGACTCTTTAAGATGCTCGATAATAAGCCTTCAGCCAGCTAATCCCTGACATAAAACCCCCCGCAGCATCCACAGTGCTCTGGATACACGGTTCCCCACTTAAGAGTCTCCGTGCGCATAGACCGCGTCGCTTCAAGTTTTTGTCTCCCATCTCCTTCCTCTAGTGTCCAGGTTCCACCCCAGGTTGTTGTAGGAGGTAAACTGCCTATTCTTGGCTTCTGTTTTGATCTCTCTGGGACTACACTGAGTGGCAATACTGACAACTTAATTATTTCATTCTTGTGGCCTGAATTTATATACCTGCTTAAAACCTAAAAATAATAAGTAGGTCATACTTTTTTCTTCGAGAAGAAATATTCAAGACCACTGCTTGGACAATGAATATGCATTTATATTCAGTAGATGTTGCCTCCCCCACCCCAACTCATGGTGGATTTTTTTTCCCCATTTCAAAATACATTACACATACAAAAGTGAACTATACATATCCAATTCATGATAACTACGCTCATACTATTAGTTACTGATTGGGGTTAAAAGAATGAAAGTGTTAATGGAATGTTCACCATATGATGATACTGTCACATTTCGGTAGAAGGTTTCTGAACTCCTGTTTTCTGGAAGATGAGCAGGCTTCATTCCAGCTGAGCATCCTCAGTGGTAGAGTCGAAGTATCCATTCCCGCTCACCCTGATAAGTTATGTGCGGTGTGGTTGAGCAAAAAATAGTCATATATTTTTTTATACCTTTTCAGCTGCATGGAGGGTAAAACAAAATGCCCACTTTAATAGTAGATAGAAAGCAGCTTGAGTCAGCACTCAGAATTCCGGGAAAAATGAGCTTGGTATGAGTAATCAGGGCCATGGTTTCCAACCTTGGCTGAGTGAACAAATCCCAGTGATTTTTGAACTCCTCCCCATGTGACCCCAAGTCAAGGTTGAGCACCACAAGTTGATTTGAAAGAGAAACTAGGTAGGAGAGCGTCATAGTCATCTGAATGAGATGTGGTGAAACCTACGGGGGATGTGAGCAGTGAGATTATCAGCAATGGGCCCACCAGAGACAGAGCGAAGCACATGGGTCAGCAGTTCAGGACAGGGTCTGATTATCGGTACCTCCAGAACAGTCAAGGAGCAACCATAATACAAAATACACAGGAAAGCTTCAAAACTATTTCAAAACATTGAGATAGATAGATACATTGCTATGTATCAATATCTATATGTAGATATATATGTATTGATATATAGATATATATGTTGGTATATCTAGATGAATAGATAATACATTAATATATGTATGTGTTTTGTGTGTATGTCTATATATGGATCTATATGTATTGATATATAGATATGTGTTGATATATATTGATAGATGGGTAGAGACATACATTGGTATGTGTATGTTTGTGTGCATGTATCTATATATGTTGACATATAAATAAATGTTAATATATGGATGGATAGGTAGATAGGTATGTAGATAGATAGACAGATAGGCATTAATGTTGCTATATCTAGAAAGCTGGCTTAGTTCACAAACAGCAAGAAGGCATTGGGACCATATGAGCAGCAAAATATAGCACTCACACAGGGAGAGAAGCTGCTTCTGAATGTATAAAAAACTCAAGACTGTGGCAATCACATAAAGCAAACCAGTGTGGTAAACACCTGCTACCCTAACCCTTGTGAAGCGAAGACCAAAGGGTTTTGAGTTTGAGGTCGTCAGGGGTACATGAGACTCTCAAAAACTGGGTAGAGAAAGAGGGAGGAAGGCAGGAAAGGATAGCAAATTCAGGGAAAACAGCAGATGCTGGCGGATCAGAGAAAGCACCACCCCACCACCACCACCACCCCCAAGATGGTGGCACACACAAGTGACTGCTTCCTGCCATGGTCAAGGTGGTCCTGCAGTCTGTGTGTGTCCCTGAAAGGGGCGCTGCAATGATCTGCTCTGAATGTGACCCGGAGGGCCTCTGACCTTGTCCCCTTCTGTCCTGCAGGAGTAGATAATCTCTATGAGAGAGCGCTTCACATCCGCAAACTGCTCCTGACCTTGCCCAGGTCGGTCCTTATAGTGATGAGATATCTGTTTGCCTTCCTCAATCAGTAAGTACCCCCATGTCCTGTCAACATGCTGTCTGCATTCTGCCTGTGTTCTTGAGTGCTATGCAGTGTGCGTGGCGTTCCATCCATCAGCAGAATCAAAGGGGGAGTGATTGAATGTAAGCTGAGGGCACATTTTTTACCTCCAGAGATCAAGGCCTTTTTATGATACATGAAAAGTCTGGAGAAACCGTGGCTGCCCATAAATGCAAAATACCCAGAGCACTGCTATAAATAACACTTTCCAGTGAAATATGTGTTTTTTTTCCAACTGCCATGCAGAGCCCATGTCATTAATGTTTTTGTCAAAATGATGTGAGCCACCTTCTCCTAGCCAAAAAAAAAAAAAAATTAATGTAGTCAGGATAGAGGGGGATTATAGATGGCTTAGACATCAATCCAAAAGCAGAATTTTCACACATTCGCTGTATTGAGTCCTTGTCAAGAAGAAAATATTTGTCTCGCAGTCGCTGCTGTGTTGAAACAGATATCTGAAGAAAGCACTACATTGTTTCCAAAACTTGACTCTTGATTGGGCAGCTTGGTTTTCAGTGATGTTGCTTGCTGAGCGCGTTCCACTGTAGGCCCGTCTCCCTCAGAGCCATCTAAACGCCGTTTTGCTTTGCCAGGTTGCAGTGAAGCAATTGAAGGTCACAGAGTTGATTCCAGAGTCAGTTGCTAAGTGAGCAGAGGGTGAGGGTGATGTGTTCTCAACCTAGTAAGGGTTCTCCCTTCTTCAAATCAGGATTTTTTTTTTCACCTGTGATTCAATGACGTTTCGCACTCACAGAAGCCACAGAGACTCATGACAACCCTGCTAGCCAGGTCTAAAATCAAACCCACTTACAAGAGCCACGGAGTATACACTAGGGAATCGCATACAGGGAGAACGGAGCGAGGCTCTGTCTGTCGCTCACCCTAGGGTATCTAAAACATTCCCAAAGGATGGTAGGAAGCCATTTGGAGAGAAGTGCTACCTGAAAAATGGGTATAAACTGTGTCTACTGTAACAGATGCTGCCTGTGGCTACCCTTGACTAAGCTTGGTCACCCAAGCAGCTGTCAGAGCCCAGGATTGCCTTGAAAATGCATGCTTCCCCTCCCTCGACTGATGGGTACCCCCAGGGGGCCAGCAGGGCTGTTCTGTGAGTTTTTCTGATACTCCAGAGCAAAACTAATGACCCACAATGACCTAGGAAAGCAGTGTTTCAAGCAAGAAAGTTCTTGAGGCCTGAATGCAACTCTTGGTGAAGCTCAACTGAATGGCAAATGTCTCATGAGTCGGGCAGCTGGCACTGTTCGTTGGTTCTGCCCACAGATGCCTGCACTTGCCCCTAAGGACAGATGAGGGCCCCCCCACCTCATCCCAGGGGTCAACTGTTCTTTTCTTCTGTAAAATCAAAACTTGGAAATCACAGGTTTTTAACTCAAGTTTATATTCTTCAAGCCCGGACTAAAATAAAGACCTAGAAAAATTAAGCCTGACTCTTCCCACAGAACTCAGGTGTGAGTTTTGAAAATTCCACAGTTTTTATTATGAATCTCGCTTCTTCCCCTGACCCTGTGTTTCAAGGTGATCTGTCACTCAGTCGCCTGGTGACAATGTGAAGGGTTTTTTTTTTTATTGTATATTTGAGAAATGGCAGAAGGGAAGGGCATATGGTAGCCGTGGGGATCATTCTTTGCGTTTTCCTCTCTCCCCACTATCTTCTCTCCACTAAGGACTGTCGGGTGGTGTCTTAGATTCTTTGTGTCTGTCACCATCTCACAAAGGCAGCTGAGTCTCCTTTTTCCTTCCACTTGTCATCTGCGCACCCGCATTTTATAGTTCCTTTTGTGGGTGACATTCTATACACTGAGAGATAATGCCTCCAAACTCTCCAAAGAATTGCAAATTCCCTGTGTGTTAGAGGCCAGACATTAAAGAGCTGGCTGACTGGGAGTCACTTGTGAAATATCTATAATATTTCATAAGAATAAATATCTGTAATACTGAGTTTAGAAATTAGTCTCAGACAGCCAGCAATGTCCCCAGAGCTTTCCTATCTTAGGTGGAACAATAAGAGAATTGAGGATTTGCCCTTTGTCTTGTTCCTTTGAGCATCTTCTGTGGCATAAGGGACAGAGACACACAGAGAAGGTTATCAACTCACAGTGTTCCTCGCCTCCTCGAAAAAAATTTTTAAAAGATGGTTGTGCTTTTATTCACGTTTCTTTAAAAAAAATTTTACAAGATTTCTAAGGGGAGAAAAGTTGAAAACTAAGATACCTTTGAGAGGTGAGGCAGATGTAAAGACATAACCATATAGCTTTATGGAAATTGGACTGCACAGCATAGAGCCACTAATGCTGCATTTGTGAACCTCCACCTTAACATTTACTGGTGAAACTCTCCTCTTGGTCCTTATCTCTGTTACAGCTGATGTTTTAGACTCAGGACTTTAGGAAGTGCCTCTCACTCACACAAAGAGGATGTTTGTTCCCCTCATTTCCTGCCTAGTGGGTCATAGTCATCTTACACTGTTTGGGGTTCGATTAAGTAGAATGGATATCATTTTTCCTCTAACGACTTAAAAAAATAACTTGTTTAATCCATGTTTTCAAAATATGAGGTAAAGGTGCTGGAGGGATGGCTCTATCATGAAGACTATGCCCTGCTCTTCCATAGGATGTGAGTTCAGATACCAGCGCCCACATCTGGTGACTCAACCCAACCACCTGTAACTCCGGCTCCAGGGGACCTGGCATGCCCTCCCTTAGGCCCTCCAGGGCCACCTGCACTGTTATGTGCGCACATACACAAACCCACACACACATGCAGGTGCGCGCGCGCGCGTGCGCGCACACACACACACATACACACACACACAAATGCATAACACTTTTTTTAGTAAAAATAAATTCAAAATACAAAGTATCCTATTAGGCACTTTCTTGCCCCAGCTCCTCTTTGACGAGTTGTTCCTGCCTCCATCTGCAGCCTTTCCCAGTACAGTGACGAGAACATGATGGACCCTTACAATCTGGCCATTTGCTTCGGCCCAACGCTGATGCCCGTCCCAGAGATACAGGACCAAGTATCTTGCCAGGCACACGTGAACGAAATCGTGAAGACCATCATCATCCATCATGAGACCATCTTCCCAGATGCTAAAGAGCTGGATGGCCCCGTGTATGAGAAATGTATGGCTGGGGGTGACTACTGGTGAGTCCATGGACAGAGTCCTCCCCCTCAGGGACACATCGCTACCGACTGGATGATGGGCTGAGGGGTTTAATGTCCTTGCTGCTGAATCCCAGCACCTGCGTTAAAGTTAGGTACAGCATTGTGTCTGTAGCTCCAGCCATGAGGCGCAAAAGCGGAGGGTGCTGGGAGCTCACTGGCTATCCAGCTTCTCCAGACAGCAAACTCCAGGTTCAGTAAGAGACCCTGTTTCAAAACATAAGGGAGGAAACAGTATAGGAAGACATTGGTCACAGGCTCTAGCTTCTCTGTGCACACACATGAGCCACTACACCAGCATACACATGCATACACTACATGTGCACATGAGCCACTGCACCAGCATACACCACACACACACACACACACACACACAGAAAAGGCTCTAGCTTCTTTCTACATGCACACGCATGAGCCACTATACCAGCATAAACATGCATACACCATATATACATACACATACACAAAATAAAATAAAATGAATTGCCCATAAGCTATCAGTGCTTTTAAATTTTTTTTAAAGAATAAACAGCAACAATAGCATTTTAAGTTAGAACAGTGAAATCCATGGCAATGGGAGCTTTATTATGGAAGCATACTGTCAGACTACTCTTTTATAGATACTTTTGACCTATTTGGGCCTCTGTAAAGAATAAGGGTTTTGGGTTTTTTTAAGAGTTTGTTTATATAAGGGTGTGCACTGGCCAGCCTGGTCTACATAGCGAGTTCCAAGACAGGCAGGGCAACATAGAGAAATCTGTCTCAGGGAGAGACACAGAGACAAAGCCTAGGAATGTTGATGCCAGAGAGAGAGACAGAGAGAGAGAGACAGAGATTAATTTTTAGTACTGTACTAAATCAAGAAACGACAACTGACTGAATTAACAGACTTCATTTCCATTCTTGGGTTTTATTTGGGTCTGGGTTTTGGTTTTGCAGTGCCAGGGATCAAACACTTGTGTGTGCATGGCCTAATCTGTGTCCCCAGCCTAATCAGATAGGTTGATTACAGGACAAATATCTTGATATTCTGTTTTTGTGGGAGCTCCATCAATCAAATATATTTTTATTTTTATTGATTTTCATTTTCACTTTTACAAAAAAGTATTATAGTAGTATGGGTCATTATGAACAAGTGTATAGTAATACGTTTGGGACTAAAAATTTTTAGCATGGTGTCACTTCCCAACCAAGTACATGAGTAAGAGGAGTCAATTGAGTAACCCTAGAAGGCGGAAATCTTAAAATGTCTGTGCTCGGTATCTGATTATTAATATGTGTGTTTCAGTCATTTTTCTATAAATCATCAATAACAAAAGAAGTCTCCAGCCTCAGGCCCTCTGCTAGGCCAGCTAGTCAGGGCACTTGTTTATCAGTTTATTTATCATGAATACTCTTCGAAATAAGAGGTCAATGAGTATACCCAATGGTTAATATTTAGTATTGATAGTATTTAATAGTAACTGGGAACAGCCCATGGATCTTGGTCTATTCCCCGTTACTGTGACAGAGTACCACAGGCTACGTGGTACTTTCATTTAGAAAGAAGGAACTTCTCACAGTTACAGAGGCTGGGAGGTCTCCTAGGGAGACCTTCCTGTTCCCTAACAAGATAGACAGTATCGAATGGTGAGAACGAGAACAGAGCATGCCCAGAACTCTGTGGCCCCGCCATGACCTCGGCGCCCTTGAATTTCCCCACTTGGACCCACTGGAGAATATCCACGTGGGAACTGGGGGTTCCAATTACAATGCATGAATTTTGGAGGACTCAGTGGAATCATGACAGCTATGTATCTGGTTCCAAACACATGACTCTTCCCAGGGTAGCTCTGAAGGAGACACACCTACATTCTTTATTCTGCACCCTTCTCAGGAGACCACTGAGTTCCATTCCCTTACCCAGACTGCGGAGATGTGGAGATAAGAAAATAACGGAAAATGTTTCGTCCCCTCACTTAAATCATATGCATTGTGGTGGTTAAGAAAACTGGGTGTGTTAAAAAAATTAAAGCTGGGCGGTAGTGGCACATGCCTTTGATCCCAGCACTTGGGTGGCAGAGGCAGGTAGATAGATCTCTGTGAGTTTGAGGCCAGCCTGGTCTACAAGAGCTAGTTCCAGGACAGGCTCCAAAAACTACAGAGAAACCATGTCAAAAACAAAAAAAAAAAAAAAAAAAAAAAAAAAGGAAAAAAGAAAATTGGGTTTTGCTGTTTCCAGATGTACTGCTTTCATAATTAGCCAAGCATGCTGTATTCCAGTTCTGTGGCATAGCGGCAATGTTACACACGAAATTCAATTCAGCAATATTGACGGGCATGGGTGTGACAGGTGCCAACCAAAGTCTTCCCCTGGGGAGATGAGTGAACGGATCCAATCATGCCGAGACACACAGAGCTTCATTTTCAGTCTTAGTTACTTTGAGGCCAGTGTGGGAGCTATGCTTGGCACTCCCCCAGTAGGGCTGTTGTCAGTACGATCTGCTGCTGCCTTCTCTGTTGTGTCAAAAAGACAAGGTGTGTGCGGATACCCAGTGTGTGCGGATACCCAGTGTGTGCGGATACCCAGTGTGTGCAGATTGGATCCAGAGCGTGGTGTTGCTGCTGCTTTTGCCAAAAAGGCCTTTGTAATGGCCTTGTAGCTGGTAACATGGACTGGAGAACATTCTGTTTAGTGTTCCCGTGGAAACCCCGTGTGCATGTTATACATGTGTCTGTGTGTTATGCTTGTGTGTGAGAAGGACCTCAGGGGTCTTACTCCATCTCGCTCCACCTCACTCCTGATACAGGTCTCTCTGACCTGGAGCTAGGATGGTCTTCAGCCCCATCTGGCCTCCTGGCACTGGGCTGTAGGAACTCACAGCCTTGGTGGGTGCTGAGGATTCAAACTCAGGTCCTCAAGCTTGGGCAGCACGCACTTTTACCCACTAGACCATCTCCCCAGTCCAGCGCCACTCTTTCTAAACACAAAATCAGGATAATAGCAGTTTCCCCTGTCCCCAGTACTGTAAAGGAGGTTTTAGAGTAACACAGGGCTGGTATTTGTGGTCAGTACCTTTTATTAGCAAACATCGGAAGGCAAATAGTGGTAGAGATGCTAAAGTTGCAAAGCAGGATAGTAAAAATCATGATTCTCATGCAGAAATGAAATAAATGCATGTGAACTGGTAACAGAAAAGATGTGACAGTCACCTCACAGAAGCCAAAGGAGTCTCAATTGATATGTAGGCAAAAATGATGAACTTGCAAAAACTTCCCAGTCTGTTGAGCAATAAGCAAACATATTCTGCCTGAAATCAACTAATCTGTATTTATTTAAGTAAAAATTATTTGTAATACTTTTGGTTTCCTGTAAGTAAACTTCTGTCTTAATAGTATTGTAAAAGATGGATGCACACATACACATGTACACATACATCCACACATACATACATGCATCTACACATGTGCACACACATATATACACACATGCATGTATATGCATATGCATGCATCTATACATGTACATATAAACACATGTATACTCACATACATACATGAACACAAGTACATACACACCCACATGTACATACACACGTGTGTACACATATGTATACATACAAAAAAGTTTTAGTCACTTTTCCTGTTGCTGTAGTAAAATGCAGACAAAAGCAACTTGAGGGTAAAAGGGTTTGTTCTGCCTCACAATTCTGGGGTGTTGATCGTGGCAGCAGAGGCTCAGTTCCAGGGTACAGTCCACCACGGCAGCAGGGGCTCAGTTCTGGGGTACAGTCTACCACGGCAGTAGAGGCACAGTTCCGGGGTACAGTCCACCACGGCAGCAGGGGCACAGTTCCGGGGCACAGTCTATCACAGCAGCAGAGGCACAGTTCGGGGGTACAGTCCATCACGGTAGCAGAGGCTCAGTTCCGGGGTACAGTCCATCGATCACGGCTGCAGAGGCATAGTTCCAGGGTACAGTCCATCGATCAGGGCAGCAGGGTCTCAGTTCCGGGGTATAGTCCATTGATCATAGCAGCAGAGGCTCAGTTCCGGGATACAGTCCATCACGGCAGCAGGGGCTCAGTTCCGGGGTACAGCCCACCACGGCAGCAGAGGCACAGTTCCAGGGTACAGTCCATAGATCACGGCTGCAGAGGCACAGTTCCGGGATACAGTCCACCACAGCAGCAGGGTTTCAGTTCCGGGGTGTAGTCCATCACGGCAGCAGAGCTGTGAGCCAGCTGCTGAGAACACATCAGCACTCAGGAAGCCGTAAAGGGACTACCATCCTCCTTTCTGCCATCCAGCACCCTACTCTCTTAGGGTGGGTCTTCCCACCTGACTTCGCCTAACCAGAGTCCCTCACAGGCTCGCCCCAAGTCTGGTCGCTTAGGTTACTCTAGAGCTCACCAACGTCGATGCTGACTGTTAGGAAACCTGTCATACACATACGCGTCCTCATGCACATCCACAGAGCCAGGTGATAATTAATGGAGGCTCTGGCATTCTGTGGTCAGATTATCCGGGCATGTTTCTGCACTAAAAGTCTTGTGTTTTCCTTGCTGTCTTAATTTCTCATTTAGAAAACAATACTCTGGTTTCATATGCATTTTTACCCAACAGCGACAGCCCATACAGTGAGCATGGTACACTGGAGGAAGTGGACCAAGACGCCGGCACCGAGCCCCACACCAGCGAAGACGGTAAGTCCCCCCGCTGGGGCCACTGTGGGTTGTTTTTGTTTTTTGTCGGAACAGTAGAGTTCCCAGGCTTCTCTTATTTGATTTAGTGTGGATCAGCTTGGTATTCTTTTTCTTCCTCGTGTTGTATTTATCAGAACTGGTTCTGTGCCTTCCAAACGTCTTCTCTGCTCCGAAGTTTATCTTTTTGTGTGCTTGTTTGAAGGCAGGAGGGTTTTATCAGTCTTCCGTGTTTTGTTTTTCATGCTGGGTCAACGTTAAGAAATCCTTCTAACCCCTGAGGAAATGAAGACAGTCCTCCCATATCTGTCCTTGCCTTTCATAGTAACAGATCTCCCTCCTCATGGATTTCAAATGCACCATACACGTTCTTGTGACCATAGACCGGCACTGCACACCAGCTCTCTAGGGCATGTCCACCTTTCCTGACGGAAACTGTGTTCCTACTGAAGGGTGACTCCCTGCCTCACCTCCCCAGCCCTCGACAACCTCCATACCCTTCGACTCTATTAAAAATTCAACCCTTTTAGGGTCTTGATATAAGTGGAGCCATGCAGTAGACTAGCTTACAGCTTACTTCAGGTCCTCCCATGTTGCCACATGTTGGAGTACTTTCTTCTTCAAAAAGCCTGCCCAGCATTCTCTGCACGTCTATTTCACACTCTCTTTATCTACCCATCTTCTTCTGGGAACTGTCTCCACGTCTTCCCTCTGGTGACGAGTGCTGCAGGGACCTCTTTGGGATTCCAGTTTCAGTTCTTTTGGATGAGCATCTGAATTCTAGGTCCTAGAATCGCTCTAATTTTTTAGGGCCTGCTCCCCATCCCGTGTTCCATAGCATCCGTACCATTTCCGTAGACCCACCGACGGGATGAATGCAGAGGGTTTGCCCGCCTCCAGCCCCTTGACATTGTTGTCTTTAGCAGGGAGCCCTCCTCACAGCATCGGGAGTAACTCACTGTGGTTTTGATTTTCCCATCCTTGGTGATAATGGTGTTAACCATTTGCTTCATCCGCTATGGTTTTGGATTCTCTTTTAATTCCTTCAAAAATTGGTTTTTCACATAGTTCTTATTCTTATGGAGGTTATGCGACGAGGTAGGGGTCATTTACTTTTCCTCAGCTGGCCTTTCACATCATTATAAACCAGGTGCCTTCTACGTGTGAAGGCTCCTCCTGTGTTCTGTCCTTCCCACTGGCCTACCTCGACCACTGTCTTCACGTGAGACCTTTTAATTAACCGAAGCAGAAAGCAAAGCAAGACCTCAGGCTTTTTCCTTTTTACTGCTCTTGATCCTTTCCCATTCTACTCAAATTGTAGGCTCTGTTTTTCAAACACTTAAGACAATTTTTAACATCTAAAACCCTGCAGAGAGGCGAGCCACAGCTGCACTTGTTTTACAGATGTTGACACGGAACAGAGAGCTGCTGTCCTACACTCTTCATAGCTCAGCCCGTGAGCATATTTCCAGAGAGCTGCTGTCCTACACTCTTCATAGCTCAGCCCGTGAGCATATTTCCAGAGAGCTGCTGTCCTACACTCTTTATAGCTCAGCCCGTGAGCATATTTCCAGAGAGCTGCTGTCCTACACTCTTCATAGCTCAGCCCGTGAGCATATTTCCAATTGTTTGGTATTTCCAAATTAACTCCGATACGTTCTTTTAAGAGACCATTTCTTTTTCTCACTTTTACAGTTGAGTGCTTAGCCCTAACTTTTAACACTTTCTCTATGGTGCTAAGGATGGGCCCATGACTTTCCTGCATGTGAGAAAAGTGCTTGACCACCAGTCTTTTGGGGGTTTTCTTGTTGTTGTTTTGTTGTTGTTGTTGTTGTTGTTGTGACAGTCTTGCCAGGCAATGATGGTACAAGCCATTATTAATCCCAGAACTCGGCAGGCAGAGGCAGACGGATCTCTGTGAGTTCGAGTCCAGCCTGGTCTACAAGAGCGAGTTCCAGGACAGCCAGGGCTACACAGAGAAACTCTAACTCAGAACAAAATGAAATGAAATGTAAGGGCAGAGCGTCGCTGTTTGGTACAGACCTACTATAAACTTGAACTCCTCCCAGTCTGCCTTGGAGTGCTGGGATTGTCGGCGGCGGCGTTACGGCTGTGTCCTTGAATACATAGTGTGAGTTTTCTCTGAGAGCCTCTCTAGCTGTGCAATTCTTCCTCCACCCACTGAACTCTCACTTCTGTTTTTATTCCTTTGCAGTCTACCTGGTATACTTAACACATCTGCTGCGTGGTCATTGGGGGTTTTTTGTTTTGTTTTTTGTGGGGGTTTTTTTGTAACAATGAGGGGGCCAGGCCTGCTTGTTTGGGTTTTCTGTCCCGCCCGGTACCCCACAGCCGGCAAGCCCCAAAGAAATAACACAGAGATCTCTTTAAGTTAATAAAGCTGATTGGCCCATTAGCTCTAGCCTCTCACTGGCTAACTCTCACATCTTGATTAACCCATTTTTCTGATCTATGTTAGCCATGTGGCTCAGTACCTTTTTTCAGTGGAGCAGATCACATCCTGCTGCTTTGGTGGTCTGGACAGGAGTGGGAAGAATCAACTTCCTCCTTCCCAGAGTTCTCCTGTTCTCATTACATCATTTCTACTTCCTGTCTAGTTTTCCCAACTATACTTTCTGCCTGGCCAATTAGCGTTTTATTTAAAACATGATTGACAGATTACAGACAATTCTCCCACACCATTTTTTTCTGTTTAAGCTCCTGGATCTTTACTCCTAAATATCAGATTTTTCTGCTATTTTACATCATATGTCTGATAATTCTGACACATTTTCCGAGCCTTCCATTAGCTCACACTTATTAGGTCTTGTTTTCTAGCGCGCATATAGATTTTTGATGTGTGTCTTAGAACCTCATGAAGATAGCCTCCTCCGATGAATCCTTTATCTATTCTTCCCAGAGGCACAGCAGCCTATAATACGATGTCCATTTTTAGCTTGAAGGTTTCCACATTCCAGGTGTTATGAATTTCCAAACCAGCCTAAGGACCACAGCACACTTGGGAGTCTCAGAGATGGTGTGTACCAAAGCCTTGAGCCGGTTCTTCCCTGAGGACAGTGGGGGAAGAGATGGTAATGGCCTGCAGAAAGAGTCGCATGACAGTGGGTTTCCCGGATGTCACCCTGAAGTTTGCTAGAACATGAAGAGGACAGTTCTTTTGGTAGGGCGGGAGGACACCCAGGCTGCCCATGTCAAGCAGATCCCAGTCTTGAGTTCCTTGAAGACCAACAGAGATCCACACATGATGGCTCACGTGTCCAGTCGTGTCCCTGGCTCTCATTCTGGCCTTTGATTCTCCCTCCTGACTGATGGCTTAGGACTGTAACTGTAAAAGCTGGAGTCTTAGCAGGAGAGTAACTAGGACCTTTGGTGTTGTGTTGATTACCTGCTGAGGAAGAAAAAATTTTTCATTGTGCTCCTTTTTATTGAAAATGAATTTTTTTCACACAGTGTATCTGATCATGGTTTCCCCTCCCTGCTCTCCTCCCCTATCCTCAGCTTCCCACTCTGTGCCTTTGTGTGTCTCATTAGAAGACAAAATAAAAAAAAAGTCAAAGCTTGAGAAACACATACACAAAACCCATAAAAACATAAAATTGGAAACTATAGTGTATAAACAAAAAACCAGCAAGGTGAAAATGCCCAAATAAAGCAATAGGAAACAAAAGGAACCTCCAGAAATCCCACTGGGTTTTATTTTGTGTTCGCTATCTACTGCAAGGCATGAATCTTGCCCTTACGTGTGGCTTGTATGCCCAGTGAGACTCTTGGGGAAAACTAATTCTTCCCTCATAATTATCAATTGGAGATAGGTTCTGGGTGAGGAATGGGGGCTTGTGCCCACTTCCCCTCTCTCGGCACTGGGACCCCATCTGACCTGGACCAGTGTGTGTTGCCACAGTCTCTGTGAGTTCCTGTGTGTGCCAGTCCTGTTGTGTCCAGAAGACACTGATTTCCTAGTGTCCTCCACCCCCGCTCTTACACCCTTTCCGCTTCCGCTTCTGAAGGGTTCACAAGTGCCGAGGAGAGGAATTTGATGGAGACATCACACTTAGGGACGAGTGCCCCGAGGTTTCTCAGATATCGTCCGGCAGTATCTCTGGGTCTCTGTTTCTGTTCTCATCCCCTGCAGGAGGAAGCTTCTCTGAGGATGGCCGAGCACAGCCCTGATCTGGGGGTGCAGCAGAATGCCATTATGAGCGATTTTACTCCTCCATTCCTTCAGGAGAGCAGTAGTGTTTGGTTGGCCCTTAGGTCCATTTCCCTTGTCCAGTTTCAGGCTCTTTGGCCACCGGAGCTGTGTCAGACCCAAGTCCGTCTCATGGAGTGGGCCTTAAACCTTTGGCTCCTTTTGAAAGTGGGATGAAATGGTGTTTTCTGGACTTAAAGATCATTCTTTCTAGTGAGAGCTCATATTTCTAAGATGTTTCTGAACATTTCTGAGCACCTACCTCTAATACCATCCTTTTCTTTGCTAGGTTTATCTGTTTCTCTCTGTGTTCATTCCTTTTTTTTTTCCCTGCTGACCTCTGAATGTTCCTTTGCTTTCTACTGTGGAGGAAAAGCTTAGGCAAAGCCCATCCTCTCTCCCCACCTACCAGTTCTACTTCACGTCACCTGTCAAATGTCTGCCCCTTAACTACAAGAGAGAGTCTTTGTTGCACACGCAACAGTGTAGATCTCATTTTGATCATGGCCACCACTTTTGCAAGAAGGAAAAGCATTGCTCTCAGAGAACACGTTCTTACCCACAGCCGCACCCTTCCAAGTTCTGTAGCTGAATTAACTGGAACCTTCGCTAAATGAATGGCCTTTTTGACCGTCAGACAGTGTGTTCTCTTTTCTCTATCACGGTATCACTACAGAGACCAAGTTCTGTTTTCAAAACAGGCTGTCACAGAACAAAGCTCATCCCCACAAGGGCGATAAATGACAAATCTAGAAGGATTTGTATTAGAGATAATAGAGTTCCCAAGAGAAGATGCCACATTATTACATCACACTAAACTTCCAACAGGAACGCTGTACTCGATAGCACCAGATCATCCAGGCAGCCACTCCGCTGAGTCCGCTTCCCCTTTGCACAGTTAGCAGAGCCATGCAGAAGCACTAAGTAATCACGTTACACCCTTGCTATTATTGGTATTGATGTCAGCAGTAGCAGCATTCTGAGAAGTCTCCACAGGACCCGAAAGGACCAGAAGACTCTCGGTATGAAAGCGCCATGGTGCCCCACGCCCTGGGAGCGATGCCCAGACTAAGATGACTGTAAATAGCATATTGATTGGCACTTGGCTGTGAAATGGCTCCCAGGGGAGGACAGAGAGTCAAACTAATGAAATTGCTGAAAATTACCTGTTGGTACACTAGGGCCACCAATGAAATGGTCTTCTGACACTTGCGGTCATTCTTGCACAACCTGCCCCCACGGTTCAGTAAATTTAGTGAAGCTGATAATCCTGTTATGTGAAAAAGTCATGATAAAAAGATGTGATGATCGCAGAGTCGTGATTCTGAAATTATTTGTGTGTGTGCAATGTATATGTTGTTCTCGGTAGCCTTTGCCCAGCACTAACATCGTAACACTGCGTGCACAGAAGAGACATTCTGAGTCCCTTTTCCTTTCTCCTTAACACACTGTGCATAGATTATATATCCTATCCTCCAATGATAGCTTTTTATTTTTTTAATTAAAAATATAAATATAAGGATATGTTCACACAAGAGTTGGCAAATCCTGTGTCGTGAAGTTACGTTTAATAAATTAGCGTGTCTTCACTCCGTGAACGGATTTGTTTCCATCCTCCAGGAAAAACTGGAGTATAGATTTTCATATCTCATCATCCCAGATCAACCAGGATTGATGCTTTCTCTGGAAATTAGGAACAAAGGGCCACTCCGTTTAAACGGGAAGTCCTCTCCTCTCTATTATTAAATATTTAATAGTGCTCTCACTCGTGTAGGTTTAATAAGGCGTGCCTTGAGGTGATAAGCTGTTTACTTTTCTCTACAACTTGAGGAAGGGGGAGTTTGTTTTAACTCATAGTTCAGGAGATGTGGTCCATCGTGGTGGGGAAGACAGGGCAGCAACGTGAGTGACAGGCGTCTGGTTACCCTGGTATTCAGGTAACAGAGAATTTGACTATAATTTCATCTACCTCTACCTCCCTAGCCCTGCCCCGTCAATATCTGCCAGGGAGGCACCATATCCAGAAACTTCTTCCATTAAAGAAAGAACAGTGTCCCCAAACAGTGACACCCAATTAGGGACTAACCACTAAAACTATGGGCCATGGGGACATTTCACAACCAACCCTAAGCAGGAACATCTGATCTAAAAGTTTTACCCAGTTACTAAAAAGACTTATATTGTTGTTCTAAAAGCTCTTACACCTTTTTCCACGCAAGGCCTCGTGTTAGGAGTACTGTGGCATACTATTCACCTCAAACACGGTCTTAAGGTGTTTTGCTGTAGTTGACCTAAGCCCTTGACATGAAGGTTTTCGATGTTCATTGGTGTCCTTGCTTCTGCCTTGCATGTCCCAGAGAATTTTGAATTTGTCAAGTGAGAGAGAGAAGCCTGGCTTTCTTTATCCCAAGATTTCTCACATTGTGTAACCGACGCCGCGGCGAACACAGGGATGAATGAGCTCTTTCAAATGAGTAGTTTCGTTATCGCGATAAATAGAAAGCTATTTCCGGGACTGTTGAGAGACCGAAGGCTTTCCTCCACCACGTTGCCTGCATATTCTAGAATATTTTGAAACTAACGCATGCCCAGGTTTTAGCAAATGAGGCATCACTCATTACACAGATGCTCCTATAAGCATATGTTCTGTAAGCATACACTCCTGGCATTCACTACACAGATGCTCCTGTACGCTTGTGTTCTATAAGCATACACTCCTTACATTTTTCATTTCCACTTTTCTGTTTCATCAGACGGCCACTCCTGTCTGTTGGACAGCATGGACAAGAATGAGGGGCTGGTGGGAGAGAAGGAGAAAGGCTTTGAATGGAAGGCATTTCTGCAGTAGGATAGATCACAAAGCACCCTTTATAGGGGTTTAATTTAGTGGGGTTTGTCCTCCTTTCCTCTTCATATCTAATCACAAGCCAGAGCTGTATTCTAGTCCTAAACCCCACCACCAAGATTTCAGATTTGTTTGCAGTGGTAAGAAAGAACACAGAGAGATATGGAGACATATATGCGTCTCTCAGTTTCCCCCACTGGTAATATCCTATATGCATACCCGTGATAAAATGCCATCGCCAGACAGCTGATGTCAACAACATAGGGTCATTGACCATATTCGTATTGCACCTATGTGGGGGTTCACGTAGGGCTGTCGTTTATCACATGTGCGGATTTATGTGACCACAGTCACAGGCAACATGAAGAAGGTTTACATTAAAGGAAGCGTGTGCCCCTCTTTATAGCCAC